>NC_050488.2:673127-973127 GCF_012460135.2 Molothrus ater
AAATTGCACCAACGAACACTTTGGGTCACAAGCCCTGAGAGCAATTTTTGAAATTTTTCGGGTGCAAGGAATTTATGATTGGTGAGACAAGAGGTACAAGGTGGCTGATTTGTCAAAAAGTAAACAAATCAAGAGCCAAACAGTCTGCCCTGGGAGTACCCCATTGCATACCGTCCATTTGAAAGAATCCAAATTGATTTCACAGAATTATCAAAAGTGGGAAAGTTCAAATTGTTCTGGTAATTGTGGACAAATTGACTCATTTGGAGGCCTTTCCCACTCACGAGCAACGGCTCAGACAGTGGCCAAAAAATTATTGGAGGAAATTGTACCCCATTATGGGGTAGTGAATTGCATTGATTCATATCAAAGAGCACATTTCACATCGAAGGTTATTAAGCAGATGGCTGATGCACTGGGCATCCAATGGGAGTACCCACACTCCCTGGCACCCCCAGAGTTCAGGACAAGTGGAGAGAATGAATCAGACCTGAAGGCACAGTTTTCTAAATTAATTTTAGAAACGTGGATGTCCTGGCTGAAGTGTCTGCCTTTGGCACTGCTTAATATCCGAACCATGCCTCACTCAGAGATGGGGCTCTCACCGTTCAGAATGTTATATGGAATGCCATATAGACTTGGAATGCCGGTGGGACACTCCAAGTTTGAGGATGGTCAGATTGAACCATACACTGTTGCAATCAACAAGAATTTGCAGAACTCACAAAACTGGAATAGTGGCCCAGAGCACTCCTCTGGGATGTGCTATTCACAAAATCCAACCAGTGACAAAGTGCTTGTGAAAGCGTGGAAAGAGATGCCACTCTCTCCTCACTGGGAAGGTCCTTTTCTTGTGCTCCTGACAACAGACACGGCCATTTGGACAGCAGAGAAGGGCTGGACACACGCATCCAGGATGAAGAAAGTCCAACAGCAGGAAGAATCACCTGAATGGAGGGGGTCACTTCTTCCCCTGGCAACTTGAAGATCTGACTCCAACATCCTTGTAAATGACCAACAGCGAGCGATAAGTTGTATACTGTCAGATTGTGTATGCTATCCGTTTGTACGCTTCAAGTGTGAATATTGTCAAGGGGTTTTGCTATTCATTGTAGAAGGGGACAGAGGCCAAAGGGACTGTGTACTCAGTGTTTAGAGGAGGAGCTTGAATTGACTGACTGTATCCTGACCTAAGCCACCAGTTTGGGAATCATTGAATTGGACTCACTGCCACGGTGCCTGATTACTCTGACCAGCTCCCGGCACCGACAGCACAGCTGGGCTGCCCCCAGAAAGCTGCCCAATCCGGGTGCAGCTGCAGGGTACGGCAGCCCTACGGCTCAGGGGGACTGCAGACTGTGCCGAGGATAGGGACAAGGATCAGGAGAGGCCCTCTGTATGGTTTCCAAAGAAGTTTATTCCTGGAGGTTCAGTGACAGGAAAGGCGGACTCAGACGCATACATCAGATTATAAGGGGAGGAGGTCTCAGGGAGGATACAATCTTAGACCAATTGGGAGAAATTGAGGTGAAACACAAGGTGGGGAATACAATGTTTAAACCAATAAGGGACTGCAGGGGAGGAGAATACTTTAAACAAACCAATGGGTTTTGAAGGACACAAGATTGATAGGGAAGTTTCTAGAGAAAGAGGCAGGCTTGGGGAGGGATTGACATTCAATAGGAGGAGGAAGAGGGAACAGAGGGGTAGATCTTTGGAGAGATGGACAGCCAGGGCAAAACCCATAACACAGGGGGAAAGGAACAATCCAGCAATAATAAAATATGGTATAACGGTAAGAAAGATTACAAAACTAGAATGCATTACAATTAAAAACCACAATGTTACAACTCACAGGAGTGTTCTGCATTTTCAAAATGGGTGCATGGGAAGCTTAGATCTCAGGCAGAAATCTTGGATGTGGAGTGCCAGAAATCCATCAGGGTCCCGTGCAGTTCTGATGCAATCAGAGTGTCATGGTGGGGTGCTTTTAAGAGGAGTATGCGGCTAGGTCTGAGGGCGTCTTCCCTGAAGAATACTCCTGCTGCCATGACGATGGTCCTCCTTGCCGCTGGTGGCACCCCAGGGGGCAGAGGCAAAGCAGAGGAGCACGCCTGGTGGGAATCCTGATTGGCCTGAGCCTAGCCGTGTGCGGGACGCAGACTCTGCACACTGAGGTCCCAAGGAGAGGTGAAAGCTCCGCAGATGAGTGCGGAAAATGCACTCCTGTGGTCCCAGTCACAAGGGACGGGGGACACTCAGCATACCAAGCCCCAAGAGAATGTCTCAGGAGAACTGGCAGGTACTGTTGGAAGAATGACACTCGGGTAAAATTGTGTGAATTGGAGATTGGGACTTGGTGTATCAATCCCGAGGCGGGGCTAGGCACGGGCAGTCAAGTGATCACAAGCATCAAATGAGAAAACGAAGTGTGGAACCGATGGCAATCCCCATTTGTAACCAATGTAACCGAACCACGTGGGTCAGGGGAAGAAAGAATCTATCTTTATCGCATATCACCCAGGTGAATCCATTGTGCTACGACAATGCAAGGCTGGGAATATGCACGATGAATGGGAAAATGTACTGGATGGTGTGAAATACAAAATTTGACAACAAATTTACCTGGAACAAGGACCCACTCATATTGGACCTGGCACTGGCAAATGATGACAGGGTGTGCCTGCAATATGATCGGGTTGTTTGTTTCACGAAAAACAAAAATGATGAGGATCCTGAGGGGAGAATGAGGAAGATAACTGAGGAACTGAAGCGAAGGGAGTCAGAATTGAGGAAGAAGAGAGTTGAACAGGAACGATTGAAAACATTGGGCGAACAGTACGAAATACTGGAAAAGCAATATGCTGATGGAGAATTACCTTCCCCAGACAGGAACCTGGGTGATTCATTGATTTGATGCAATTTGATGCAAATTCATTGATTTGATGCAAGAAATCGCAACAGAATTTGGTTTGTCAAATTGTTGGATTTGTGGGGGGCTGAAGTCTGCAGAAAAATGGCCTCGGAAAGGGAAGGTTTGGCTCCAGAACAGCTCTTGAGGTGGGACAATCTGAGGGTCTCAAAATTCGCACAGAGACCTGAGGGTGGATTTTGGACCAAAGGCTAATTGGTACAATCTGCATCAGTCGGGAAGGAAGGGAGTACACTGAGATGGTGGGATACACTCCTTGTGTGTCTACCCTGACGGTGAACTCAGACATGAAAAGCAAGGTCTGGCACCCAGCCCCTCTTTTGGGGTACTGGAGCCAGAGGAACGAGACAAATTGTGAGTGGGACAAAAGAATAGGATTGTGCTGGGTAAAAAATCCAGGAGCCAACCCTTTCCAAGCCATGGAAGGCATGGGGAATACTGGGGGACCCAGGGAGAATGAATATTAAATGGAAAGCCCGGATGGAATTTACTGGATCTGTGGGAAGAAGGCATACAGTGAGTTACCCCCAAGGTGGAAGGGATCATGCACTTTAGGCATGATCCGGCCAGTTTTGTTTACTCTCCCAAGGACAAAAAGTAATCTGCTAGGGGCTCCATTATACGAGATCCTGAGAAGGGAGAGGAGAAGCCTGAAAAAGATAATACCGGTGATAAGCGGTAAACAAAGCTGGGGGAGGAAGAGTGGCCAGCGGCATGAATAATTGATTATTATGGGCCGGCCACGTGGGCTCAGGATGGAAGCTATGGGTATAGGACTCCGATTTATCTGCTGAACAGACTGATCAGGCTGCAGGCAGTTATGGAAATTGTTTCAAATCACACCTCTGAAGCCCTGGATTTACTTAGTCGGCAGCACACCCAGGTACAGGCATTTGTGTACCAGAATGAAATAGCTCTAGACTATTTGCTGGCCGAGGAAGGGGAAGTGTGTGGAAAATTCAATGAGTCAGAATGCTGTATTGAGATTGATCATTATGGGGGAACCATAAGAGGTATGGAGGCCGAAATCAAAAAGGTGGCCCATGTCCCTGTTCAAAAATGGAATTCAATTTTACAGTCTTCATGGTGGGACAAACTATTTGATGGGGCATGGTGGAAACAAAGTGATGTTTTTTGTGCTATGTTCAGTAGCCAGAATCCTGTTTCTCCCTTGTCTGATTCAATGCTTTATCAGACTGATCCACTCCGTGGCCCAGGGCATGAGATTGCAATAGTTCCCATGGATTCAGAAGGAGCTTCTGGAGGCAACACATCTAAGATCATGAGATTGGGAGAAAGAAAGTATGCCAGCAATGCTGCAGAGGCATTGGCCAAATTCGAGAAAGAGGCAAATGTGAAAATGAATAATACAGGGTATCAGGGAGTCCCACAAGGGAGTACCGCATAGTGTAAAGAGTACTCTGTTTGTGAGGAACCCTTAGGTGTGGTGGGTAGATGTAGGAAATGAGAAATTTAGCAATCTGTAAGCATGAATTAAATTGGTGAAATAAATGGGGAGGGATTGTAGTATATGGTAGAGATAATTCATGCTATTAATGTGTAAAATATTGTAAAATCCAAGCTATGTCTTTTGACCACCCCAGCCGGGAGCAGAGTCTTATTTTCAGTTCCCAGACGACGTCAAGATAATATCGAGTTTGTTAACATATGAATGCAACCTTCCTGAGCCATGATCACTGACTTCCTGAATGTCCAGGCCACTCAAGAGTGATCTGCAGAGAAGATTGCATCTACTACCCGTGCCTCCCTGTTACATGTGAATGCCGACTTCTCCGGAGTGCTCTGACAATATCTAGACACCTGGAACTGGACTTTTGTCTAACCGTGAACATGTATGGGCCCAGTTCTGCATGTGAAGGGACACAAAGGAACATTTGGTCATCTCTGCCTCAGGCTGAATAAACTGTATAAAAGCTCACTGTGCAAAGCAGCCAGTGTGAACCGAAGGGGAGACTCTGACATTTTGGCGGTCAGATCCAGGTTCACCCAGCGCTGATCCCGGGTTGATGCTGCCTTGGCTGTGGTGTTTTTTTCTCAAAATTCTGTTTCGCTGACAATCCAATGAATCATTGCCAAATTTTCTTATAAATTTGGCTCCTGATTTGATCATTTATAACATCTAGTATTGTCCCTAATACGTAGTTTTTACAGCAGAGGGCAGTGACCAGAATAGCTCTCCTGCTGGGCTTGGTGGTAATGATTTGTAAGAAGTTTATAAACATGCTGGGATCTGTTCCAGTATGAATGGTTCATGGCTATGGTTATGCATCCAGTTTGTTAGAGGAGGAGCAGGGATGAGGCTTTTCAGCCTTTGCTTTCCTTCTTCTCCTCTGAATCTGTTTCATCACTATTGAAGAATGTTCAGTTTCCCCTGAATGTTAAAGAGACCATCTTTCTGGTATTCAATCTGGTAAGCTTCCTTCATACAGTCTGCAGCTTGTCTAGAATGAGGGCTGAGATTTCTAAACATGCTGATGAGACCCTTGACTCAGGAGTAGAGCCAGGTATGGAAAACCCTAAGTGGTATGGGAAATGGAGGATATGGGCCAAATCCTGAAGGAATTCTCTGACCCTATAGTCTGGGACTTTCCCCATGAACAAATTCAGAACCCAGCTGAAGTGGGGAAATACCTGAAAGAGAAGTACCAGGATGACCCTAAGGAGGAAAAGATCACATTGCAGTGAGCTGGACCCTGGCTTGTGCTTATCACACACTGCTAGATACCCGTCGGGCAGCAGACAGAGGCAGGGGGGCAGGAAGATAAATCAGCAGCTATCCCAGTCAGACTACAGCCAACACCCCAGGCTCGAAGCCAGCAGCCAAACCAGATAGTGAGCCTAAGCCAGCAGCTAAACCAATGGCTGTTGCTACCAGCACTAGAAGTGGGAAATGCATGGACAAGACTAATCGACCAGTGGATGATGATGATGATGATGATGCAGGAGAAGGAACCTCAATGCCTCCTGACATAAAATCAGGATTCAAAGCAGCAGGTGCAAGATCAGAAGCAAATATTGAGTCCTTTTCCTGAAGGACCTTCGTGGCTTACGGAAGGATTACACCCGACGACCTGATGAATCCATAATCGTTGGTTAGTCCGTCTCTCTGATGCTGCAGGCGAGGCTACAATTCTGGATGGCACTGAAGGCATTTGGGATCCCTGTCACATGAACCTGTCATCTACCAAAAAATGATGAGGGGGCTAAGCCTCACAGCCTCTGGGCATGGGTCTTGGAAAGTGTTGCACAAAGATACCTGTGTGCAGATGATCTCTACATGCAGCAAACGCAGTGGAAGACCATAGAGCAAGGGATCCACTGCCTGAGAGAAATGGCAGTGGCAGAGATTATCTTCTCAGATGACGTAACAGCTAGGAACCCAGACTTGGTACCATGCACATCTGTGATGTGGCGAAAACTTGTGCGACTTGGGCCACACGAATATGCTTCTGCCTTAGCCATAATGAAGCGGATGAGAGGGATGAGACCGTGCTTGACATGGCAAGGAAGCTCTGAGCATATGCAGACACTGTGCATGACCCAACACATGCCAGAATTGCAGCAGTGGAAACATGTCTGCAGAAATTAGAGGATAAGATAGAGGAGAATCATAAGAAGCTCAGAGAGGAGATTAAAGAAGACCTTCTCCAAATCTCAGCAGTACAGATCAGAGGTTCTGGTGCCCAACTCAGAAGTTCCCCAGATGGAGAGAGAAGGTTCACCCCACGAGCTGAGCTGTGGTTCTTCCTGCGTGATTGTGGAGAAAATATGAGGAGGTGGGATGGAAAACCTACTGCTGCTCTAGCACGATGGGTGCGTGAATTGAAGGATGACAGGGCTGAGAGAGGAGTTCCACCAAAAGGAAAGCAGCTCCAGTTGCCTGTAGCCGAACTGCCAGGTATGATGATGATGACATGTCCAATCCCCTTGAAGGAACATCCAAGACATATGTCCAAGGGAAGAAGGATAACCAGGCTTAGAGGGGCCCTGCCTCTAGCCAGGTAGAGGCTAGAGACAATTGTGTTTTCTGGTCTGTATGGATTTGTTGCCTGGCACATCAGAACCACAAGATATAAAGTTTTGGTTGATACTGGTGCACAATGTACATTAATCCCATCGAGATATGTGGGGACAGAGTCTGTTTCTATTGCTGGTGTGACAGGGGGATCACAAGATTTCACTTTGGTGGAAGCTGATGTGAACCTGACTGGAAATGAGTGGAAGAAACATCCTACTGTGACTAGCCCAGAGGCCCCATGTATTTTGGGCATAGACTTCCTCCAAAGTGGGTATTTCAAAGACCCAAAAAGACTCAGGTGAGCATTTGGGATAGCAGCTGTAGTGACAGAGGGCATCCAGCAGTTGAACACCTTGCCTGGACTGTCTGAGAATCCATCTACAGTAGGACTTCAGAAGGGAGAAGAGCAACAGGTTCCAATTGCCACTTCCACAGTGCATCACTGACAGTATAAAACAACTCGAAATGCTGTGTTTCCCATCCATAAGATGATCTGAGAGCTGGAGAGCCAAGGGGTGGTCAGCAAGACCCACTCACCTTTCAATAGCCCCATTTGGACTGTGCGAAAATTTGAAGGAGAATGGAGATTGACTGTGGACGACCGTGCATTGAATGAAGTGACTCCACCACTGAGCGCTGCCGTGCCACACATATTAGAGCTCCAGTACAAGCTTGAGTCCAAGGCAGCGAGGTGGTATGCCACTATAGACATTGCTAACGCATTTTTCTCCATTTCTCTGGCAGCAGAATGCAGGCCTCAGTTTGCCTTCACCTGGAGGGGTGTGCAGTACACCTGGAACCGACTGCCCCAGGGGTGGAAGCACAGCCCCACCATCTGCCATGGGCTGATCCAGACTGCACTGGAAAAGGGTGAGGCTCCAGAACTACTAAAGTATATTGATGACATCATTGTGTGGGGGAACACAGCTGTGGAAGTGTTTGAGAAAGGAAAGAAAATCATCCAGATCCTCCTGTGAGCTGGTTTTGCCATTAAAAAGAGCAAAGTAAAGGGACCAGCTGGTGAGATTCAGTTCCTAGGAGTGAAGTGGCAAGACGGATGGCGTCAGATTCCTACACATGTTATCAACAAGATCACAGCAATGTCTCCACCAACCAATAAGAAGGAGACACAAGCTTTCCTAGGTGCCATAAGCTTTTGGAGGATGCACATTCCTGAGTACAGTCAGATTGTGAGCCCTCTTTACCTGGTCACCTGCAAGAACGATTTCCACTGGGGCCCTGAGCAGCAACAAGCTTTTGCCCAGATCAAGCAGGAGATCGCTCATGCAGTAGCCCTTGGCCTGGTCAGGACGGGACCAGATATGAAGAACATGCTCTACTCTGCAGCCAGGAACCATGGCTTGTCCTGGAGCCTTTGGCAGAGAGTGCCTGGGGAGATTCGAGGCCGACCACTAGGATTTTGGAGTTGAAGCTACAGAGGCTCTGAAGCCAACTACACTCCAATAGAGAAAGAAATCTTGGCTGCCTATGAAGGAGTCCAGGCTGCCTCAGAGGTGATTGGCACAGAAGCACAACTCATCCTGGCACCCCGACTACCGGTGCTGGATGTTCAAAGGCAAGGTTCCTTCCACTCACCATGGCACCGGTGCCACATGGAGCAAGTGGATTGCTCTTATCACCCAGCACGCCTGTATAGGTAAACTGAATCGTCCTGGGATTTTGGAGGTAATTACAAACTGGCCCTAAGGTGAGAATTTTGGTGTCACAGATGAAGAACAGGAACCAGTGACACGGGCTGAAGAGGCTCCGCCCTATAACCAACTGCCCCCAGAGGAAACACGCTACGCTCTTTTTACTGACAGTTCCTGTCGTGTCGTAGGGATGAACCAGAAGTGGAAAGCAGCCGTATGGAGCCCCACACAGGTCGCACAAGCTACCGAAGGAGAAAGTGGATCAAGTCAAACTTGCGGAACTCGAAGCTGTTCAGCTGGCCCTGGACATTGCTGAGAAAGAGAAATGCCCAAAGCTCTACCTTTACACTGATTCATGGATGGTAGCCAATGCTCTGTGGGGATGGCTGGAAAGGTGGAAAGAGTCCAACTGGCAGCGTAGAGGAAAACCAATTTGGGCTGCTGATAAGTGGAAAGACATCACTACCTGTGAAAGTCCATCATGTAGATGCCTATGTCCCCAAGAGTAGAGCCAATGAGGAGCACCAAAACAATGAGCAGGTAGACCAGGCTGAAAAGACAGAGGTGTCAAAGATAGACCTAGATTGGGAACACAAGGGAGAGTTATTCCTAGCTCGATGGGCCCATGATGCCTCAGGCCATCAGGGCAAGGATGCCACCTATAAGTGGGCACGAGACCAAGGGGTGGATTTAACCATGGACAGTATTTCTCAGGTTATCCATGACTGTGAGACGTGTGCTGCCATCAAGCAGGCCAAGCAAGTGAAGCCCCTATGGTACGGTGGGCAGTGGTCCAAGTACAAGTATGGGGAGGCCTGGCAGATTGGCTACATCACACTGCCCCAAACACGCCAGGGCAAGCGCCACATGCTGACCATGGTGGAAGCCACCACTGGATGGTTGGAAACCCACCCTGTGTCTCATGCTATTGCCTGGAACACCATCCTGGGCCTTGAAAAGCAGGTCCTTTGGAGGCATGGTATTGAGAGAATTGAGTCAGACAATGGGACTCATTTCAAGAACAGCCTTATCAACAGCTGGGCTAGGGAACATGGCATTGAGTGGGTGTACCATATCCCCTACCATGCACCGGCTGCAGGAAAAGTAGAGAGGTACAATGGACTACTAAAAACACAGCCGAAAGCTTTGGGTGGGGTCTTTCAAAATTGGGAGCAACATTTAGCAAAGGCCACCTGGTTAGTTAACACTCGAGGTTCCACCAACCAAGCAGGTCCTGCCCAGTCTGAGTCCCTGAAAATAACAGATGGAGATAAAGTCACAGTGGTACATGTCAGAGGTTTGTTAGGGAAGACTGTGGGTCAATTCTGCCTCAAGTACAGACAAACCCATATGTGGGGTTGTCTTTGCTCAAGGACCAGGTTGCACATGGTGGATAATGCAAAGAGATGGAACAACATGATGTGTACCACAGGGAGATCTGATTGTGGGGTGAGAATGATATGCAAATATCACTGTTTGTTGGATGTTACTGCCATTGTCTGTACATTAAACCATACAGACATGAGATAGAAGGAAATGTATAAATGTCAAAGGTCTGGGCAAGTGGAAGATGGAGAAGGAGATGTGCAAGTGTTGAAGGTCTGAGCAAGTGACGGATGGAGCTTTGAGTGAGTAAAGTGAAAGGGGGAATCCTACAATTCTGTAGTATAGGGCCTGGATTCAGTGGTCCAGTGTGGGGATGTGATGAGGGCATGATGGGTATTGCTTGTAATTTTTGGGGGAACAGATGGAAATTTTGTGTGAATAAATGCATGATGTGTGGTAGTATGTTTATGATATGGGGATAAGGGGTGGAATGTCCTAGGGTGATGTTATGATGCTTGTATCCCTATTCATGTGTTCTGTTTATGCTGGATATTATGTTCTGTGCCTTTAAGACTGGCTCTGAAGAGTGGAAGTTTTGTTTGGGTTTTCTTATCAGCCTGGTGGGACACAGAGACAAGGCAGTACATGGTGCTATTTTGCTTTTTTGCTTTTGCTTTTCGCTTTACTCTCTTGCTTCTGCTTTGCTTCTGCTTGCTCTTGCTTTTGCTCATTAGCTAGTTTAGCTAAACAGTCCAAATTTCTTCCTGGACTGTTTCTCCTTTCCTTTTTTGAACCAACTTGAACCTGCTCTGGACTGGGACCTGGGAACACCGAGAGTTTGTACCTTGTGGCTGCAGCAGCTGCCCCAGCACCAGAGGGACTGAGAACAGAGCGATCACCCCTGAGAGAGACTTTCTGAATTTGTCATTTTTTTTCAGAGCGGTGAAAGAGTGGTGTCATCTGGTATTGTTCATTCTGTGTGCCGGGGGTGCTGTGCCTGTTAAATAAACAGGTTCTTTCCACTTGTCTCTGAGGAATTCTTCCCGAACCGGTTGGGGGGAGGGACCATGTGGGTTTGCTTTCTGGAGGCCCCACTTTTGAGATTCTCTCCCAAATTTGCCCTAAACCAGGACATATGGTAATTGGTAGAAAATTTTGTGAGGTATTAGGCTAAAGGGAAACCATTTAGAGCCTCAGTGACAGAAGATGTAAAAATAATCGAAACTCAAGACAGTGTAAAGCTAATTTATTTTACCTGCCTAAACTAGAAAAAAGTTTGTTAGGAAGAGATCTACAGGTTCATTTGGTGGTTGGGATTGTCCCAAGAGAAGAAAGGATGGTGGTACAAATAATGAAGTTGTCCCAAGGGGATTCTCAGACATAAACCCCGAGGTATGGGCTGAAGGGGAAAGAAGGGCCTATTGGACATCCCGCGGATAACAATAAAAATGCAAGATGGTGCATCACCCATATGGTTAAACAGTATCCGATTTCCCTAGAAGGAAAGAAGGGGCTTGCCATAGTTATTGAACAACTGCTGCAAGAGGGAATTTTGGAACCCTGTATGTCATCGCACAATACCCCTATACTGGCAGTTAAGAAAGATGAAGGGAAATATAGGCTGGTACAAGATCTGAAGGAGGTCAGCAAAAGGACCATTGCTAGACATCCAGTTGTGCCCAACCCATATAGTCTTCTAAGCTGAATTCCAAGAGAACATGCTTGGTTCACTGTTACAGATATGAAGGATGCTTTCTGGGCGTGTCCTCTGGCAATGGAATGTAGAGATTGGTTTGCCTTTGAATGGGAGGACCCAAGTACAAAAAGGAGACAACAGCTAAGATGGACCTGATTGCCACAAGGGTTCCCCTCTTTGGACAAGCCCTGGAGGGTTTGTTAGAACAGTTTGTTCCTGAAGAGGAAGTACAGATCCTGCGTATGTTGATGACCTGATGATGTCAGGGAAGGGAAAAGATCAGGTCAGAACAACTAGTATTAAGCTTTTGAATTTTCTGGGGGAGAAAGGACTAAAGGTTTCCCAAGAGAAACTACAGTTCGTACAATCAAAGTAACTTACCTTGGGCACATAATAGGAGAGGGATATAAGAAGTTAAGCCCTGACCGAATTTCAGGTATTTTATCTCTCCCAGCTCCAAAAACAAAAAAGATGTGAGAAAACTCCCGGCCTGTTCGGATATTGCAAGTTATGTTTGGATCAATACACACAAAGTGTAAAATTTTTATACAATAAGTTAGTAGCTCCTGATCCCATAATTTGGACAGCAGAAGACGATCAACAACTGGAGAGCTTAAAAGACAAGTTGTCTTCTGCCGGTCCCAAGCTTACCAGACCTCAAGAAAGGCTTGGATCTTTTTGTGAGTGCTGAAGGGGGTATAGCCTACGGTGTACTAACTCAAGAGTGGGGAGGCTGCAGAAAACCCGTGGCTTACGTCTCCAAATTGTTAGATCCAGTGGCTAGAGGCTGGCCAGTTTGTATACAAGCAGTAGCAGCTACTGCTATCCTTTTAGAGGAGACCCAAAAATTGACCTTACAAGGAAAAATTAAAGTACATTCTCCTCACGATCTTAAATAGTGCTGAGCCAGAGGGCTCAGCAGTGGCTAACCAATGCAAGAATATTAAAATATGAAATAATACTAATGAACACAGATGATTTAGAATTCATCACACCAAATGCCCTCAATCCAGCACAATTCCTTATGGGAGAGCCTATAGAGAATTTAGGACATGATTGCCTTGAATTGATTAACCTTCAAACAAAAGTTAGAGAGGATTTAGAAGACCAGCCTCTAGCAACTGGAAGAATCTTGATCATAGATGGCTCTTCGAGAGTAGTAGATGGAAAAAGAGCTTCCGGTTATGCCATCATAGATGGAGAAACTTTACACATTGATGAAAAAGGAAAACTACTCCCAAACTGGTCAGCCCAAAGTTGTGAAATATATGCCCTGAAAAGAGGATTAGATTTACTGGAGGGAGACGGGGAACTATTTATACAGATTCCCAATATGCGTTTGGGATAGTTCACACATTTGGGAAAATATGGGAGGAGCGTGGATATCTAAGCTCAAAAGGAAAAAGCTTAGCCCATGAGAACCTGGTCAGGTCCATATTAGAATCTCTACAGAAATCAACAGAAATAGCAGTAGTCCATATAAAAGGGCACCAAAAAGGAGATAATCTTGAAGTTAGAGGAAACTGACTGGCTGATCAAATAGCAAAGGAAGCAGCTTTAGAACCAGGGGATCCAGTGAAGGTTTTTAAAACAGAAACCACATCTGAGGGGGCAGAAAGAAGAGAGGAACCTATATTTAGTGAAAAAGAATTGAAGGTTATAAAAAATTTAAAGTTACACCAAGGGCAACAAGGGGAGTGGTTAACCTCAGATGGACGGGTGTTTTTAAACAAAGCACTTGCTCGGACAGTGCTAACAGAACTACATAGATTGACCCACTGGGGAGTCCAAGGACTATGTGATCATTTCTTAAGAAATAACCTGTGCATAGGCGTATATGGCCTGGCAAAAGCAATTACAAAAGGGTGTTTAATTTGTCAAAAAGTAAACCAGAAGGTTATGAGAAAGGTAGCACCCGGAGGGAGGGAATTAGCTCTAAGACCTTTCCAGGACATACAGGTAGATTTCACTGAGATGCCCCCAGTGCAGGGATACAAATATTTACTAGTTATAGTAGATCATCTCACCCACTGGGTGGAAGCCTTCCCGACAAAAAGGGAAACAGCCCAGGTCGTGGCAAGAGTAATCTTGGAGAATATTATCCCCAGATATGGAATGGTGAACACCATAGACTCAGACCAAGGTCCACATTTTGTAGCCCGAACATTGCAAAATATAATCAAAGCTTTAGGAATGAAATGGAGATTACATACTCTGTGGCACCCCCAGAGTTCTGGGAGCGTGGAGCAGATTAACAAAACTCTCAAAAATGTATTGACTAAATTGATCAAAGAAACAAAAAGGCTAAAATGTTTGCCCCTGGTGTTTTGCACATCAGAACAAGACCCCGGTCTGATACAGAGATTTCACCCTATGAAATGGTGTTTGGACTGTCATTCTTGTTAACACCCTATAGCACAGGAGACTATTTGGAAGGAGAAAAAGCTACCAGAAAATAGTTAGAAGTCATTAGAAGAGCCCTGGAAGAACTTAGAAAAAGAGGATACCTCCCCCAAACTCCCCTCTGGACACAAAAGTACATAACATTAACCCAGGAGATTGGATTTTGATAAAATCCTGGAATAGTAGGCCATTAATGCCTAAATTTGAAGGCCCCTTTCAGGTACTGTTCATTGCTAATTCGGCTGTGCAGACCAGAGAAAAGGTTGGACCCACATCAGGAGAATAAAAGGACCAGTCTCACTCCCGGCACTGGACAGGATTCAACGTCAGTTTCTCCCTCTGGCATTGGACCAGATTCCACACCACTCTCACCCCCTAATTCAGGACAGAATTCAACCACATCATGAGTTAATTCACCTGAGTATACCATTATAAAAGGACCAAAAGACTTAAAGTTGACTCTCAAAAAGAAGAGCCAAAAAGATTGATGAACTGAACAGGAAAAGAGTTTGGTATCAGAACCATACCATATCTTAAAGTGTTTTAAGACAGTTCTGTGTTTAAAAGAGGTTTGTAAAAAGGTTAAAGACTGTTAATAAGTAATTCTGGTTAAGTTCTCCCAACTTAGTACCTCCAAGTTAATCTTCTATAGAGTACTCCCCTAGGAGAAACTAAATTAGGAAAGACAGACCAAGAGAGGTTTAACCAGAGAAGCAGATAGAAGGAACTCTAAAGAGCTTGGAAGCTTCTTCTCAGTAAAGTCCCCAAGAGGCAAGGCTGGGTGGGCAGGCTGTGCAAGATGACCCATACCAGACTCTTGGGAAGGGTAGTAATGATGGCTTTCATTGCTGGTGGTGCTCTGGGAGCCCAGGAGAGCCATGCAGTGAGTGCTACCAACCCCTCTATGAGGAAGAAGAAGTAAGTTCCTTGTTGAGAGTCCACACCAATTTTACCCCTAATTGTGTTAACCTCTCCCAACTGGTCCTTTGTCAAGAGGATGAGAAAATGTATTGGATGGCCTGGAATACCACCACTTTTAGGCAGTGACTCCTGGGAGAGTGCCCTGTAGGAGAAGCCTGGTTTTGCTTTGAATGTGATACTGCTGAAGCAAGCCTGATAGATCTGGTCAGAGAGAAAGAGATAGTAAAAGCAATAAGAGCACAAGACCATTTAGAGATACCCTGAGGTAAGAATTTATTCATAGATTCAGTAAAAAAAATCAGCCACAAACTGAATCTAACTAATTGTTGGGTTTGTGGAAGTACCCAGTTGACTGAAATTTGGCCATGGGAAGGGATTAGCCTAGGGCCATTGGAGATCTTAAATTGGATACAGAATAACCCAGAATTTAGTGTTACAGAAGTGAAGGGAAAAGAACAATGAGATCTGAAAGCAAGAATAATAAGAGAAAAAGATATTTTAAGAAAAGGAAGGAGTACAGTATGCCAGTAAGAAGAATGGCTTGTAAAAGGTATTTAGCAGTAAAGAATTCTGCTACCTGGTGGATCCCAAGAGATCCAAACAGATTTTGGTCTGTTGAGGAAAAAGAAGGGAACAAGTGCATCCACCATGAAGCGTATGAACTTTATGAATGTGCTGAAAAGGGATAAACCCCTTTTGGAGAATGAAAGAAATTTCTAAATATTGGGAATGCCCAACAGAAACTTAGAACGTATTTTGGGAGGCCCCTAAACACCTGTTTTGGATCTGTGGTACTACAGCATACACTAAATTGCCAGAAGACTGGTCTGGCAGTTGCATCATTAGAATGATAAAACCAGCTTTTTTTTATTACCCAAAAAATCTGGATCAAGTTTAGGAGTTCCTATATATGATGATTTAAGAAAAACCAAACAGAGGAGGCAAAGTGCAATAGAAACTGGGGGAACCAAAATTGTAAGAGCCAGGTTCAGACCCAAAGAAAAATTACTGAGACTTATGGCCCAGCCGCCTGGGCTCAAGATGGGTCCTGGGGTTATTGGACCGCAACATCGATGGTAAACAGAATCATCAGGCTTCAGACAGTATTAGAGATGAAGAGAGCAATCATTAGAAACCTCTTGAACAAAATAAGAAAACTAGCATATGGAGGTTACCAAGAATGGACTCCTACACATGATTCCAGTTGGTAAGATAACCTATGCACTTTCAAAGGAGATTGGTGGAAAAAGGTAACTTTTTTCACTGTGTGTATACTTGCTGGCTTGCTCTTTTTCCCAGCTTATTTCCCTGCTTAATTAAAATGGTAACATCTGCCATGCAGACCAACCTAGAGATCTCTGAAGAAATTAACTTGAAGAAACCAGAAAAGGTAATAAAGTTAAGTAACCATGATTACCAGAGTGCTCAAGAAATTTATAATCAATACAAAAAATTAAAGAAATTCTATGCTCATGAGTCAGAAATGGCAAGTTGATGCCGGCTTAAGTTTAAGCCCCATCAAAGAAAAAGAGGGGACTGTTATGAGTAGAAAAGTTGCCCATTTTTTAAAGGTTGCAGAGTTCACAAGTTAAAGCAATTGCTGCCAAGTTGGAGTTCTAACTCTTTGTTGTTAATAATGTCATGTTGTAATCACCTGTTGTTAATAGGTTTCCTTTAATTACCTGTTCTTGATGGTTAGAAATCCCCCTTTGTCAAGTATCACCCTGGTTCTTCCTGGAAGATGGCACCCAGGACTGTGAGGAGAAGGTGACATCGGGTAGGCATGGAAATGAGGAAACCCCTCATCCAATCTAGCAAGAAAAACCCCTAAAAACAACAAGCCACCATGGAATTAAGAGATCTAAGTGATGTCTAGAGGTGAGGAACAGACTCCAGTGTCTGCTAAGACCCTTTTTACCTCTCACCCTAACCTAAAAGATGTCGGCTAGAAAGAGGACCTCGAATGTCAAACTGAAAACCTGGGGAATCTCTTGATGCTCTCATGAGGATGGAAGCCCCAGCTCTGCCTGCAGACCAGCAGACACAGCTGCACTCTTCCTCCTCCTGGTGCCATTCCTGGGAGCAGCGGCAGTGTGAGCACAACCCATCAGTTCTCCCCCCCGAGCTGATTTTTTAATAAAGGCGTTAAAAAGAGAAAGATCTCCTGCTGTATTTATTTCAGCAAGCACTAAACCGCCACGGTAATGGCGAGGAAGTCAAGCCCCTGCCAGCCTTACAGTGTCTCCAGTCACCTGTACACCATAGAAAAGATCCCAAATCCCCACAGAACCTCATGAGGAACCCCAGCCACACGCAGCACTTCCAAAGGACCCAAAGCCCCGCACATCTTACTGCAAAACCCAACACGCACAAGACCCCCCCCCCTCCAGCTCATGTGCCTCATGACGGACCCCAGTCATCTGCCAGCCTTACAGGGTCCCCCCATCACCTGCATGCCGTAAGAAAAGCTGGCTTGCCATTAACGCTAGCCAGCAGCGTGTCCCTGACAGAAACCAATTCCCTTCTGGGAATCAGGAACACGTGTGGTGGGGCCGGCTGCACCTGTGGGAGCAATGGGGAGGGTGAGCCCGCGCTGTGCTGCACTGCTGAGCTGGCAGCACGGTGCATGCGGGCAGGACGTTCTCCAATTCCCCCAGAGCTGGGGCCTGCAGGCACCTTGCCGCCCCTTGGCACAGGCTGTGCCACCCAACAAAGCCCAGCAGGCCGGAGGGGAGCCCGGGGGCAGCAGGAAGCTGAGAGAAGCCCTGCTCTAGAATTGAGGAGTTCCACCAGAAGCAAAGATGATAACTTGAAGAGATTCCAACTGTGCTCAAAGTTTGTCTGAGAAGACTAAGAGGTGAGCTTGTCAAAAAACCCAGGAACTATCTGGGAAAAGGTTTTATGTATGTTGCTTGTGACTAGGTACAAAGCTCTCGTTGGAAAAGAGCTTCTGCAGCAGGCTGCTGAGGGTGTCTTACTTCTTCCTAGAATATAAATTACCACTGAAATGCAATTTTATTTTTTATTGTATAAGGGGAAAATATTTTCCAGAACTCTAAAACTAGTTTCAAAAATACAGATGTGTTGTGGAAATAGGAAAAACATTTGGGGATTTCTCTCTACAAAAAATATTTCTAATTATTTCTAAAAATGAAAAGTGAAGACAAAATCGGGTCACTTTTTCTAGATTCTAAAACTACTTTAAAAAATCTTTAACTACTATAGTAATTGGAAGAAATATTTGGGGGTGTCTCTCTGCCAAAAGAATATTTTGAAATATTTCTGAAAATTTCTACTTTCTAAAAATGAAAAGCTAAGACAAAATGGGGTTGCTTTTTCTCAGGAGCCCCATGCTGCTGCTTGCCCCCTAGGCTCCCCCAGCCCTCGGGGCCATGTCGCTGGCCAGAGCCAGCCCTGCCTGGCTCCTGCCTGCCCACACCGTGGGCGTCCACGGCTGCTCCAGGCCATGGAGCTCAGCAGTGCTGCTGCTGGGTGGGCTTTGCTGCTGCTACCACCCAAACACTGGGTGACAGCGCCTTCTCTTTACTGCAACAAAAGAAATGGTCATCACCTAGCCTGGCAGAGAGCAGGGTTAACTTCAGTGTTGTTATTTAGAGGGCAGGGCCAGGGAGCTCGGGGGCAGAGGAAGGGACATGTTGGTCTCAGGAGGGGCTGGAGGTTGCTGGGCTGCTCTGGGGGCCCTAGAAGAACTCAGCAATGGGCTGGGACGGGACAGAGGAAGATCAAAAAAGAGACAAAGGCAGTTTGGGGATACACATGGGAGACGAGGTGCAGTGGGATCTACAGAAGAAGAGGAGGTTTCCTGGTAGATGGCTGTTCTGGGGTCTTCTTCTCAGAACTCGTGAGAGGGCAGCCCAGGCCCTTCTTACTGCTGGAGGAGCTGCTCAAGCTGTCTGGGTGTGAGGTGCAGCCACCGTCTTTCAACTCCTGTCCAGAGGTGGAACTGTGAAGAGAGGAGGTGCTGAGGCCCCAGCTGCCAGTGGCACACAGGGAGGCTCGTGCACACAAGCAGGCCCAGAGCTGGCAAGGCTCCCCAGCACGGCTGGAGCTGCTGGCGCAGCTTGGCCAGCTGCACAGCTGTCCCTCAAGGCCCCGGCGAGCAGGGGACGGCTCTGGGCAGGCTCCCTGGCCAGGAGTGGGCCCCAGAGCGCCTCTGCCTTTCAAGGGCAATCTCGTCCTGCTCTTTCTCCTCCCCACCTTGCTGTGCCTCTGCCCTGTGCCCCTGGGGCTGTTCTTGGCCAGGCAGCCTCAGTGGGAGCCAGCACTGGCTGCAGCCCCAGCGGGCCCCCAGGACAAGGCCCAGCAATTAAAGGCCAATGAAAACTCTGGCAGCAGCAGAACCCTCAGCAGAGTTCTTTGGACAATCATGGACTGGCTGTTCCGGTTGGCTGTCTGTCTCTGCCCGACACGTGTAGGGTGGTTCTGGGGCGGCCCGCGCTTCAAACGACGAGTCTGGACTCTTCAGTTTTTCAGTCTTCGGATTGTTTATTATTTTCTTATCTACAGAATTTTCTTTCTTTTCTTTCTGCCCAACAGAGGTCTGACCTGCAAGGCAGCCAAGGGCACTCTGACCCCCCACCCCAGGGGGCGGTCGTGTCTTTTTATACTGAAAACTACGTATATCATATTTACCTTTATTTCCAATACCTTTCACCCATATTAGCAAGTGCACCTTTTCCATGAACCAATCCCCAAGTGCCAACATCACCACAGAAGATGGAAGACAAGAAGAAGGATGAGACACGCCCTGATCCCTCCATCTTGTCTCCATAACCCCCCTGTACCAAAAAACCTAAAATGTATATTTCACCCTGTAAATATATCTTTCTTACACCATTCATTCCCAAGTGATTCTCACGTCCTCAAACAGGTGTCACATCCTTAGAAGGATCGAAATCAAGCCACCAGACGCTCCTGACAACATTCCAGGATTTCTGAGCCCCCCCAAGGGTTCTCTCGGTAACTCTGGACATCCGGAGTGATGTGCTGAGTTCCCACATCTCCCCCTTCTGTTTGCACCAAGAACACCTCTTTGGCAACTTGACTCATGACACGCCGTACACATAAAAAGATGCATGGAACAATGAGCATGAGGACTAGGGCACTATTAAAATATAAAACCCTATCTTTAAAAACCTCTCCACAAGGAAGAAAGATCAAAAAATCCGCCACGTCATCAATCCATGACCCAGTGATTTCACCAAGTATCTTTATGCTGTCTTTTATCTTTTGAATACTTTCGTGAATTGACCTTGAGTGATCTGAGAGATTCATGCAGCACATCCCCTCACACTCACACTCTTCACACCCATGTTCATGAGCGAGTAACAATAATCAATCGCCACTCTATTTTGAAGAGTGTCTGTCTGCTTACACTATTTATCCTTTTAACATGTCGCTCAATGCAAGAGAGACTGATTCAGCGGGTTTGCTCAACCAACAATGAGTCGAGCACGCTCCATGTGGTCCAGTTGAGTCAAGGCACCCCCGACACTGTCTGAGGTGAGAAAATTGCTGTCGCAATTCTCCTTGCCTTGTCCCAAGTGTACATTTCATCGTCACCAATCTGCACTATAATGTTGCAAGAATCTTTTTTCTTTGTTTTTGCTCTCTCAACAATTTCAAATCTGGTGACAACATTGAAATCTTCCAATGCTGCATGGATCTCCTTGGCATTTGCAGGAATGCCGTACCAATTCTGTCCCCGCAAATTAAAAACAATCCACGTGGCAATTGCACTGGAACTTGGATTGATCCTTTGGCAGTTTCTCGGTGTGATTGCACCAAGCTGATGCATTTCTATAAAATTCATGATTCAGAGTGACATCACTGGTCTTATTTGTCTTTGTCACATCCAGGATTTAAATTTCATGCATAGTTCCATTGTCATGGACCCGAAAATTTCCAGTTCCTGAGTTCAGTAGAAGCCACAGGTAGAAGATGTGTCCAAGCACACCATTCATTCACAGGATCTTTAATGACCTGCGAATTTCCACTGCAGAGTGTCCTGGAATCGGCCATTCGTCCACGGGCTATCCAACCATGCATGCTGTGAATGGTTTCCCTGGTTTTGAATGTGTCAGGCAGATACTTTCTAAATTCGCTGCTTGGGCTAAAGTTTCCCAAACATCTTGTTTTGGCTGATCAATATGTAAATTTGCCACGTTGCTTAAAGCAATAGATGAAAGATGAGGCACATGAGCATTATGAAGATCATGACTCACCCTTATGAAAAAGCATTGCCATGTTTTCATTCAAAGCCCCAAAGGAAAACCCCCAAAGTCTTTATTATTTTTGTTTCTTCTCTGAGTCGTTGTTTGTAGCCTGAGCCTCCTCTTCTGTTTTTGTGCTTATTTCTCTGCTTTTGGGATCAGTCTCTCTTGCTCTCACGTCTGAAATGGCTTCACGTGTTGCGCAGACACCCACTTCAGACCTTGCCTGTGGAAACACAAGCGAAACCCTTGCCTCAAGTGATTAGTTTGAAAGGACCCTCTATTTGTCCTGTCTCTGGGTTTCTGATCAAAACCAAAGGATTCTCCCTTAGTTTGCCTGAGAGCTGTTTGAAAAATGTCTCACGATTGGTTGATTGGGTTCTGAAGACAAGCTGTTAAAAAATTCAACATATACAATGCTTTGTTTAACTTCATGTGAGATGTCGCCTCTGGCTCCCCCCTTTTTTGCCTATCCAAAAGGGATTTCAGGGTATGATGGTTCTTTCAATGACTGCCTGACCTGACCTGTGGGATGTGTGAATACCAAATGTATGTGTGACACCCCATCTTTTCAGAAATTTGTCAAGCACCCTGCCTGTATATGTTGGGCCATTGTCTCTTTTTATTTCTTGAGGTACACCTAATGATGCAAATACTTGCAGGAAATGTCGACAAGCATGTTCTGTTGTTTCCCCTGCATGTGCTGAAGCAAAGACTTCTCCTGAAAATGTATCTACTGGAACATGAACATTTTTGAGTTTCCCAAATGATGGATATTTTGTGACATCAGCTTGCCAAAGTTGAAGATTTTGCAGTTTTTCAGTCTTCAGATTGTTTATTATTTTCTTATCTACAGAATTTTCTTCTGCCAACAGAGGTCTGACCTGCAAGGCAGCCAAGGGCACTCTGACCCCCCACCCCAGGGGCGGTCGTGTCTTTTTATACTGAAAACTACGTATATCATATTTACCTTTATTTCCCAATACCTTTCACCCATATTAGCAAGTGCACCTTTTCCATGAACCAATCCCCAAGTGCCAACATCACCACAGAAGATGGAAGACAAGAAGAAGGATGAGACACGCCCTGATCCCTCCATCTTGTCTCCATAACCCCCCTGTACCAAAAAACCTAAAATGTATATTTCACCCTGTAAATATATCTTTCTTACACCATTCATTCCCAAGTGATTCTCACGTCCTCAAACAGGTGTCACATCCTTAGAAGGATCGAAATCAAGCCACCAGACGCTCCTGACAACATTCCAGGATTTCTGAGCCCCCCCAAGGGTTCTCTCGGTAACTCTGGACATCCGGAGTGATGTGCTGAGTTCCCACAACTGGCCACAATTCCACTGCAGCCTCACTGGGAATGTTTCCTCTCAGCAACAGACTTTCAAAAAAAGCTGTTTGAGGGAAAGATGAACAAAACACTCACCCTTTTCTCTTCCAGTAAGTCCAAATTTGGACACAGCATAAAATGATGATAAGCTCCAAAACAAGCAGGCCTGCCAGTAACCCTAGCCAGAAGCCTGTTCCCTTAGAGAAACCCCTTCCAAGGCCCTTCTGGGAATCAGGAACACATGTGGTGGGGCCGGCTGCACCTGTGGGAGCAATGGGGAGGGTGAGTCCGTGCTGAGCTGCACTGCTGAGCTGGCAGCACGGTGCATGCGGGCAGGATGTTCTCCGTTTCCCCCAGAGCTGGGGCCTGCAGGCACCTTGCCGCCCCTTGGCACAGACTGTGCCACCCAACAAAGCCCAGCAGGCCGGGAGGGGAGCCCGGGGCAGCGCAGCTGCTTGGGCAGTCGCTGCTTGGAGAGACACAGGCAAAACCCATCCCTGAGCAGCCAGTGCCAGCCCTGGCCCTCCCTGCCCCATGAAAGCTCCCCCAGCCCCAGGGCACAGAGTCAGGCCCTGTCAGGACCCAGTGCAGCCCCTGCCCAGTCGGGAGCCAAGGCTGGCTCTGGCCCTGGGCTCGCAGCAGGGCTCCCGCTCGGGGCTGCTCCTGTGCCTTGGGCCTCTGGGCACTCAGGGCTGGCTCCGGAGCAGCCGCAGCAGGAGGGACGTTGGTGCACGAGTCCCCTTTCCCCGGGGCTGTGAACGAGCTCCAGAGGCCTCCAAGCCTCCAGAGGCACCTCCAGCTTTGGCTGCTGCCGGGCCATGCAAGGGCAGGCCCTGGGGGAAGAGCTGCTGCCACAGAGCCCTGCCAAGGGATGAACCCGGCACAGCAATTACCTTCTGTGCCCGTGTCTGGCTTGGCCTTCCTTCCTGCAGTAGGGGATGCCAATCGGCCTCTGCTTTCTTGGGGAAACACCTCCTTCTGTCCTGCCTTTTGGTCCATCACTTAAGAAACAAAAAAGTACTGCTTAAGAGATGGAACAATTCCTGATTGCTTTGGTGGCATCTCCAAGGTGTCATGCTTATCAAAAATGGGCATAAGATGCACAAAACATTGCAGCTATTGGGGCTGGGCCAGGCCCAACCTCCTCCAAACAGCTGCCAGTGCTGAGCAGTAGTTGTGAGTGAATCGTGCAAGGCGAGGGCACACACGTGCATGGCTCTGTCCTGGCACCTGCAGCGATGCCCCCCTGGCCGAGCTTTGGGCTCTGAGCTGGCAGCTCTCCCAGGGGAAAGGCCTTGACCTACCCTCACCATCTCCCAGAGGCTCAATCTGGAATGTGGGTTGGGAAGCCAGATCACCTTCAGCCACAGGTTCAGCTGCAAAGAAAGGCAGGACAGAACAGCTCCAATGGCACTGCTGAAGATTCTGCTTCAGGCCTGAGTGTCAGTCAGGGCACCTGGGTGATTGGTGCCCACCAAGGCACTCCCTCAGCTCTGCCTTCCACTCAGGAGCAGGGCCAGGGGAACCATGTGCCTGCAGTGGCCCCAGACTGGGATGGAAGGAGCCCCTTGTGGGGCAGTCGGGGCAGAAAGGACTCCCTGGAGCTGCCAGCAGCTCTAAACCCGGCCCCAGGCAGGGCCAGGGCTTGGCAGTGGCAGCAGGAGCAGCTCAGGCTCCCTGGGGCTGGCAAAGGAGCTGAGAAAGGCTCAGCCCCAGGGCACAGCCCTGGGCCCAGCCCCTTCCCTCTCTGCTCTTCTCTGTGGCTGCACAGAGCACACGGAAGGACACACTGGCATTGCACACGGGAGAAAGATGGACAGCTAAATGCTCCTTCCTCCCACTGACAGCAATCCTGTGGGATCCCTCTAGGCTCCAGAAGGAGCAGGTCAAGATTTCCAGAACTGAACAACCTTCAGTGAAACTCAAGGGAAATGCCACATGAGTGAGCTCTTGCCACACGGATACGGATTATTCTGACAGCAAATGTACATTGAGAACTTGCCTCCAGCATCTGGCAAGGTCTTCAAACCAGCATTCACCAGCATTTCAAATTAATCCAAGTCATGATCCCAATCGAGAAGGGAGAACAGATCCTACAGAACCATTTCTATGGTGTGCTGGGATCCCCTTCTGCCTTGGGGAATTGGGCACTGCCAATTCCAAGGGGGTGGGGTAAGGCTGTGGGAGCCTGTGCCTCCTGATCACTGTCCACCCTCTTTGGAGATCCTGTGCAACATCCCTGGAGGGGCAGCTGGAGCAGCGCAGGGCCCTGGGGCTCTCTCACTGCCACACAGGAAACCCTCACTAAATGCTTGGGGAAATCTGCAGTGCCACAGCTGTCACTCCCAACCTCCAACCCTCCATCCTGCTTGCCTACCTGCCCATGGAACTGCTCCCAGAGCCCAAGGGCACATGGCCAAGCCCTCTCAGGCCACACTGGAGCCTTGCTCTCCCCCTCTGCCCTTTCCCCACCATGGACACCCCGTGCAGCCGCTCCCAGGTTTCGGTACGTGTCTCCCACGGAGGGAGCCCAGCAGGACAGCTCAGTACCCGAGTGCCCTGAGCCTGCTCGGGATAATTCCTCTGGGCTGTGCCCGTCTTGTCCGGGCTGTGCCCGCAGTGCCAAGCAGCAGAGAGGGCAGCTCAAGCCTCAGCAGGGCTCAGGCCCAGAGGCACAGCAATTACCTCCTGGGACTGGGCCTGGCATCGCCTCCCTTCCTGCAGGAAATGCCGCCTTCCATAGAGCCCCTCTGTCCATCCCTTGAGAAAGGAAGAGGCACAGCTGGATCAGATGGAATCATAGCACATCCAGGAGGTGGCCTCTTCAGGAGGCAATACTTGTCCAAGACATGGATAAGGATCAGGAAAATCCTGATCCCCCCAGGCCTTTGGAGCTGGCTATGGCCCTCCCTCCTCCAAACAGCCACAGATCAGGATGTGCCTGGGGACCGGGAAAATGCAGGGGATCCCTGGTGATTTGGGCTGCGTGGCAGCTGCTGCCCAATGCCTTCCTGCAGAGGCTGGGGAGAAGCTGCAGCCAGGCCAGGCTGGGAAACAGCCCCGCAGGGCGTGCAAGCAGCAGCGGGGCAGCGAGGCTGCCATGGATGCCTTCCCGCTGTGCCGGGCACGGCGTGTCCAGATGTGCAGCCAAAGCCCCCGGCTGCTGAGCCCCAGGACAAGGCTGAGGGAAATGCTCTCACCCTTCTCTTTGTGCAGTTCCGTCACGATGTGTTTCAGGATGTTGTTTGGCTCATGGGGTTTCTTGTGTCCTGGGGCTTTGTTCTTCCCTCTCAGAGGACCTTAACAGAAAGAAGTTCCATTTCCTAGGAATGGATGCCACAAAAGCAGGGCTCAGCCTCTGTGGTCAGCAGGGACACGCTACTCACCCCTGCAATGGGAGCCAGGCATCTGTGTAGAAATCAGCAAAGGGTCAGGAAAAGTCTTCCCTGCAGACACATCTGTAATACAACAGCCACAGAAGCTTCTGTTACCAGGTTCCTGCAAAGTTGTCAACAATTATAACTGCATGGGACAGTGAGAATATACCTGTAGGAGGCTCCAACGGCTTCAAAACTTTATTCAACCAATCTAATGGAGAAGCCTTTGCAGCAACCTCATCTAGAACGGAGCACAGATAAGAACATTTTTCAGGGCGTGCTGGGATCCCTTCTGCTTCTGGGAAATGAGCACTGCAAGGGGGTTGGGTAAGGCTGTGGGAGCCAGATGTGAATGGACAAGGCCAAAGCTGCACAGGGGCCTGGGGAGCTCTGGGCAGGCTCCTGGTCACTCTCCACCCTCTTTCCATCCCCTGTGCAACATCCCTGGTGGGGCAGATGAAGCAGCCCAAGGCCCTGGGGGCTCTCATTCCCACAGCTGCAACTCTTGCTAAATCCCTGGGGAAAACTGCAGCAGGCAGTGCCACAGCTATCCCCCCTGTCCCTCCGTCCCTCCTGCCCTTTCTCCCTCCCTTCCTACCTTCTTCTATCTCTCCATCCCTCTTTCCCCTGGGACAAATCCCACAGCCCAGGGGCACATGGCCAAGCCCTCTCAGGCCACACTGGAGCCTTGCTCTGTCCCTCTGCCCTTTCCCCACCATGGGCACCCCGTGCAGCCGCTCCCAGGTTTCGGTACGTGTCTCCCACGGCGGGAGCCCAGCAGGACAGCTCAGTACCCGAGTGCCCTGAGCCTGCTCAGGATAATTCCTCTGGGCTGTGCCCATCTTGTCTGGGCTGTGCCCGCAGTGCCAAGCAGCAGAGAGGGCAGCTCAAGCCTCAGCAGGGCTCGGGCCCAGAGGCACAGCAATTACCTCCTGGGACTGGGCCTGGCATCGCCTCCCTTCCTGCAGCAGAGGCTGCCAATGAGCCACTGCTTCCTCCGGGAAATGCTTCCTTCTGCCCAGCCTCTCCATCTGCTTCTGGAGAAAGGATGAGGTACAGCTGGAACAGGTAGGGCTGTTCCCCACTGGGGAGGTGGCATCTTCAGGAGCCAATGCTTGTCAAAGACACAGTTAAGAATCAGGAAATCCCTATCAACTTTTTGGGTAGGCCTGGCCCCTCTGTTCTCCAAACAGCTGCCCCTTCAGATTTGCCTGGAGATGGGAAATTGCAGGGCATGTCATGCCCGTGGTGCAGTTTGGTCTGCCTGTCAGCTGATGCCAAATTCCATCCTGCAGAGGCTGGGGAGATGCTGCAGCCAGGCCAGGCTGGGAAACAGCCCTGCAGGGCATGGAAGCAGCAGCGGGGCAGCCAGGCTGCCATGGATCCCTTCCCGCTGTGCCGGGCACGGCGTGTCCAGATGTGCAGCCAAAGCCCCCGGCTGCTGAGCCCCAGGACAAGGCTGAGGGAATGCACCCACCTTGTCCTGCCTGCTGCATTTCCTTCAGTATTTGCCTCATGTCTTCAGATGACTCATGGGCTTTATTGTGTCCGGCAGCTTTGTCCTTTCCCGTTGGAGGACCTTAGAGCACAATATTTCCATTTCCCATGAATGGATGCCACAAAAGCAGGGCTCAGCCTGTGGGGTCAGCAGGGACACACTACTCACCCCTGCAATGGGAGTCAGGCTTGTGTGCCGGAACCAGCAAAGGAGCTTGAAAAGTCCTCCCTGCAGCCACCCCTGTAACTCAACAGCCACAGAAGCTTCTGTCATCTCTGCTCAGCTGCACGGGCACCACTGAGCCCGGAGGAGCGGTGAGGGGATCGCGCAGGGCGAGGGCACACACGTGCATGGCTCTGTCCTGGCACCTGCAGCCATGCCCCCCTGGCCGAGCTTTGGGCTCTGAGCTGGCAGCTCTCCCAGGGGAAAGGCCTTGACCTACCCTCACCATCTCCCAGAGGCTCAGTCATGGACGTGGGTTGGGAAGCCAGATCACCTTCAGCCACAGGTTCAGCTGCAAAGAAAGGCAGGACAGAACAGCTCCTGTGGCACTGTAGGAGATCCACAGGCTGCAGGAGAGGCTCTGCCCTGGGGCACAGCCCAGGGCCTGGCCCCTGCCCTCTCTGCTCTTCTCCGTGGCTGCACAGAGCACACGGAAGGACACACTGGCATTGCACATGGGAAGAGGATGGACAGCTAAATGCTCCTTCCTCCCACTGACAGCGATCCTGTGGGATCACTCAGGGCTCCAGAAGGGAGCAGGGCAAAGTTTTCAGAATTCTTCAGCCCTGACTTAACGTTAAGGAAAATGGCAGATGGGTGAGCTCTTGCCACATGGACACTGATTATTCTGCCAGGAAAAAGGGAAATTCTGAACTTGCCTCCAGCATTCTCCAAGACATTCAAAGTGTCATTCACCAGGACTTCCAAATCCTCCAAGTCATGATCCAAATCTAGAATGGAGCAAAAACCTGAACCATTTCCTTGGTGTGCTGGGACCTCCTTCTGCCTCTAGGAACTGGGCACTGCAAGGGGGTTGGGTAGGGCTATGGGAGCCAGGTGTGAATGGACAAGGCCAAACTGCACAGGGGCCTGGGGAGCTCTGGGCTGGCTCCTGGCCACTCTCCACCCTCTTTGCAGGCCCTGTGACACATCCCTGGAGAGGAAACAGGGACTGCCCAGGGCCCAAGGAGGCTCTCTCCCTCCCCCAGAGGAAACCCTCCCTAAAGGCCTGGGGAAAACCATCCCCAGCACTTCCCGGGGAGCAGGGAGCGCTGTCCCGGCAAAGGGGAGCCAGGCTGCCGGCTCACCTGCTCGCCACACTTGCAGCGGAGCAGCCTGGGCAGCCCTGGCAGGCAGGGCCACGGCCAGGAGGAGCAGGAGGAAGAGGCGCAGAGCAAGGGCCATGGTGCCTTGCCCTCTGCCAGTCCCGCAGCTCTTGCTGCCACCGCTGTCCTGCCACCGTTGTCCCAATGTCAGCACCACTGCTGCCACCGCCGCTGCTGCCGCAACAGTTGTGCTCAAGGACTGACTGCTCGCTCCTCGTGCTGCTGTGCAACCACCGGGTCTGGGACCTCTGTGACCTCAGAGCCTGCTGTGACCTCAGCCTGCTGTGATCCCTGAGCCTGCTGTGACCTCATGGCCTCAGCTGTACCCTCACAGTGTGCCCCCATCTGTACAAATGGACTGCCCTGATTGTAAATGTTTTTCTTCATCAAAAGTCCAATACTCAGGAAAACCTTTTTTTATGCCTGCTGACATTGCTGGTCATGCTGTGTCCCTGGAGATTCTCCTGCTGGGTTCCATCTTTTCCTGGGTATTTGTTTTGAGTAGATCCATGCTGAGATATTCTACTCTAATAAACAGAATCACTGAATCAGAGAATATGCTAAATTGGAAGTGCCTCACAAGACTCATGGAGTCCAGCTCCTGGCTCTGTACAGGAGCATCCTCAAGAGTCACACCAGGTGCTTGAGAGTATTGTCCAATTGCTTTTTGACATCTCTCAGACTTGGTACTGACCTGGGGTGCCTAACCATCCTCTGAATAAAGAATCTTTTTTCTAATATCCAACCTAATTCTCCCAGACACAGCTTCAGGCTATTCCCTATCACTGGAGACAACAGAAAGACATCCGTTCTTGCCTCCAGTCTTCCCACCCTGAAGAAATCGGAGACCCTGATCAGGTCTCCCATCAGTCTCCTCCAGGCAGAAGAGACAAAGAGTTCTCTGCTGCTATTCACACAGCTTCCCCTTACGGCCTTCACCATCTTCACTGCCCTCCTTTGAACACTCTTTTTTACATTGCAGTGACCAAAACTTCAGACAATATTTGAGGTGAGGCCGCCCCAGTGCAGAGCAGAGAGGGACAATCCCCCCCTGGCCCAATGGGCCATGCTGGGCCTGGCGTCCCCCAGAACAGGGATGTCCCCCCTGGCTGCCAGGGCACTGCTGACTCATATCCAACTTTCCATCTGCTAGGATTCCCAGGTCCCTTTGCATGGTGCTGCTCTCTAGCATCTCATTCCCCAGCCTGTCCATACATCCAGGGTTGCACTATCCCAAGTGCACAATCTGGTACTTTCCCTCGTAGAACTTCACTGAGTTGGTGATTGTTCAGCCCTCCAATTTGTCCCTCAGCCCAGAGATGCTCAGCATGGGCTCCCCCAGCCCTCAGGGCCCCACCGCTGGTCACTGCAGCCCCTGCCTGGCTCCTGCCTGCCCACACCGTGCTGGTTCTGCACACAGCTGGCCCTGCAAAGAGCTCCCGGAGCAGCTGTGACCATTGGGTTACTTCTGTCTCCATACTGACAGCTTTACACACAACAGCTGGCAGTCCTGTGGGCCTGGTAATGGAAAGAAAACCCTCTGCTCCACTGCTGTTTTCTTTCTTCTCCTGGTGCTTGGCTGTAGGGGCAGAGAGGGAGGGTCTGCAGCCTCCTGGGGCAGCTGCTCCCTGGCCATTGCCTGAGGTTATTCCTCTCTGCTGGGGAGGGAGAGCCCTCCAGGGCTGGTGCCCAGCTGGCAGAAAGCAACACTGCTACTGCAGCTGAGACACCCACTTTGGGCCTCTTCTCCTGGCATTCTGTGCTCTCCTGCTCCTCCTGGCCCAGCTTGAGGATGGGCTGGCTTAGTGTATGTGGCTGCTGAGGCCAAAGTTCTGTTCACCTTGCGGTGCCAAGAGAATCAAGAATCACTGCATGTGGGCACTGCCTCCCAAGGAGGCTCCTGGTGCAGGCACTGCTGCAGCATCCCTCCTGAGCAGCCTTCTGGTCCTGTGTTTGGGGGTAGGATCCCACCCCAGGGCTCTGCTCTGACATGGGGGACCCTGGCTCACTCTAGGATCTCTCCCAGGTCTCCTCCCTGCGCTTCATCCCACGGCTCAGCCCCAAGGGCCAGACAGGTATTAGGAATTTCACAGCCTACCATTGGTGACTCATAGTCAGAATGCACAGGAAAACTCTAGCTGTGTTTCAATATACCAGATGCTGTGTTATTTCCTTCCCACTGCAGATTTTCCATTGCCCCAGCCTCAGCCCCTGGCAGCCTGCCTGGATGTTCTCCCCACACCGCTTCTGCAATCTCACTCGTCCAGGTCCTCCTGGTTCTGTGGGCAGCTCTTTGGGCCACTGAGGCCCTGTTCCTCCTTTGTTTGGGAGCACATCCAAGTGAGAGATGATTCAAGGGCTCAGCACCAAGACCTCCAGCAGCAGTGGTCAGTTCCTGAGTGCACTCGGTGGCCACAGGCAGTTGCCCATGGCTCTGGCAGGGATGTGAAGGGGAGGCCATGCCAGGGAGCAGCCCCCACACCCCAGCCCTGCCCATGGGGGCCTGCAGCCCGTGGGTATGGAGCAGCAGTTTCTGCTGTGACAGAGCCAGCAGCTGGGCAGTGCAGCACACATTGCACACATCTACTGCAGGGATACATTAGCAATATTGTGTATACATACACTCCAAATTGAAAAAATTCAGGCTAAGTGTAGCCTAATTTCAGAGGCATTAGGGAAGAATTATTACCACTGCTTTCCTGGCTGAATTTTGGAACATTATACTTTTTTTTTATACTTTATAAAAACAATCTCTGAGTCTGGAAAGGGAGTTTTTCAATCACAAGGGTTCTTGCTTCACTCCAGGAAAAGTGTAATTCAGTGTACCAGGGAGATTTTCTCTTAACATATTGCTGAGTTCTCATGCTGCCACTCATTAGTAGAGATGAAATAATTTCTCACTGTTTGTGTTTGATTTTTGTTTGGAAACAGTAGGGAAAAAAATGTACCCACTGTGAAGATTTGGTTCATGTGGGTCAGTTATTATTTCAGCTGCATAAGTTGAGGGAGGAATTCACAGAGGTTCTCCCAGGCAGAATCTGGTGCTGACGCTTATGCCATTGGAGTCTGGAGTGGGCTCTTTCTTAGCACAACTCACCACACTGAGCTGCTGGGCGTATCTGGTTTGTTTTCTAGTTTTTACTGACTAAGAGCAGCCAGCATCATTTAACAGTACCTAAAACAGATTTGTTGGTTCCTCTGAATCAACTCAAACTGTGGGTTTGAGTTTCTCCGGGTTTCTCCAGGTTTCAGCCTGGAGAAAAGGAGGCTCAGGGGGAGCCTCGTGGCTCTCCACAAGTCAGGAGGGTAGAGCCAGGGGGGACTCTGCTCCATGGGAACAGGGACAGAAAAAGAGGAAATGGTCTCAACTTGCACCAGTGGAGGTTTAGATTGGAAATTAGGGAACATTTCTTCTTGGAAAAGGTTGTAAAGCATTGGAACAGGTTGCCCAGGGCAGTGGTAGAATCACCATCCCTGCAAGTGCTCAGTTGATATGGGACTTGGGATGTGGTTTAGTGGTGAACATAGTGATGGTGGTGGTTGATGGTTGGAATTGATTATTGTGAAGGTCTTTCCCAACTTTAAGGATTCTCTGATTCCACGATTCTAAACAACCCAGTGATAACATAACCTAATCTCTCTTGGTGTAAATGACTTGGTTCACTCTCTGATGTTTTCTCCACATCCATCTGCCATTGCATCTTCCAGGACATGGAAGGAATAAACCAGGTGTGAAGACTGGAGATGGAAAATGAGCCCACATCACTTTCCTTGGGAAGAGAAGATTTGGAGGGGAGAACTTCCGGAGGGGAGGAGAAACAGAAAAAAAGGTCTGAGAAGCTGAAGTAGTGGCAGAGGTACCAGGGAGAAGAAATAAGAGGTGAGAGAAATGGTGGCTATGAATTGCAGGGCAGGTAGAGGACACCAGTGACCCAAACAGTTTGGCACCTCCTGGCCATTAGACAGCTGATCCCAAAAGTTCATCTCTGCTCAAAGGGCATGCACAGCCTCGCCCACCCAGCACAGGTGCAGGAACAGCATGGGGAAAATGGGAGGTGAGTGTCATAAACAACATAAATACTGTTGTGCATTTCCAGCAGGTTTTGCAGCCTGTACTGAGCACCTCAGTCCTGGTTGCACTGTTCCCAGACACCAACATCATTAGATCAGAGGGAGCTGATTTAATCAGTTGTTAAAATAATCAAATAATTTGAATTTAAAGTCAAGTCATTTGAATGGTAAGGACCGTTTAAATCTTGCTGCTGCTGCTCAGAAGGCAGAAGATTGGGCTGAAGCCAGATCTTTGAGGAACAGCTAGATAGTGACAGGTAGAGCCAGGGAATGATAACATGGCATCCACCTCAGTTTGGGAAAAATCATTGGCCCAGCAGGAGCCCAGCTCCAGAGCAACATCCCTGGAAACTCTTCATCATAAATAGAAGGGAGTTCATTCATACAGCAAAAGATTTCCTGGCCTTATTTACCCTTCCACATTTGCTGCACCTCTTCATTTCAAAAGCCAAGTGAGTACTCTGTCTGTGCTGGAAGGCTTGTCTTTCCCCTGCTCCTGCTTTGCTCCAAGACGTTCTCTGTTCTGCTGCTGATCCAATGCATCTCCTGGCTCCCTACCACTGAAGGAAAAGAAATCTATTTACAAGATACAAACAGCTTTCTGTAAATCACAGCCATGGGCTGCCAATTTTGTGTTCTCCCAGCCCAGCAGTGCCTCCTTCCCCCAGCACAGAGTGCTGCATTAGCGCAGCTCCAGGGGCGTGTTGCTATTAGGTCATGTCACCAGGGACTGGAAAGCACCAGACTATACCCTGTGTCTTAAAAATGCAGATGTGTGATGATTATCTCATGATAGCCATCATAGTCCTGTGGTAATGGTATTTCTAATAATTTTGCCTACAGGAGTTCTTAGGCTGGGATGAGCCCATGCTCGGAGCTGGAGCAAACTGTGTGCTCAGGTCTACTGTGTGAAACAGTCACTGAGGTCCTAGTGCTGCCTCTTCCCTGAAAAGATGGAGCTGTTACATTCTCCTGAGTCCACATGGTGTAACCAGGTAACTTCTAGTTGGGAGGATGGACAGCAATGCTCAAACCACTAATATCACTAAATATAGTTGCATGAGATTAAATAAGAATACCCTTACTTTCAATCACACTCCCCTTTTTTATCACCTGATTACATGATAATATGTTGTTATAGTTCTTTCCTTGTGTTTCTTCTTTCTATATGTTGATCATCTCGGGCCTGCAGCTGCAGCAGGAGTGGAAGCACCCGCGGAAATGACTCACCTCCCTCGGGCCAGACGTGGATTTTGAACCAGCAAACCAGAGGAACACTGACATAAAGGTAGAGTTTTGTGTTATTCAGGGAACAAATCGTCACAGCAAATGACTGCCTTGAGTTTGGTGTGTTTTCTAATAGACTTGTGAAGTAAGTATGAAGGAAATGTCATTACTGTTTATTGCAAAAGGTCAAGTGTACAAACACCTACAGCTGCAGACATCTGAAGGATGCTGTGGTTACAGAAGACACTGCCCCATTCTGCTGCTGGGAGTGTCTAGCCCAAAAGAGAGCTTGTTCAGGCTGGGGGAGATTTCAAGAGACAGCAGGAGGCTCCCTTTTTCTTTATGATCCCTTTTTCTTTATGCTTCTTAAAAATCCCTCCCCTCTTCCCACTAAATGCACAAGCACTGTTGGATGCAGCTTCCAGTGGCAGATTTTTTCTTCCTGTGATAGTGCCAAGCTCGCAGGGCCCTGCAGGAGGGACCTCTGTGAGCAGTGGGATTTACACTTTTTAACAGCAGTCATGTCCCAGGACAGTCCTGGCACTGCAAACATGTTTTCCCTCTGCAGTTTGCAGTAACAGTCAAGGAGCATCCAAACTCTTGCAAAGCAAAGCTTGTTTAAAGGATGGGTTTAGTCCCGGTGAGCTTCCAAGGACTCCTCCTTTGAAGCAGCCGATGCAGGGGGGTCTGAAGTGTCCCTCTACCCTCCGAGTTTCAGACGGAGCTTGGAAAACATGTACCCCTCCCCTAACCGTCCCCAAGAGCAGACAAGATGCCGTCCCCCCTTCCCGGAGCTGGGCGGTGGAAAGGAGGCTGGAATGGCAATGATGGGCGGGTTTGTGGCAGTCCCATTTCCAGCAGTCTCTGCCTTCCCCCACTGGCCTCGCGGGAGATCTGCAGCTTCTTCCCGTGAGAATACCCTCTGCCCCTGTGCAGAATTCAGGAGTAATGCACAGTCTCTCCCCTTCCCAGAAATCAGGCTGTGTGAGTGTGTTTGCATATGTGGACATGCCAAGTTTTAGCCCAAAGAGAGTTTTATACCTGACTTACAACCCACTGAAATAATTTTATTATGGAAGGAGTGACATAACTTGATAGTAATGCACACACAGCACTCCAGTGCCAGGGGTTTATAAGGCTTTTATGAGGTGTGTGTTCAGGAGGTGACATCCCCCACACACGCAGAGCTGGCAGTACCTGGCTGGAACCCTTCCAGGGAGGGGCTGGTGGCCCCAGGGTGTCTGACAGCACTGTGGAGGTGGCTCCTCACACAGCAGACCTGGGAAAGGGACAAGGACATGAGTTCAAATAGCTCATGGCAATGGTTGGCAGGAGCTCCTGATAAATTCTTCTCCTTAGTTCTGATGGGCAACAACAAAACAAATTTTGTGAGTGCAGCTATTGATCATCTTCAGGTGAGCTCAAAGCAGAACTCTTCCTCCAACCCCTGCTGAAGATTATCTGCTCTGTAGTGTGGCCCACTGGCAACAGAGGCTTGTAGCAGTGGGTTTCTGATACCATGGGCCATGAAATGAGATGTCCTGTCTGGTGCAGTTGTGTTTGAGGGAGCTGGGACACCTCTGAACAGCCAGGACACTCAGGAGCATCACTGGGGACCAAGTACTAATTAGAATGTGAAATTTCATCTGCAGTCATCTTGCATTACTGCTGTTAAGAGGACAAATCTTCCATCACCATATGATTTCTGAGTGTGCAGAGTCATGGCAAAAGCTGGGCTGGAGACAAGAAAGAGAAGTTTTGGCCAATTGGCCACTAATTCATGTGCGAGTGGTATTCAGCACCCAATTTGCTTGCAGAACCAGTAAAGGTGAGGGGCTATTGTAAACCTGAAAAAACATGTTTGTGCTACAGCACTTGATTCCAAAATTGTCCTAGAAAAGAACAAATACACCTTTGTAAAAAAATCGTGTGGTTTCTATTGCCCATCCCTCTACTGTGTGAGAATCTGCCTGGAGAGAAATACTTGTTCAGCTGATGTTCTGAAGGAATTGACTCAGAAGCTATGACAAAAATGCAGTGTGAGCAAAACAGCAGCTTCAGTTTATAGAGTCAGGCATCACAAAAGCTGGAAAGGATCTCCAAGGTAAGTGAGTCCAATCTTTGACCTGATATCTGCACTTATCTGATCTGCAGGGATCTCTGTGCTTCCATTTTTAGTGAGTTCACCTATGGAGTTTATGGGGTGAGCTCAGGAAACAGAGCCCAGATTTGACACATGAACAAAATATGTGGGATTTAAAACTCCCCACAGACCTTGGGTCACCTGTGCAGCTGCTGTGAGCACCACAGAGACACAGGATTTTAGCCTTCAAAGACCTCTGTGGTTTGACTCCCTCATCTGTGTGTCACAGGGCCCAGAAGATCAGCTCTCTGCTGCAGGGAGCTGGCAATTCATCTATTTAGCACTTTCCTGGCAGTGCAAGAGGTAAGAATGGGAGAGGTGGATAGCAAAGTCCAGCTTCATCATTTCTAGTAAGATCAGATGAAAATACTGAGGAATTATTTTAACGTGAGAATAGGGAATAGTTTTAATATTCAATATGATTAATTTACAACAAATTCTAAGTAGATTAATTATACATACACCATGTTTCTTTCCCCAGATGATCATTTATCCACATAACTTTGCAAAGCAGCAATTAGAGCAGCATTCCCTGTGCTCTGATAATACTCTCTGGTGTTCCCAGGCTGCTCAACTGAACGATGGATGGGCTGTGCAGCAGCTGAGCGTGGCTGTAACAGCATCGTGGAATCATGAAGCATCATGCAGGAAAGCCTGGGGCTCCTGTGCCAATGGAGTTTCAGGGCAAAACTTGCAGTAAGCTGGTGTTTTCTTGCTTCCAGTCTTTCCTCCTGGCTCTTAAATAATGGCCAGAGGATGAGGTTGGTTGTGGCCTGGTTTATCTGTAGTTCCAAAGCAGTGCATCACTCTGCAGTCCTGTGAGGGAAGCCTTTGGTATCTTTCCAGTCTTTAGTGTTTCTCAATTATTCATCTGAGGGTTGCTTAATTGCTAAGTCTCCTACTTTTAGATAATATGGGGAGGTGTGAAGGAATGCTGTTCAGGCACAAACTGGTCCCTTCTCAGCTTCAAAGGGCAAATAGAAATTCTCTCCCTGTTCTTTCTCTTGGGCTGTGGTGACACCGATGGCTCTTGCTGAGCTCTTGCCGAGGCTGTAGCCAGGGCACAGCCCTTTCCCACCTCCTCCTGGGCAGCAGAAGCACTCTGGGACTGGTTTTGAGAGCTGTGTCCTGAGAAGAGTGCAGTCAATGTGTGCAGGAGGAACCTGTGGTGGATTCTGTGGGTCATATTTCAGCAGACATTCACTGCAGCCTGCTGCAGAGTGAGACAGTTCCTGGTGTCTGTGTAACCAGGTACTTGGTCAGATGTTAAGAAGAAATTCCTCCCTGTGAGGGTGGGCAGGCCCTAGCACAGGGTGCCCAGAACAGCTGGGGCTGCCCTTGGATCCCTGGCAGTGCCCAAGGCCAGGCTGGACAGGGCTTGGAGCAGCCTGGGACAGTGGAAGGTGTCCCTGCCATGGCAGGGGTGGCACTGGATGGGCTTTGAGGTCCCTTCCCACCCATACCAGTCTGGAATTCTGTGATTATTCTGTCTTTATTTTCACTTGTGAACTGATTTCAAGTCTACAGTGGTTTCAATGCCTGAAACCACTCACTGGGGCTGCTCCATCCCTGTGTGCACTTGGAGGAGGAGATGGTGAGCATGCAGCTTACAGTCCTGCTGTCCTTTCTCCTGGAACTATAAACACCAGGCTTTTCTCAAGTTTACTATTTTCATTCCACTCTCACGCGTCAAAATCTCGCCTATTTGTCAGTCCTTGAATAAGCCCCATTTCTCTCTGGTATGGTGGGAATGTTGTGGATTTCTGCTGGCTGCCTTGATGCCTATAGGTTTTGGGGTCAATGAGCTTATGCAGAGCTGGCCTCATGCAGGAAGTTAAACGTTGTCTTTAAAGAGTCTGGAAGAGCAGTAAGGAGGATTTTAAGTTCCTCACAGCAGAAACTGTGTCCACTTGGCACCTACAGCCATTCCAAGGCAGACTGTGAAGTCTCCAGAACAGTTTGATGATGCAGTGTTAAAACAACTTTCTGCCAGTGCTGGTAAACTGCCATAGCTTGGCTGAACTACCTATAGATAAAGAACCACATAAGAATTTGCATTTTCAGAGGGAATTTCCTCTGAAGTTTAAATGCACTTTTTTAGTAATAGCAGCCTATTCAACACTGCCTTGGCTCACCTGAAGCACTCTTGGCTTTCACTGAGTGTCCACGTTCACATTGTGGCTGTTGAATTATCAGAGAAGCTGTTCCATGTTTTCCAAGAAGCTGTTTTGAATTCTCCACTAAATGCTAAGCAGAGCTCTGTTGTGCTGCCATTTTTGGTGAGGTTTCAAATGGTTTATTTTTGTGCTATGATGAATTTTAATAATTGCTATAAGTATGCTATTAGTCAAAATGAGGGAGAAAGAAACCCAATTATTAAACTAGACTGCTGTGACTGGAATCTATAGCTGATATATTAAAGCGCAACTGTCATGCTTAATAATTAACTCAACCTGCTGGTAATACTGGAAGAGAAAATGAACATTAATAATGAGATAACTGATCATTATTTCTTTTCCCTCCTACCATTAGAACAATACATTACAGTATATCAATTAAACAATAATTTTACATCATATACACTGCATGCTTTCACCAGTGCTTTGCTATCTCCTGCTTTCCCAACACCACTTTTATGGAATTAATGTTTTTTTCCAAGTCTTCCTTTGCTGCCTTGGGCTGTGTAAAGCCTGAGGGAGCCAGTACAGGCTGCAAATGTTACTCAAAATGCCCTGTTTGCACCTGAACCGAAAAGGAATGATCCATATCCCCACTGACAGGTACCTATTTGTGAGGACTTTCTGAGCACTCTGAAGCTTCTGATTCAGCTTCTCACTCAGCACAGCTCCCCCTCCTGCTGCAGCCAAAATCTTGGCATTGCTGTGGAGTAAATGCCCCTCAGGCCCAGAGGGTTGGGAGAAGTTCTCTGCACAGTAAGGACCTGCCCACCCTGAAAGGTGTGCTGATATCACCTGGAAAGCCCCATCTTTGGTGGAGAAGCTTCATGACCAAGATTTTCCCCAAATTATTTCAGAAACCTGGGGTCTTTCAGTGATAAATGTTTTTGCAGAGAGGATGGATAGGCTCTGCTTAAGCAGTGCCCTCAGTCACATGTGGGAGCAACCTCAAGGGACTCATTTTAATTTGGATTTTATCTGCATCTCGGCAAGCTCTGCCAGCTTCATCTTGCAAAAGGCACTGTTTGGGCTCTGAACCTGCTGATATTTGCAAGACAGTCTGAGAAACAGTAGAAACATTGCACAAATTCAGAGTACTACCTGAAGTTACTGCAGAGATGATGATTCCCTGTGTGTGTGGCAGAGGAGAGCTGCCCTCTGAAGTGTTTTGAGGTCTTCAGTGCCCACCAGAGAGCTTGGGATAAGCCAGATCCCTTTGCACATTTACCTTTTTGTTTGATTTTGGTATTTATTTGAGGAGGAGCCCAAACTCTCCAAACAGAAACCTGGACTTAATGACGTCAGTAAGAGCTTATCAAATACGGGGCAGTGCCCACGTGTCCCAGTGGGCTGGAGGGATTGATTTCCTTTGCCCTTGCTGTTCCTGATGAGAGGGCTTTAGACACAGCTGTGTTTGGGGGATGGCTGAACTTGGAAACACCTTTGGTTTTTGTCCATCCTCCACAAAGGCAGCACAAGCTTGGGCAAGAGTATTCACTCCCCACTGCTGGCCTTTGCTGTTCCTCCCCCTACTGTCTCCTGCTCCCCTGGGCATGGTCTGTAAGGTCCCTTCCAACCCAAACCAATCTATGATTCCCTGGTTCTGTGATTCCCACTGCAGTCCCAGTTCCCTCCTGGTCTCCCAGTCCTGTCAGGAGCCACATTCAGCTCCGATGGCCGAGTGTGACCAGCTCCAGCCTGGCTGGGGAAGCCCCAGGGCTGGGGATGGTGTGTCCAGGAGGGCAGAGCTGAGCTGGCTCCAAAGCAGCAGCAGCAGCCCCCGTTTCCAGTGACTGGGGCAGCTGAATCCATTTCCTGAAGGACATTGAGCTCCAGCTCAGGGTTTCAGGTTATTCCAGGAAATCTCCCCATGAGCTTGCCCCAGAGGTCAGCTTCTCCTGAGCACAAAAGCAGCAGGAAAACGACTTCCAGCCCTCACCTTGGTGGTGGCAATAAATTAAGTGATGAAATATCAGAAAAGCACCTCTGAAAGAAGTTGTTCTGCAGCTTGAGAAGGAAAAATAAAAGAAATCCCTCGACTTAGGAGTTGGTTGTAGGACTGAGAAAGGAGGGAGTGCTGCTTTTGCATGTGAAAGAGACATCAAAGTATCTTTAGACTGAAAAGGGATAAACATTCTTTGTAGAGAAAACTTTCCCAAATGGGAAGTTAGCTGCAGCAATGGGGGTGGTTCAGACCAGTGACTCAGTGCATGGAGGGTATTTACTCACCCAGTTGCTTTAGATAAATCCCCCTGATGCCAACGTTATCTGACACTTTTCATTTTTCTATATTTAACTGGAACCAAAGTACAAGTCTCTACTCCAGGAACCATTGCCAAGGAGATGATTATTCATTAACTCTGGCTAAGGAAAAATGGGCTTAGCAACATCTAAGATCTCTGGGGGGAGTTTCTACATTAATTTCCTGTCAAATTCCTGTTGTATTCTGTGTAAGCATTACTCCAAATTAATAGCACAAAATAACTAGAAAGTAGCAGAAACCCCAAGGTAAATATTGCAATTTTTAGCCAGAATGGGTTTAATTTGTATTCTTTTATGCATCCTTTGCCTCTGAAATGTGAACTGTTTCTGGTGCTGTTACCTGAACTGTACACTTTATAGAGAAACTACAGCTAAACTGCAGCTACTACAGGAAATTTTACCTCTCAATTCAAAATGGTGGAATAATAATTGCTAATAATGTGTTTGACTGATTTTCACCATCATCGTTGAGCATATTTCTTATTAATAAATGCCTTCATTAGTAGATCAGTGTCATAAAATATAAATAAATTATTTGGGATGCTTCCCCCCTCCATCAGTCACTGAATACATTATTCTTGACTATTTCTATTCATTAAGCCAGCTGCATTCCATTAAGAAAACAGTATAAACCATAGTTCAGGGAAAGACTCTGTAATGCTTTAAAAATCCACAGGGAATATTTCTCTCATATCAACATTTTTATAGCTATAATCTTTTAACCTGGAAACGCCGTGCCCTGGGTCTAATTTGCTGAAATCACCAGAACCTTTGGGATGAACAACCCTGTGTGTGTGGAGTCCAGCTCTGCCTGGGACACAGAGGGGTTGTGAGATGGGAAGGACGCTGGCCTCAGGGTGTGCATGGGCTGAGGGGTCTAAAATAAGCACGTGGCTTTGTGGGGCCGTGCTGAAGTTCCTGCAGTTCAGCAGAACCTGAGCACAGACTCTTCTGAGGGAAGATTGTGAAAACCTGGCCCATTAGGAAATGCAGGAGGGCTGGTGCTGCTGTCTCTGCCGGCCCCAGAGCTGGACTTCAGCATCCTTTTACACTGAAATCCCCCCTAATAACTGCACCAGTTAATGACTATTTGGCAGTAAGAGGTCAATGCAATTCAGGCTTATTGCTTAAATCTTGGGAGAATGTATTACCCCGGCAGCAGTCTCATAGTACCCACCAAAGCACCCACTACCACTTTTCCCACAATTAAGTGGGAAACATTTGAGCATTTAACATTATCTCCTATAAATTCTCTACCTAATCATCCACAGACGAGCCAGCATCATTTTGATGTTTAAGCAGGAATAATCCCCTTTTCATTTCAAGAGTCTACTCCCTCGTTTTTATTCCTGTGACTAATTGATCATGCATTCCTTGCTGAAAAATGCCTGTTAGTGTGGCTGGTGGCAGGAATTAATGAAACCATAAATTGCACGTAGTCTGTGGTGATTCTTCCCTTCGCAGTCTGTCTGGGAGATGAAATTCCTTGGCAGTGCAGTGTGTCAGGGGATGAGAATGCCTTTGTTCTGGGGAAAGCTGCAGCATCACAACCACTTCAAAGGTGGATAAAGAGTGAGGGGAGGTGAAAGCTCTGATCTGGTGTGACACAGCACTCCCTAGTTCTGCAATGCAATGGTGGAGGTAGGTGAGAAAGAAAAGGGTCAAATACCATCCACAAAACAACCAAACCCATACGCCTCCACTATAATCTGCCTTCAGTCTAATTAGTTTAACTTGGCTGGAGATGATGGAAAAGAAGCAACAGTCCCATTAAAGAACAAACCTTGTCTTACACCCATAGTGAGCAGGAGCAGAGAAGATTTGAGCATCATCCCTTAAAGTGCTGGACAGGGCTTGGGGCACCCTGAGGTAGTGGGAGGTGTCCCTGCCCATGGCATGGGTGGAATGAGATGAGTTTTTAGGTCCCTTCCCAGCCAAACCACTCCATGATTGGACAATTCATCCCAAGGTTTATCCATATGTATTGATGTTTTGTTGCTGCAGCAGCTCCCTGGCAGCTCTGAGAACCCCAGCACCCAAAACAACTTGCAGGGAAACCTCTCTTGGCCTTGCAATCATCAGGGTGAGCACTGCAGCAAGAGTGACTCCTTGTGAAATACCCTCCTGCTCATTCCTGCTGTTTGGCTGGATGTGCCTGGAGCCAGCCTCACCTCCTGGGCTTTGTCAGGCTGCAGCAGAGCTGGTTGCTGATGCCAGTAGATAAAGAGATTCCCCTGGGCTTTCTTGCCAGAGCAGCCCCGTGCTCCTGCCAGCAGGGCTGCAGCACCTCGTGACCTGCAGCTCCAGGCAGAAGGGGCTGATTGATGGTCACTGGGCAGCTCCTGTGTGCCCTGCGGCAGGGGGAGGTCAGCCAAGAGGATCCCATGGCTATGAGGGGAAAAATAGAAAGGAAATGAGGAAAATGAATAAAACAGAAAGGCCAAATCCAGTTTTGCCTGGTAAGTGCTGTCATGGGGTCTTCTAACACCACTTGGGGCTCCATGGAGTGTTGGCTGCATGAACTTCCAGCATTGTACCACAGAACTGAAGTTGAGCTCCCTGAAGACCTCCTCCTGAAGGCATTTTCTGAACTACTAACTCAAAAGAAAGTACATAACTTTTTTTTTTCATCATAAAGATTTTTCTCTTACATCTTTCTCATTCCCTAAGTACAATATATCTGATGTAAAACTTGACAGGAGCATGGAATATTGCCCAAAGGTAGTGGCTAGTGATGAAATACCATCCAGTACCTTTTTCTCCCCAGAGATTTTCAGGTTAGACTGATGCACGTGTACACCAGTGTGCTCTTACAAACTGCTGTGCTGATTTGGGCTTACGTCATGATGCTGGTTTTGCATTAAAGTTTTAATGTGTTCTCTATGTAATTTTGCTCTATGTTAGTATCATGTTATTTCCAACTTGGATTGTTTCAATCATTTAATGAGCGTTCAGAAGAAATTCTGTTTACAACTGTCTTGAAAAATCTGGAGAGGTTTTTGCTCCTACTGATGGACTCTGATAAAATATCACCTATGAGACACAAATTCTATTGCTCAGCCAATGTTCAAGTCAGTGACAAAATCAATAGGTGTTTAAAAAAAGAGGTTATTCTGAGTCTGTGTCTCAGGAATATCAACATTTCATAAACAGACAGCATTTCTAATTACAAGTTTATCCTGGGTCACTGCTTTTTAAAAGACCTTTTCTGGGGTTGACAAACCAGGGAAAAGAGCAGCCAGCTGCCCAGAAAGGGCTGAGAGTTGGCTCTGCCAATCTTTCACCTTGGGGGAGCCACATTTACTGAGTGCTTTACAGGGGGGCTCAGGATTTACAGTAATTAATTAATTTTTTTTTCTGCTAGACTTTTTATAAGTTAAAATAGGAATGTTTCTCCCAAATTTATTAAATCACAATCAAAACTTAAACTCAAGTTGCTGGCGGAAGGAAGGTTCATTCACACCTGAGAAGAAACAGAGGGGTGAATTTCAGACATGTGCTGTGGGTCTGCTGCAATCCTCAGTTATTTCTGGGTACTGCCTGCCAGAGCACCTTGCTGACACGTTCATTTGATGGTGACAACTCTTGGATGAGTTTCCCAAGCAACAAGGCAATGGCTGTGCTGCTTCCCACTCTAACTAAAGACAAACTGGGCGCTTAAAGGATGACTGAAACAGAACAAATATTTAAAATTTGAAAATACAAGTGAGAAGAAATTAATTACATAAAGTAAAAAGGCAAATGTGCGTGACATTAAGAAAAAGGAAGTGTGAGCTTTGTATTAGAAACATCTTCATAGATGGACATATCAGGCTGTGACAAAAACCAGTCAGAAGTTTCAACAGATGAAAGGCTGGATGAGTTGTTGTTACGAGCCAACATTTGATAGCTTGTATGGGAATTTGGAAGACAAACTAGGGATATACTATCAGCCCATTGTAGTGCTGGACTAAAAGGGCTCTTGATAGGTTTTGTTTCAAAGTGAATGAAAGTGGGAGGCAAACTGGCTTGCCAAGAGGAATAGTTAGCAATTAATGAAAAATAGCTTTGCTCTTTGTAGGCTTTACAGATGCAAGGATGGGACAAACATTTCTTTGGCCCTGATTCAGCAGGTTCACGGGGGTCACACAATTCACAGCACAGAGCTCTGGCCTGACCTGCAGAGAGCAATCTGCTGGGGAGCCAGGGACCACAGGAAAGCCTTTGATCTCTGTGTGTGCCTGCCAGTTGGCCACTGCTGTGTCAGAAATGCCTCTGCTGTTAGCAGGGAATGTGAGTGTGATAAAGGAGAATTTCTGAGCCTGCTGTATGCAGATCTTCAGCCTTCTCCTAGCTCCAGAATATTCGGTGGCTCCAGAACCAGTTGGATGGTCACACTGCTCTGTATTCCTCCCCCACCACATGGAGAAACACACAAAGCCAAGCTCTAAGACCCTCAGACGAGCTGGATTAAATCATTGGTGGCCACAAAACATTTCTTCAGGCTGCATGAGGAGACTCTCATCATTTCTAGGGCTGCCTCAGCTGCCAGCAGTGACAGTGGTGGCTGTGTTGTCCCAGTACTGCCCACAGTGCAGTCCAGCTTGCAAGGATGGGCGCCGTGCAGTCAACCTGCAGCAAGGAAAAGATGGGAAGGTGAGTGTGCCCGGGATTTGCAGGGAGACATGAGGTCGAATGCCCTGAGTGCCCAAAGCACATTTAAAAGTGCTGGTTTTGATGAGCTGACCATGCAGAATTTCTCTGAGGAGCTGAGCAGTGAGGAAGAGGAGGTGCAAAACTGAAGGCCAAAATGCTGCAGGTGTAATGAGGTTCCAGCAGCCTCCCCAGGGCTGGAGCTGGGAGCAGGAACAGATCTAAGGGATGTGTTCCCTGCCTGCAGCCAGGGAGGGTGTGGGGAATGTGTGTGCTGCTGGAGGGGAATGAGCTGAGGGGCACAGAGGGGAGGAGAGGGATTGTTTTTGGGGAAAGGAGAGACTGAATGAACTCTCCTGAGGGCTGGAAGGGGTCCCAGAACAGCCCTGCTCAGCTGGGAAAAGCCAGGGTGAGGAGCACGGGGCTCTGGTGGGATGGCAGGAGCAGCTCTGGGAATGAGATGATTGAACTGACTGCCACAGCCTGTTCTCTGCCTCACAACAGCCTCTCCTCTCCAGTTTGCTCCAGGCAGCAGCCTGATTGCTGAGATCTTGCAGATCGCTGGTGCCTTGGAAATAAGAACCAGACCTGACAGCCCTGGACTTTATTGGAGGCATGAGTATTCTGGTCAAGTACAAGGTAGAGACACTTATGGATGAGTGAAAAAGTGTTGGGGTTTATTTATTTATTTACTTTTGTGAGTTGTTCTCTGTTTGCTGAACTGCCTTCCACTCTAAATTGGCCTTGTGACTCTTTGTGACTGGCTACACCAAAGAATAGGCAAGAAGGCCACTACTGCCTCTTGTGAAAGCCCACTGGTGTTCTTGCATAGCAGCAGCATGAACCATGAAGGAAGGCCCCAGCATTTTTGAAATCCAGTCCCAAGCTGACACGGTGCTGGAATGTCTTTCCATTGCACAACAGCATGGTGAGCTGCTCTGGAAAAGAGGTGGAGCAATTTACTCTGTAGCTCTCCAGGAGCTGGATAAACCACACTTATTTTTCACACCACATAAGAATTTACAGGAAACGTTGATGTGGTCGTGTCTGCCTGTCAAGGGTACAACAGCAGCTTCAGCATTTTTTTGGCACAGCTCTTTAAAATCCAACTGTTTACTGACTTGTCATCTCTGTCTTACAGTAAAAAAGGGTAAGTTTGTTTTGCACTTCAGGGATGTCTTCAGATAATCTCATTTCCTTAGTTATGAATAAAATGAGGTGTGATTTTCACATGTATATATTCAAACTGCAGCTACCAGCCTGTCCCTCATGTTCCAGGAGCAATGTCTCCAGCTCATACATTGCTTTAATATTTTTATGGATTTTTATAGCAGTTTTCTTTCCATAACAGGTACAGAAATCTGAGCCTACATTCCTGTGTACTGTATATTGCATTATAAACAGGAACTCATTTCTCTGGGCATTACATTCAGTTTAAGAAACAATGTTCTTACTGCAGCCAGGATTGCCAAGCAGAATATTTGCATATTTACTGCTCTGTCAGCCTGGCAGTTGGAGTAGGGTGGATGGAAGCAGAGCCACAGCATTTACCTTTGTTAAGCAGCAAGTGCTTGAAAGAGGATTTTATACATGAAAAGCCTAGAAAAGATTGAGAAGAGAGGGCTGAGGCTCAGGGTGATAAATGTCTGAGAGACTTACTATAGGAACTTGGGTAGAATTAGAGAAAACCAAAAATTCAGATCAGCCTCCAAGATAAAATCCTTGAGGAGTGGTGCAAAGGCTGGAAAGTGAGACTGGGGCTAAAGCAGGGAAATGAGAGAACCAAACAAAGCCTTTGGTTTTGCTCTTTCAAAGCTTTTGCCTTTTATCCAGTCAGTCTAAATAACTGTGGATAACCTAACAGTGATGCTGCAATTCTAATCATCACCTGAATTTTCATGTGAAATAGTTTCTGGTTTTCATTGCTGAAATGCATTAATTTAATTAAATGCATTAAAAATATTTAAGTTTATTTAAAGCCCTGCCTAGTTTCTGAAGGTGCCCATTGGTGAAGGTACAATTCCACTCCATGGTGGTTGCCCTGCCCTTGCCCTGTCCTCTCCTCCCTCCCAACATTTCAGCCCCAAGAGCTTCAGGAGACAGAGCTTAGGATGGTTTTCATTATACAGAAAGGCTTAAGGAAGGTTTTTCTACACATCTTTACAGCTATGGCATGTCCAGGAAAGAATCCAGCTTGGCTTTCAGATCCCAGATTTGAGTCTGTAGTCCTAGCAATAAATAAAAAGGCAACAATCCCCCTGTAAACTGAGCATACATTATCATTTCCTATGGATTCCCAGGGTGTTATGAAACCCCATCAGGCCAGCTTCCCAGTGTCCAACTGGAACTGCACTGGGAAAAAGCAGTCACTGACAGGAGTTTGGAGCTGAACCAAAGGCTCTGTGCACAATGGGCCCTGTGGGATCAGGTGCTGTGCAAGCTGGGGCTGCACAGCACAAAATACACAGCTGCAAAATACTTTCAAAAAGGCCCAAATTTACCCATTATTTTGGAGATACTAATACAAATTCATGTGTGTGTCCTCAGCACAGAATGTCAGTAATTACTGACCCCACACTAATGATTGTGAAGGGAAAGGGAAATGCAGCTGAGTGTTCAGTCACTGGCAAGTAATGGCTCTTTTTTTCTGGTTAATTCAGCAAGAAAGCACAGCAGACGCTAAAATTCAGGTACCTGCTGCCATCCTCCAGCTGTGTGGAAGCTGCCTGCACTGTAACACAACCACATGAACACCTTGGGGGCTGTCCAGCTGACAGACACTGCCAGTGAGGCACACTGGTGAGTGTCATCTTACCAAAACCCAGCAGGAGCAAGACAAAACATGCAATTCCTTAAGTAACCCCCTATGATCTTCTGAGTTCCAAAACCTCTTCAGGTCTGAGGGATTCTGATTAGAAGGAGGGTTTGAGTTAGAAGGAATCCTGTGGTTTGACAGAGCAGAAGGAAGCAGGGCTGGAGGTCTCCAGGCAGAGCTGCACTGCACGGGCAGTGCCTGGAGGTGCAGACAGTGTCAATGTGCCTATGGACAGCTCTCTGGGAAAAGTTTTGTTGCAAATTCTAAATCAATACAAATGACTTGTGTGAGTGAGTTTTGGGAGCTGTGCAGCCTCCAGTGAGTGGATGTGTGTGTCACAGATGCCTGGTGAGGATCCTCCCTGTCACACTCCAGGTGAGCCTGCAGGGACCAGGACAGCCTCAGCTGCTCCAGTCACGGCCACTGCTTCCTCAATGGGCACCAGGCACCTCCAGTATTCTGTGGGTACCCGTGAAATTAGGTGTTTGGAAAAACTTGATAATATGAGAGTATACTGGAACATTTCTTGGATCAGGCTGCTGCATTACTCATGTGTCATTAATTCTCCAAATATTAAGGGAACATTTCCTAATACTGGGCCATAGTCCGTTAAAGAGACACAGAACAGCTTGCTCAGGTTAAACCGTGATGTCAGACACACCCTTGGCCAGGAGGGGAGGGAGACCCCCAGGTGGGGCTGCTGGAGTGGGGGAGACTGGCTGTGCTCACACATTTCACACTGCAGGCTGCACACGTGCTTGTTTTACCAGCCCCCACCTGCAACATCTCATTGTTGGTGCTCACATTGCCTCACTCGCAGGCAGGATCCTCTGGCGTCACAGCAGACCAATTTAATGCTCTTTTTGGCATTCCATCTATATTCTATTCCATTCCATCTATAACCACTGCTAACTTTGCCTGAGTTTGCAGAGAACGGGGCCATAGCACTGATGGCATTGGCACCGCAGAGTCACTACCTTTGGTTTTTAGTTCCTGCCATTCTGGTGAGATTCTCCTCTTTTCTGGGCTTAGAGCTGCCCTGGCACTTTCACTGCATTTTTTACTGCCATGCCAGAAGCACAAACAGAATGTCAAGTGAGCCTCATTTCCTCTCTTCTCTATGTTGGTGCATAATGATGCTACCCACTGCTTTACTGCTCGTGTCCCAGCTCCTGTGAAACCGATTGCTGTGCACAACACTTCAGAACTGAGAGAAGTTGGGGGTGTTTCAGCAACCAACTGCTTTATTAGGTTATTTTTCTGGATAGGTGAAACTCCCCCCTGCATTTTAAGGTCAGCTATTAAGATGGAGTGTGGAATTGGTAAATGACAAAAGAAGGGACCCCAGGGAGAGGCTGCTCTGAGTTCAGCATGCGTTCCTACTGCCAGAAATGTGTAATATTTCATGGCTTTCTCCAGTTTTTAGATGCTTTGTAGGTAGATACCTATTTAATAGCCCTAAAAGGACATGGAAAGCAACAAAAATGGCAAGGGCTCTGTATGCAATGAGGGGAAATCAGCTAAAGGTGACTTGCTGTGCCCAGGAGGCTGGAGGTCTGCAGCACATGTGACCTGCCAGGAGCTGCCTGTCTGCCCATGGGCCCCTGGGAGAAGTGGAGAGCTTCTGCCTTTGGGATCTGCCTAGGATGGAAGCAGTGATGCGTGCAAAGCCAGCCTCCCCCTGAGGAGACGCTCAGAACTCTGCCTTGCCTCTCTGAGCTAAGTGGAAATGGGTCTCTGAGCATTCCCCAGCTCCCACGGGACTGCGGGCTCCTGTGAGCTCGAGCACCCTGAGCTGGTGGAGCCTCTGGGTGGGAGATGCAGAAGCAGGAGGCAACAGGGAGTAGGACAGGTTGGATAAGCCATGTAATCCCTGGGCCCCAGGGACATTCCTTCTGCAGCAGAGTGAATTTTGCTGTAAAAACTCATCATCTTCATTTGCCCTTGCATTTAGAAGACTTTAGTTTGGAGGGCGTGGTTTTTTGGTGGGTTTTTTTTTTTTTTGGTCGGTTTTTTGGTTGGTTTTTTTGGTGGTTTTTTTTGGTTTTTTGTTTTTTTTTTTTTTGTTTTGTTTGTTGTTGTTGTTGGTGGTGGTGGTGGTTTTTTTTTTGTTGTTGTTGGTTTTTTTAATATATTTTAGTGGAATTACTTGTTATAGATATCCCTGCTGGCTATATGAAGAAATCTGAAAGGAAAGTATCTCTGCTTTTGGGAGCTGCTGGCTCTTTGTCACAGCACCAATTTCTTGAAACACAACCAGTTTTCTATTTAATCCTTCTCATGTGTTATTTTTCTTTATGCTGAAAAGTTGTTTTTTTATGGAAATTATGTTCTTGTGTATCATGTACAAAGCAGACTTTAAATCAGAAGATAATTTTGGCAACTTACCAGATGGAATTTGGGAGGCACAATGAGGGCAGGTGAAAAGCTAGAAAGCCCCTGTGGCAGGGGGGTTGTGGAGCTTTTAAACCAACTCTCCATCACTACAACCTGCTGCACAGTTAAAGCTCCTCAGCAGCAGTGGAACTACAGAAAGATAAGGTGAGAGACTCCAGTGTGAAATCTGGAGGTGGAGGGGAAGGCTGTTCAGCACCATTTGATGAGCCAGGAAATTCAGTTGCTGCAGTTTTCAACATTTTTCTCATCTCTGGCATGTCAGGTGGGTGTTAATGCTTCCATGGTGTGACCAGCGCAGGAATTTGCTGTGAAGAAGAAGAAGTCAGTGCCAGCAGCCCCAGCCAGGTGTCAGCAGCAGAGGGCCAGGGGGTGCAGGGTGGTGCTGAGGGGTCCTGCCTCCAGATCTGTCATCACCCAGGCTGCAGGACTGGTGAGAGGAGAAGTACAAATAGCCATGGAAGTAGTAAAGTAAACAATTTATATGGAAGGTCAAAGCTGCTTTATTGTTTTTATCAGTTGGATTAGGGTGAAAAATGAGACATGCTGGGAGTGTTCCTGCAAATGTTGCACAGGTCTGGCGCTGTGAACAACACACAACACCTAGGCCACCGAGCCTGCCAGAGTTCAGAGGGAGTTTGGACAATGCTCTAAGCTCGTGCTGGGAATCTTGGGGGTCCTGTGCAGGACCAGGAGTTGGACTTGACATTCTTTGTGCATCCCTTCCCACTGAGGACTCTTTATGACTCTTTGACTTGGTAAGTGGTGAATTACCCACACATTTCCAGGGCTTGTGGGCTCAGCCTGGAGTGTTAAATGGCTGTGGCAGAACTTCCTTAGCACAGACAGCTGCTTTATTTCCTCAGTAGCTTTTCCAAGCAGCACTTCTTCCTTCCCCACCTTCTCTCTCTGTGCTCTGAGGCTGTTGAACATATCTAAGCACACAGATTTTTAATGCTGGCTTAGTCATTTAATGATTTTATGTATCTGTAGCTCTTTTCCTTCAGAGAAGAGGTAAAATATCTGCTATTCTGTCACTATCAGAGCCATGATCCTGTGGAACTCACTGAGGAGATCAGGGAACCTGCAGAGACATCAATGGAAAACTGTCATGGAGCTTAAACCAAAGCTGGAGGTGGCCATGGGACCTACAGAGTGACTGCTCTGGGCGTTGCCCTGGGCTCCAGGGAAGCACCTGTGACACCCCCTGGGACAGTGAGCAGCACACATGGTGCCTGTGTTAAACTGGGGATTCCCAGCACCTGTGGAGGCTGCTCCTCCCTCCCCTCTGGCTTTGCCCAGTTGCAGGATGTGCTCTCATCCAGCAGGAGGGATGTTTGTTTCTGGGAGCCTCATTGGACCCGAGACAACCCACCCAGAACATGAAAACCTGGAGGCCACGAGTCCTGAGGCACCTTCAGTAAACACTTCAGCTGTCCTCGATGCCTTCCCTCTCCAAAGCCTCTGCTTGGCACAAAGGTGCCACATCTGGCCTGAAAAGAGCAAAATGAAGACAACCATCCCCTAAAATCTCCTTGGGATCAGTGACCTGCTAATCAGGTTAGCTATGATGAGGATAATTGTGAATATCAACACAGCTTACCTAACAGCCCCAGTCCTGCAGATAAGAAGTGCCAGCAAGGATGAAGGATAAATAAGCGTGTCATTAAGCTAATGAGACCCATATGCTTGTGCAGTCAAAGAAGAGTGAAGTAAATGCATGCAAGAGCCAAAAAACAGATGAATGAACCACGACAGACATCCTGAAATCATGTTTAAAATGCAAATATTGATATTTCTCAGGCTTTTCTCCCGTATGTAAATCACATCTGAATAAGATCTGGTAGAAGAGAACATATTTTGCCTTTGAGCTCAGACACAAACGAAGTAAACCCAACTGGAGAGAACTCCTAGAGGCTGCCGTGATTCCTGGAGACCACAGACAGCTGGGAGTCACAAACCAGACTTGCCATCACGATGGATGCTGAGCCTGAAAGTCATTTATATGCAAATTTGCACAAATTAATCGGAGGGGTTTTCTCCTAAAAATGCAAACTACATCTTTTTCTCCTGGGATAAAACTGCAAATGTTGGGTTTGGGGAATTCAGAAATAATTGCAGTCAGAAAGCACTTCAGTACCAGAGAAATTATCCTCTTTCTTCTGTTTCCATATTACTTGTTCAGAAGAGAAAAAAAGAAAAGAGAAACAAATCACCAGCATTAATGAGCTTGCTATTATTTTTCAGTAAAGGTGTAACTCAGGGAGAATTTTCCTGAATTTGGGAAAGGTTTGGGCTACTCGTGGTGATGTACTTGCTCTCTACTGCTGTTGGAACTGACATTTGTTACTTTGCAGGTCTGCAAGATCAGCCCACCTTTCTCCACCAGTGATATAATTTAATTGGGCAAATTATGTCTTATACATAGTGCTGGCAGAGGGCTACGAGCTTCAGGCTTCCCTCCTGAGAAAATGTGCCAAAATCCCTCTCCTTGCCTGAGAACGAGCCACTTTGAGTGAATGGAGCTCCCAGCTGAGTTTGTGTGGGGTGGAGCAGCCACTGCCTGTGAGAGGCTGTCATTACACCAGGCATGGCTGTGAAAGCACAGGCTCATGGGTGCTGCTGCTTGTGATTAAGAACTGAATTGTGAATTTGGACCAATAGGCTTTAAGGTCTCTTCCAACCCTAAACATTCTGTGATTCTGTAATTCTACAATATACCACACGCCTGGGTTATGGGAACAAGCTGAGGGTGCTAAATAATGTTTGGCTCCAGGGCAGTCAGATGTGTTTTTTAATCTGCTTTTCATCTCACATATATATATATTTTGCCTTTTTTTGATGTTCTTATTTTTCTGACCACCCTTTCAGGGAACAGGAAAGAAAGGACACCCTTTTCCTTGGCTTCCCTTTGGACTATCTTCCTGAAGGGCACAAAGCTGTGAGTGCTCATCACAGTGAGTGCAACTGCCAGTGCCCTCTCAGCTGGAGGGCTGTGCTGGGCAGCAGGTGTGGACACACTGACAGAAACAGACTCTACACCCAGCACCCACAGCAGCAAGAGATGGAAATGTCTGGAAAAGACATTTGTGGGTTTCATCTGAGCAGAGATTTTCAAAAAACACAGTTTCAGGCTGGTAGCCTGCTGTTTATAATAGACTTTCTGCATGTTGAAATGGGAAGGTAGAGCTTTAAAGGTATGAAATGATAGTAACTGAAGCCAAAATTGAGAAATTGAGTGTAGAAAGAGCTATGCTGGTTAGCACCAGCCAGGGACCTGGCTCCCAGCTCCTCTGTATGATCTGATTACACAAGCTGTTGTTGTGGTTTGTGTTTGTTTTGTTTCTATCTCTGCTGTTCTGGGATTTGACCATATTGCAACATCTCCAGCTTGGTGCCTGCTGCAAAGGGCTCCTTGTGGTCCACAGTGCTCCTCTCATCACTGAAATATGACCCAGCACGTGGGCTTAGGGAGGGTGCTCCAAGGGTGACCTAAGTGCTGCTTATCAGACCCTTCTCCAGCCAAGTGTGGCACTGCCCCGTGCTGGCATGGGCTGCCAGGCCAGTACACACCATGGAGGACAATCTCCTTCCCTCATATCATATCTATCATATCATATATCATATCATATCATGGTAAATACATTATTAGATCACAACAGTTGCTCATATCTCACTTAGCAGGTGAAAGGAAATCCTCCTCCTCCAGATTAAGAGAATGAAGATGGGAGTGTTATTCCTGCTTCATGAGGACTAGAGCAAAGGCTTTTTTTATGGTTCAGGATAGAGGAGAATATTTGCATTTTCCTGTTTCTTCTCACGTACCCAAAAGGTTCAGTTTGGGAGCTGATATTAACCAGCCTCATGAAGTGCACCATATGTTTTAGTACTTTTTAATTACTGTAACCTTTACATCCTCAGCTAAATGTTATACTTAGTGCTTTGTTTTACAATTAAATCTCTCCTTTGGGGAGATCCTAAGATCTTTTACTCTTGTCATCTGTGAAGTGTAAAGAAGAACCACAAATTTACATTACTCTAGGCAAACAACAGTTCTGTTTGGAAAATAAACTTCAAACTATTATTATATCAAGATGCTTTTTATTAAATGCTGTGTTGATGCCACATAACAAGAATGTAGGTGATAAAGGATATTTTCACTCTTTCTTCATTGCCTTGCATAAGGCAAAGTGTTGGTTTATTATTTGAAGATAAAGGTCTACACAGAATAGAAAAAAAAAAGCCAGTATCAGCTCAGGTCTCCACACGTTCTAAAGATCTCAGTGCTAAAAGGATGAATTTACATCTCAAGCAGACTGTTGGTTATTGCTGAAGGACTTTAATCTATTCACAGCTCTCTCCCACTCCTCAAACCCACACACTCTTTCTGCAAAGAGCTTTTTTGCCCACAGATAAGACTCATTAAAATAAAAAATAAAAGAATTCTTAACTAACAGCAAGGTAGCTGTTAAATGTAGCCCTTCTGAGCCTCTGCTGGACCACTTCTTACTGCAAAATAGTTCCTGCATACAGGGGTGGGAATGTGAGTGTCCTTGGCTCCAGACGATCCCCCAGCTGCTCCCAAGCTCTGGTTAAACACCTGAGCTCCCTTCTATGCTAGAGAAGGGATTTCCCCACACCTTGAGGGCCTCCCCTCGTGGAGGGGGATGTAGGGTGCTGGCCCTGGAATGGCTTTGTCTGGGACTGTGAGGAGCTGTGGCAATCACAGCTCTCATCACAAATGTCACCAGGCTCTCTGCTCATGGCAGTAATTCCTAACTACACTTTGTGCTACTCTGTGTAGATAACACTGAAGAGGGAAATAGCCATTTTCTCTTCCAGTTTCTCTGTGGCTGGTGCTAATTTGCCACAGAAGCATTAGCATTGCAGTTTGGGGGGAAAACAGTTTAATTTATTGCTGATTAAAATAGAGGTGGTCAGAAACAAAAACATAGAACACCTTCTGCCCCCTCCTCTCCTGAGCGTCAGTGGGCTGCTTCTGACACTTCTTTCCTCACAGGCCTGTGGCATTTTAACCTTTCTCTGCTCCCTCAGCCTTGAGAACAGGGGAAAGGATCATTTTTGTGTGTGGAAAGCATAAGAAATGGAAACTGCCACACTGCTCTGAAGGTGCTTCCAAAGAAAAAAGCAGGAAAGCAGCGTGGCCAGAGGGGTCTGTGCTGATAAGCAGCTACCCCAGGGATGTTCAGATCTCACCTTAAGGACAACAATAAACAAACACAGATTTCTCCATGACCCTTTCTTTTTCCCAGAGATGTTCATGGCTTACACTGGAGACCACTGGGGTCAGCAGGGATCTGCCCAATGCTGCCTGAAAAGCTCTCCAGAGCAGCACTGGCCCAGAAACTGGAACGTGCTGGGGAAGCAGACTGGGCTGTTATGGGTCAAACCCTCACTAGAGCTTTTTTTCCCCATTTATCTATTTTTTCTTTCTGATGGTTATAACACTAATGGGCTACATTTTTCATTCTCTCTAGCACTTTTAATGAGAAACAGGGATATAGGAATATCCCTAAACAGTTTACATGTGTGCTCTGAATCTCAAAGTAAACACCCAGCCAAAGTTTAGGAGGGAGCCTGGAGACAGCTATGAAAGGGGCGTTGCTGCAGTCTGATTTATAGGGTCAGCTATTCCCTTCAGTAGGAATGGGAGCCATGTCCAAAGCAATCATGGGCTGGCCTTTGAGCATGAGCTAACCAGGGCTGCACGGCATTCCAGCCCTGTTATATTCCTGCACAGCAGCGTCCATAAATTCAGCAAGGAATTATGTGCTGTATGTGGATGCCTCTTGCATGGATCCAGCCCCAGTGCTGCAGTTTCAGCTACGGTGGAAAAACAGAAAATGAAACATTGCAGTTGGGTTTTCCAGAGCAGGTAACATTAGGAATCATTTTTAACTTTGAACGGAGATTATTTTGTGTGAACTGGGTATATTTGTGCAGGATGAGATGTCCAAATAGTCCCTGTGGGGCTTGTGAGCTGGTTTTGTTCAGAACTTGGCTGTCTGTGTGTCTGTGCTGCCCAACAACAGGGATGTTTGCCTCATGAGATGATAACTTTCACATGTTGTTAGAGATCCATCACAGCACAAGTCAGAACTAACCACCTCACATGGCCTTCAGCTTTCCAAGATTTAATCATCAGGTTTCCAGGCTGGTTCAAGTTTTTATTAGCTCCACACCTTATCCAATTTGCAAAGCCTCTAATGTGAGGCCTTCCTTCTGGCTGGAGGAGGGAGCTGGTCTGCCAGCACTTGGTGACTGTCACCCCTTTTCCCACAGCACTCAAAACATGGCTTTGCTTTTTGCTTTGGATCATTTGCATTTTCAAAGAAGTGAGGTAATAGCGGTGACAATAACTGCATATTCAATAACACCACTTTAGTTTCTATCCCAATTGGTTTATTTTAACAGAAAACTGGTTTTCTGTGGCAGAGATGCTGCAAGCCTGAGGCTGGGGTAGCAGGCAGCATCAAAGAGCAGCTTATGCATGGGATAACTTCATGACATCTGGGGAAAGAGCCATTCTGGTAGTTTATTTGTGTAGTAGGTATTTATTACCATTGCAGGATGTTGCCTGGCCTCAGACCCTGCATTCTTGGCCTCAGTGCAAACATTTTTATTTAAGCCATTCACCAGAGGAAAACAATTATCTGTGACGAGTAATTTTAAGGGTTTATGCACTCCGTTGTCAAATGGGACCTGCTGTACCTTCCAGCTTGCCAATGACCCACACTCACTGGCAGCAGGTCTCTGCCTGTGTGAGCTGAGCAGGAAATCTCTCCTCAGCAGTGACAGCCCCTCTATGTCCTGTGTGTCACCTGGCTGGGCTCACAGCAGGCTCCTCTCCAAAATGCAGGTGCTGCTTGGGACAGACTCGTGTGTGAGTCCTGTGTGAGGACAGAGCAGCACCGCGGGTTGGAGGGGTTGAGACAAAGCCACAGCCTCATTAAGGAGGTGGTGTGAAGTGCTGCTGGGATTTGAGATCCTGCTGCAGGGAGCTGTGGCAGGCCTAAGCAGCATTTCCCTCTGTGTTTGTGAGCACTGAGATGAGACAGAGGTAGTCCTGTTCATGATTTGAGTGGTTTTTAAGGGCTGATGTTTCTGGCAATTTTCTGGTAGTTCAGCGAGTGGGCAAAGGCAGCAGGGAACTCCAGACAGCAAAGCAGAGCTTGGAGATGAGACTTCCTGTGCAGTGAAATGCAGAAACAGCAGATGGAAATCCCACCTCACCTCAGGGATGAAAACACAATCCACTCATTTTGGGTGGGCAATGGAGTGTGTTACAGGGGAGGTGAACTTGCAGCTGGAATCCAGGTGGGAATATCCAGGCTCAGAATGATGCCTTTACAAATTTCTAGACTTCCTCCTGCTTCCTATCTTCCCCCTCTCTGCATCCCTTCTGGCTTTCCCACTGGAGTCTCTCCTGTGCCCTACCCTCTGCCATACCCAGCAGACAGATCTCTGCACCCACAGAGGATCCTGCTGATGGAGCAGACCTGGGTGTGGGTGCAAAAAAAACACATAAAAACAGCCCACACAGAAAGAGCCTGTGGGCTCTGGGTCCTGGTTGGCAACCTTAAATGTTTGTAAAGTTCTGCTGAAATGGTTTTTCAATGCTTTATCCTTTCTAAAATAGGAGCATGTTTCAGAGTCATAACATCAGTCATGGTGGCTCCACGGGATGCAGCCTGCTGGTGGTCACTCTTATCTTGGACATTTGTTTTGTTTACAACCTGCATGTAATGTGCTGCAGCAAATCTAAAGTGGATTTTGACAGTCTGCATTAATCAGCTCATCCACCATGGAGAGAACCAGAGCTTCCCCTGTTCTTTGAAAACTTTCAAGGTCAATACTGACAGTCTCAAAAGAGAAAACAATAAGAAGAAATGTGTTGTTTCAGTTGTATCTTCAACTTCCTTACTCTCAAAATGTTCAGGTACAGAGGATCCAGTGAGAGGAACTGGGATGTCCAGGAGGAAATGGGAGATAGAATGGGAAAAACCACCACTCTGCCTGCTCACTGCACACCTCTATGGATGTCAGACTTGAGCCTCTACTGTGATTTGGAAATCAGTCTAAGCTAAAGCGTGTCTGACGTGCTTGGTTTGGGTTTCTCTGGCAGCTTTACGTGTGACAAAACTGAAGGTAACCAGCCCTGGCAGAGGGCTCTTTCTGCAGCTATGGGGCAGCAGGAGGGCTCGCCTTGGCTGTCCTTGCAGCCTTTGCCACCTGAAGGCTCCTCACTGAGGTGACATCTGCTGGTGTTAGATGCTGACTTCCATCAATTACTAGTGGTGGAAAAGTTTGAGAACCAGGAGCAGAGTCAAATCAGGTTCCAAGATAGGGATAATTTTTGTGCTATTTCCCTTGAAGAGCCTTTTGATGTTAGATTTGGGTACATTTCTCAGACACTGGCAGTAAAATGTAAGAATCTGAAAGAATACTTTATCAAATGCAGCTTTTAAGTGCCCTTGCCTTGCCAGTACATTAAATTAATGGCAAGTCACTGTCAGGCATGCTCGCTCCTGGCTTGAAGAATTAGACTTTACTCTGTTTCACATGTACGACCTGATTTCCTCTCAGGGCACTGAATGGGTGTAGCAGAGAGTAAATGTGACCAAATACCTGCAGAAAAATTGGCTGATGATAAGGAATGGGAGATAGTTTCCCTCCTAAACTGTGGTTTTCTTTCATTCAGAAATGCTGGGTATTTCTAATTAGGCTCACTTCATTAAATCCTGGTTGTATTAGTTCTTCAGTGTCACCTGAAGTCAAAGCAAAATAGTTTAAGTGATCTTACATTGTTAAAAATATGGCTCAGAACCAGAGTAATTACTGTGGGTACTTTTCACACTGCAGGAATCTTCTGTGAGCTGCTTCTTTACCTTTTCCCTGTCACAAGTTCAACTGTGCACATCACAGCAAACCTTTACAAGTTGTGATGATCAGAAATCCCCAGAATGGTGTGAGCTGTTCTGCACGGCCTCAGAGTATGCACAGACTGTAATGGATTTGTTTGGATTGAGCTAGTTGATTTCTCTTGTATGAAATGTGCTAGAATAGTGACTCTCTGGTATTTTAAAGCAGCAACATCTGCTGAAAGCTTTTCCTGTGTGAGCTGTGCATTTCTTATGTTTCTCAACCATACACTGCAATGAAAGGCACGCTGTGGAGTGGCCTGACTTTGGCCAAGGGGGCATTGTTTTCTGTGGCTTTGTGACATCTTCCCAAATTCTGAAAAACCGTGGTTGGATGAGGACACGCAAACAAATATTTCAGTCTGAGTCTGCTCTGCTCCATGGCTATTCAACCAGAGCAGCACCACTTTAAAGTGGGAATGCCAGAGCCATGTGGAAGGGAGGGTCACGGAAGAGATGTGGCAAATTTAGGTCCTACAATTTACAGGGGCAGAAGAAAGGGGCAGAGGACACTGGTGGGTTTTTTTTCCACTGGTCTGCAAGTAGGAAATTGTTGCTTAGGAATCACTAGAGACCTTTTTTTTTTTTTTTTTTAAATCATCTCTTAGCTCTGGAATTTTAAAATGGCACATCTCTCTTCTGGTTTGGTTCCACTTCTGTGGGGCTTTTGTTTGGAAAATAAGTTGTTTCTAGATGGGTCAAGGATTAACCACCCCATGTACAGAGGTTTCTCTGTGCTCTGATTCCCTGTCTGTCCCTTGGAAGGGGACAGTGCTACCCTCTCTCCTTTGGCGCACAGTGCAGAGCTCAGAGCTTCAGGAGAGTTGGAGATGCAACCAAAAAAAAAAAAAAGGGCTGGATTGAAGTCCAAACTTTTCTCCCGAAATCACATTTCCAAAGAGTTAGTTGTGCTTTCCAAAGCTAGTCCCTGGGTATGTGCTTATCCCACCCATGAGGATGGCTGTGTGGATTCACACGACCTGCCTTATCCTTTCAGTCCCCAGACAATGTTGTCGGTTTTCTTTCATTCAGAAATGATGGATATTTCCATTTAGCCTCACTTCATTAAATCCTGGATGTATTAGTTCTTCAGTGTCACTTGAAGTCAATGAAAAATATTTTAAGTGATCTTATGTTGTTAAAAATATGGCTCAGAAACAGAGTAATGCTTTTTCTTGGACAAATTGAGTGAAAGCACTGCCTGAGGACAGGCCACCAGCAAAGGGCTCCAATTTTTGGGTTAGGTTTAGGACTTCCTGAATTTATCCAGGTGTGTGGTGCTCTGGTGAGGTGCAGCTTGCACCCCCCCTTTGATATGAGGAAGGATTTGGGAGCCTGAAAGTATCTCCCATGTGCATCAATTGGACTGATGAGAGAATTTAAACTTACCTACAGACTTTACCTTGCTAAGGGCATCATGGCTATAACAGGAAAAGCTGCTGCTGGAGTAATTTTGGGAGTCTCCTGTAATTCCTGGTTTAGTTTTATCACAGTCCTGACTCCTTTGGTCTCTCCTGGTGTTCCTCAAACACACAGCTCAGGGTGTTGAGCTGGCAGATGTGGGCTTGCTGTCAACTCAGTCCCAGTCTCCATCTCAGTGCAAACCCCAGATAAAGCATTGCCCCAGCCCTGCCGCTCCCCTCTGCTCCTGCTGCAGTGGGGGCCAGCAAGGGGCACTCACGGGCTCACCACACAATTTAAGGGGACTGTGACCCTGCTTTCAGAGCAGCAGTGCTCACACTGCATCTCCACAGATGGAGAGAGAAATCAGAGTCCTCTGCTCCTTCTATGCTTTCATTTTTCTTCCAGATGAAATTCAAGACTGTGTAGGAACATTTTGGGAGGGCTGATTGTTTGCTGACAAAGTAAATAGCATTTTTCTCTCTGGCTAAAGTTACACAATGATTTTGTGTAGTTAGTCCATCCCTCAGGGTGTCCAGCAGCAATTGGTAGGACCCTTCCCACATACACTGCAGCATCACACAATAACACAGTCCCACTTTCCCAAGCACTGGCTGTGTTGGAGACAGGATACATTTCAGAAATGGAAACTCTTACCCTGCTACTTTTCCCTAATTGTATGCACATTTTGTCTGTGCAGACTTCAGTCTTGCCTGTGAATGGGACTTGAGAGCCAGGACCAGCTCCAAAGTTTCCTCAAATGTTGCATTTATATCGTCGTAGATCAGGCCAGGCTGACTTTGATGTGAGGAGGAGGAAGGTGACCAAGCACTGCAGGGAGCTCCCAGCCCTGACTGCAGCAGTGGATTCTGCTGCATGCCTTGGCTGTTGGGAGATGCAAAGCTGGCAGCCAGGCCGTGGAGCCTCTGGTGCCTCCACCAGCTGTTTGCAGCTGTCCCCAAGCCCGGGCCAGGCCAGGCTGGTGCTGCTGGGCTGGGCAGGTGGCCTCGGTGGGACACTGCCATGCTCCTGCTGCTCTTCCCTGCTGGCTTGGGCCAACAGGCACCAAACAGGGTCTCTCCTTCCCGTAACCAAACGCCCGGGAAGACAGAGGAGACCTTCGGTGTGAGGACATCCCAGCTGTGTCGCAGAAATGCCTGCCCCAGGGACAGAGCCCCTGAGGGCCTGGCTGGAAACAGCAGGTACTGAGGGGACAGAGGGGCAGGGGGAAGCCGAGCGTGGTGCCCAAAGGAGGTGGCAGAGCTCTCGATCCAGGACAAGCGGCTCCCTCTGGCTGAGCCCCCTGAGCTCACAGGCACGGCCGCTGTCTGGCAGGGAGAAGCACCGGCCTTACTCCCGAGACCCTCTGAGGAGGGATGCTTTCCCGATGACACAGTGTTTGTTGCTTGGTTCGTCCCAGGGACTTGTCTCTAATTTATCCCAGGATGGGTTTCTATAAACAGTCGCTATTGTCATACGACAACAACGGGACGCTCTCGATGAGCAGATCGGGGTCCGAGCACCGAGCGCTCCCCTTAGGGCATACGGCCAGGTGAGTTTGTGGCTGCTTACATCTCAGTAAGCAGCTGTGGGACAAAAAGAAATTGAAAAGCCCTTATAGTACAACCTCGAAGCCACCTTTGGTCGACAGAGCGGCGTTAACCCGGGCAGAGCCAGGTGAGGCCCCTCAGCCCCGGGACAGGCGCAGCGCTCACCTCTCACCCCCGGCTTTTTCTTTTCCTTGGTAGCTGCGGTGCCCAGGAGCCCGTCTGGGGGCTGCTCCCGTCCCCGTGAGCCTCCTCGCACAGCCCATCCCATTCCATCCCATTCCATCCCATTCCATCCCATTGTCCCGGCGTGTCGGGCCGCGCTCCGCGGGGCTGCCGTCCCGCCCGGCCGCTGTCAGGTTGGACAAACCCCGGCGCCGCTCGGCCCCGGCGCCGCTTTCCGGCCCCTCCCTCCGGCCCCGGGGTCCCGCGGCCCCTTCCCCGCGGAGCGGAGCGAGCGGCGCGGCCCGGTAAGTGCGGGGCGCGGAGCCCCGGGCGCTCCCGGAGCCCGCTGCAGCCCCTCTACCCAGAGCCCTTCCCGGGACAAATGCGCGGATATTTCCTTGTGCTGTTCCTCTCTTTCTTTTTTCTTTTCTTTTTTTTTTTTTTCTTTTTTTTTTCTTTTTTTTTTTTTTTTCCTGTTGGTTTGAAAGCGGCAGTTTTCCAAAGGAAAAAAAGTTGCTGTGGATGTTTCGGAGCTGTTGGTTTATTGAAAACAACTCGCTGGGTGGAGGCGAGAGCGGCCCGCGGGGCGGGGGGAGTGTTTGCAAAGCAAATGTCATTTGGCGCTGGGGGAGAGCTGCCCGGATTGCTCCTCAAACGCGTCCGCCGAGCCGTGCAGGCTCGTGAGCCCAGAGAAAACCAATGGGAAGTGCGAAAGGAAGAGGAGAAGGTACATGGCAGAGCTAAGAAAAGCGCTCTCTGCCTGCTCTTGCTGGTATGCTCGGATTTCTGGAGCGAGCGGCGTTCAAAGGGACCGGGGGCTGTGCGGGAGCTCCGGCGGGACAGGGCAGGGATGTGCTGGGGCAGGCTGGGGCACCAGGCTCGTAGGGTCAGCGGGAAGCCGAGCTGCCGGCCGCAGAAGCGCTGCGTGCGTGCAGGGCTGAGCCCACGCCAGCCGGCTCTCGGCCCCCATGCCTCCCCTCACCTTATCTCCTCCCCTATCGCCCGCAGCCTTCAGCAGGAGCCTGCCGGTCCCCCCGAGCTGAGCCGCCCCGAGATGAGGTCAGAGGAGGAGGGTTTGGGCACACGGTCTGTAACACCTGCAGGAAGGGCCTTGGAGCTGGTGTGTGCCCCACTGGTTTCGAATTTTCTCCCTCAGCCTTTGGTTTTCTTTGGAAAGGAAAGTTGCCGTTATTGCCAAGTTATATTAGCGTCGAGTTTGGTTTCTTTGCACCTATAGGCGATGAGCAGAGGGGCGGTGTTTGGAGTTTGTGTGGTTTTCTAACAGATCATCAGCACCCGAGTTCTCTCCTTTCCTCCGGCTCCTCATTACACACTCTTGCTTTAGGCATCCTGGTCCTTTCAGATGCAAATGGAAGCTATGGATACATCCCATAAATGTGTCTTTACTTGTAGCTTACGTCATTTAACAACAAAAACTACAGCCCATGCTATACAGGTCATGGGTGTAAAGTTGTCTGAGAAGATTTTGGACATAAACCCCCCTTATCAGTGGAATGGATGAAATTAGTTTTATTATGAAAGATTTTCCCCTGATGACAGAATGGAGCCTATAGAGGCCAAACCCTAGTCTTTTAACTAGTTCTTCTCCCGAGTGGCGTCAGCTGGACCTTCAAAATCACTTTGAAGACAGTTATACCAGCATTAATGGGGCTGATGTTGGCCTAAAAATATCTTCCAAAAATCACACTCTTAATTGGCGTTGCTTTGTTGGCAAAGCTTTCCCGGTGCTGCCTTACTCTTCAAGAGCCATGTTATTTTAATTGCATCAATGTATTCTGTCATGAAGGCAGTGCTCTGAGCAGGGTTTATTGAGTTTAGTGTAGAGCCTGGAGCTTTAACTTTTCCACTGAAGACCAGAAACTCATGGCAAAGCCATGGAGCTCTGAGAGCTCCTCAGGTACCCCAGTTCTGTGGAACTGCTGGTCTGAGCACACTGCATCAGGCTATTCTGCAAGTGATAGTGGAATAAATAATGAGTAAACAGTAGCTTTGCAGTGTATATAAATAGTAGGTAAAATGGTTTCCTTTTAGTTTAAGTCAGTTTTTGTGACTGAAGAGATCTCTCTTTACTTTCCATCCATCCATTTTAATACCCTTCCAGTTGCATTAGATAATCATGTGATATTATACACTTCTAAATTTCTCTGATCTGCTTGAAGCTGGAAGAAATGGCGTTCTGCAGTTTTGTGCACTGAGTGTAGGTGGCCTCTGAGAGGTGATGTTGGGCAGAGAGTCCCCCGCAGTGCTTGGTGGCATTAAAGATGACATTCCAAACAAAGCTCTTTCTGTCCCTCTCAGGCATGAGCAGTGGGAGGGAAACAACAACCCCCATCTCTGGGGGCTGGGGGTGAGTGTGGCTGAGGATCAGCTGGATCCCACTGGAAGAGGCTTGTGAGCTCCCAGGGAGCCTCACCAGAGTGCTCCTGAGTCACTCCTGCAGGTGTGTGAGATGGAGCCCACCAGGCCCCCCAGGGGCTCAGGTGGTGGATGGCAGTGGAACAGCAGCACAGTCAGGAAGTGGCATCTTGTGCATCTGATCATCTGTCCCCGGCTAGGATGGAGTCCTGGTGTTGGACCACTTGGAAACTGTTTTGCTGGACAGTTCCTCAGTTCCAGGAGGGGACACTGCTGGGGCTTCCATGCTGCCAGAACCCTTTCAGCACTGCAGGACATCCCTTCCTCTGGATTTGCAGGAGCAGAGTGGTTGCAGCCCTTCTCCAGGCTGCTTCCACACTGTGATTTTGTGCCTTTTTTGTGTGTACTGGAAGCTCTGAGAGCTCCTGTTGCTCTCGCTGCTGTTGTTTCTGGTAACTCAGGTCTCACAGGCTGCAGAGAGCCTGTTGGGGAAGGAAGGGACCTTGGCTGTCCCTCCCCATCGTCCCTGTGCCCCCATGTAAAGCAAACCAAGCCTCCTGCCAACCACACCTCTCTCTGCTGCTTTCTTTCCTTAATCCAGGGAGATGAGAAATCTTTACAGGATTGCTCTTCCCTTTCAAACTGTCCTTTGGAAACATTTCCATGCCTGGGAGTTTCTTCCCATAGTTTGTGGGTACAAGGTGGGATTTAGCTGCTTCTGCCAAAACCAGAAGTGTCTCTTACATTCTGCAGAGATTTTGGTGGCTGCTGAAAGACTTGCAGTGGGCACACACTTTGCTCCAGCTGCCTTCTGGCTGTTCAGCAGAGGAAACCAGAGTGCTGCTGGCTGGGGCCTGCCTGCCTCTTCATGAGCCTTTGACCTCGGGGCCACTGTGATCTCAGGTGGCCTCACAGTGCCCTGGGAGCTCTCCTTCCTCCTCTGTCCCAGGGCTGAGTGTGCTGAGGTGTTTTTCTTAGTTGTATGCAGATCCCTAGTGACAGAAAGAACCATGACTCTTAATTATTGTGCCTCTTATCTCCTCTTCGATGTGCCACCAGCCCATATGTTTAGAATAAGGCTCTGATCTCGTGATATGGGTTCATGCATTCACTTTTGTTTAGCTTTTCCCCCCATTCTCGTGCATTAGAAATTTGGATTTCCTTCCAGCTCATTGGCATAACATTAACCATTCTTTCTGCTGGAAGTGACATGTTGCCTTTAATAACAGGGGCCTGTATTTAATATCCCAAGAAGTCCTTTCCAATTCCATGTTCGTACAGATCAGGAGTTAAACAGAAGAAACTTTGGAAAAATGGGCTTTCCAAAAAGCGGTTTGTTCTCTCCTGCTTATGTTATTGTGGTCTTTCTGTTGGAAATCAAACAGTCAAAACAAACTTAGGTATGAAGAAATGCAGCTCACTTGTGGCCTGGCCACTCCTCCTCCTGTTGAACGTGACCAGAGCAAGACCAGACAATTTGAGCTACGTTTTCATTCTAGTGCATTACAAACCTAACCCATTATTCATGAAAATTAAGCTGTGTTAATTACATCCCTTGCTTTGCATTATGGCAGGCGTACATTCCTGTCTGTCTCGTTTGCTCACGAGCTCCGTGGGTTGGAGCCAGAGGCAGGGAGAAGTTTAAGCCCTGTCACTGATCACTGACTTCAGCATGCAGACGAGGCCAGGGCAGTGTGTTTGAGCAGAGATGTCACTGGCATTTACTGCTGGGTGCACTGGAGCCTGGGGCTTTCCCCAGCGTGGGCTGGTTTTTATGAATGAAGGCAGGCAGGGAGTGCCCAGCCCGGTGCCAGGAATGCTCTGTGGGTCCCTGGCACAGCTGCACGGACAGATGGACAGCCAGCTGCCATGGGCTGGGCTCAGGAACCCCAGCAGGAGCTGCCACCAGCAGGTACCTCCCACTCTTTCTGTGACATGAAGGCTGAGGAAGTGCCCCTCCACACTTCGCAGACTTTCTCCCTATTTTGGTAGGAATTTTTTTTTTTTTTTTTTTTTTTTTTTTTTTTTTTTTTTTTTTTTTTTTTTTTTTTTTTTTGTGATCCTTGGCAGGAAACTTCTTTTAGCTTAGTTCTAGTTTTTGCTCCGGACTCTATTCACTGAGAATACCTTGGAGACAAGGAGCTCATTTTTTCCTGTATCCAGAAAACCTTTTAGTAACTGCTAACCCCTTACACCTGTACACATAAGTCAAGAAAGGATCTTAATGCAGTTTTGTCTAGACTGCTGATGGAGAGAGAGAGAGAAAAAGCAATTCCTGGGGCAGGCATACATGACATTTTGGAAATAGAAAATACAACCAGCAAAGATTATATCCCCACCAGGGCTGGCAGAAGGGGTCTTATGGGTGTTCTTAATCCACCTCACTGCAAATCCAGCCAGGTTAGCTCAAACCACCTTTGTTTTTGACTTGAAGTAGCTGAGTCTGCACTAGCACAGTGAATGTTCCCTCTGTCCCTCCTGCCAGACATGTGGTGGGGGACTACCAGCCAGCTGCTGGTCCTCAGCCAGCTCCTGCTGTAGCCATGTCCAGGAGACACCGTCCATGTGTCCCCCGGCTTCACTTAATGAGAGCTGGCCTCTTTGGCCAGCAGCTGCTTGAGATGTGCCCCTTACACTGTTTGTGCTGTCCTAAATCATCTCAGCTTGGTACCTGCCCCCATCTCATAGCTGTCCCTCCTGGGAAATTCCACAGGTCCCTGGTGCTCAGGGTGGGCCAGCTGAAATCCTTCAGGGCATCAGTGAACAGCTCTTTTTCCCAGGGAATGGCAGACCTGTTCTTCTGCCCGGCATTTGTGAACCTTTTAGGATGATACTGCATATGCATGGAGGTTAGGGGATGCCTATGGGATCCGAATTCCCATTTAAGTTATAAGGCAATGTGTTGTCTCAGTTTCTGTGGCAATCACATTTGAAGTATTTTATAGAAAAAACTTCTAGGACTGCTGCTTTTCCATGGTATGCTCTGGCTTTGGAGGTGAGGTTACTTATAAAAAAAAATTAAGGTGAAAGCTGGAAAAACTCTTTGCTGGTGTCATGAATCAGATCAGAATGGGAGAATGCATTTAAAACTCTGAAGTGAAACCTTTTCACAGGAGAGTGTTACTTTAAATATATGTCTGGAATGGGGAAAAACACCCACTTCTGCAAAAGATTTTTTTAAAAATAATTAAACTCTACTGTTTAGAAATGATTAATTATTGTAACATGTGAGTGCTGCAGAGTTTCATCTACTCACAGTAGTATTTCAAATGATTTAAAGTTGTTTGTTCAAGGTTTGCTTTTAGTATGTCATTAAATGTCATGGATTTATTCCAGCTGTCCTCCACAAATGTATCACTTGTGAAGGATTTTGCATGGGAACAGGCTGCCAGATTTTAGTTTTGATAGCAAAGCCCAATTTTGTTTTATTTTTAATCTAGTTTTGCTTTGCTAAGCGGCTCAAAGAGGAGTTGGCAGAGAAGATGGTAGCAGCTCTGCTGGGCAGAGTTACTGGCCTGGCGTGCACCTCCTGAAACGCCCCGAGCCCAGGGTCAGGGCTGGGCAGCTGGTGCAGATCCCTGACCCCACTGACCACTGCCAGCCCGCCCTGCTCCAGGCCCTGCTGGCCTCTGCACAGTTCCCACGAGCACTCCCTAATTTGCTTTGGACAAAGCCAAGTGGATTATCTCGAGCCACTAATTAGACTACTGAAGATAATCCTGCTGCCTTTTGAGTTTGTCTCTTTTTTCCTGAAGTGAATCAGCGAGGACTAAGAGAGGCTGTTCCTCCATCCACCTGAAGGAGCTGAGTTGCTGAGCCTGCCCAGAGGCTCTGCCAGCTCTGTGGAGGCCAACTTTTTATTTATTCAGTTTCCATAAGCAGGACACTCACATCTGGTGGCACGGCACGTCCTGTTCTGATCTCATCTGCTCACGCGTGGAACTCTGTCCTGCAATCCATACAACATCCAGTCTGATGATCCTGAATGTAGGATCTTGGGCATGATTAATGTATAAAACTTGGATGGCTATTTGGGAAGGATATAATGTGATACAGAGCAGATTGGTTTGGGGGATTTACCGCTCTGTTCTGAGCTGATGAAGTAGAGTAAATGGCTCTGCTCAGGAGAGCTGCACAATGCTCAGAAACATTCATTTGCCTTTAGAGCAAAACCAAAAATGCAGTCTGCTTTCTGACATGCTGTTTGGTTCCTGGCATGGCTGCCTGCATATCCAGGAGGATATGTCCTGTGGAAAGTGTGTGTAATAATTCGTGAGCTTTTGTAAAATGCAGATGTTAACAGCAAGAGTGCACGATAAGCAATCTCTCCTCGCTTTTATTAAGATGTTTGCATTCTTCTCAAGGTGTTGACATAGCACACTATATACCCTGGGGTGCTGCAAGTGTCTGAATATTTCGGATGTGTAAAAGAACATTTAATAATGTCTCTCCAGTCTGGGCAAACAGGTTAACTTGAGTGCATCACTTCTATTCCTGCATTTAAATAGAGTGAAGTGAAAGAAACTCACTGGGGTTTACTTAAATTTACTAAAATCTCTCTTTCTGTAACAATTTAAAAAATAAATCAGCACATTATGATGTTTGCCATGAAAATGAAGCATATGCCTAGACCAGACAGCTCATGTATGTAATTCTTGGTTATGTTTCTGTGGTTTGGAGTTGCTTGTCTCTGAGGGTGTAAATAGCACTTAAATTGTGTAAATTGTGTCTTTGTGCAGTGCTGGGCACTGTGGCATTCCAACATGCAGCTGCACAAAGTTCCATGTTGCTGCCACAGCTGGGGGATGGCTTTGCACCGGGAAAAACCCCACTAACTGGGAACTGGAACTCGATAATTGTGTTGGATCTAGATGATCTTCAGATCCCTTCCAACCCAAACCATTCTGTGAAAACAGGCAGTGAAGTGTGTCAGGCAACCATGGGCGTGTTTCACATATTCTCCAATGGGTTCAAAATTAAACGTTCCATTTGATTTTAAGCCTGCTTTTCAAAATCTCGTTTAAAGAGCCTAAATAACATCTGCCATCAGTAATGTTTGGGCCTTAACAAAGTGCAGGACTCTCATATCAGTGACTAAGGTGGCTGCAGAGCTGGGTGTTCTCAGGAGCAGAGCTGAGGATTTCTCTAGTAACTCAAGTAACAACTTCCAGTTTTCCCTCAATGCTGTTTTTTCCTGATGGGTAAATCAAGCAGGGCTTGTTTCCTCATTAAAAAGAAAAGCTAAGTGAAGGAAGATAACTGCTTTCTGCAAAACATTCTATTTTCATCTTTTTTTAATTAACAGGTCTTAAGTTGCAGAATGACTGTCATCCATCTGACCTGCCTCCTGTCCCCTCCCCTCCTTAGTGACACTGATATTAGAAGTATGGGAAAACTTAGACTGTTGGCAAAATGGGTGGAAAATCAAATGTTTAATGTTTTGCTTGAACATTTTGTGGTTTCTCCTGAAATTCTTCGTCTGAAACAAAGGATGTTCTTTGTTCTTTATTGGGAGGCTTGTTTTTACTTGAAAAAAAAGTGCAATGTCACTGTGGATTGCAGAAGTTTCTACAGAAATTACATAAGTTCTCTACAAAAACATTTTTTAAGACCTGGGAAAAAAGGAGACAGTTATGAACTGCAAAAAAAATTGACTGGTTTGATGTTTTTTTGGCAGATTCTTACAAATACGTTGAGTCAAAATGTTAGTGATTTGGAAAAATTTTGAAATAGAGTAATTTCACATGACCCCCTCTTGGAAGCTTCTAGGTTTTGCATTCTTTGCTCCGACACAATTCCCACTGAAGAAGTACTTCAAAAAACAAAGATTATGGATTCTTTTTAAAATGTCATTCCTTGCTTTTCGGGTAACTGCGCTGTGTTTATGTATCTTAATCTTACCATGATTGATATGATCAAAACAAAGCATTCATGGATTTGTTTGGAGTCTGCAAAGGATGTGAACTGAACCACGAGACAGGCTGAACTGGCAGGCCCTGGGTGCCCAGCTCGATGTGGGGGTGCTGTGGGGTCCCCTGGCCACCCTGTCCCCTGGGCACCCCATCCCCTGTCCCCTGGGCGCCTTTGTCGCTGGGCACTCCTGTCCTCTGGCCACCCTGTCCCCTGTGCACTCCATCCCCTGTCCTCTGGGCACCCCTGTCCCCTGGGCACTCCATCCCCAACCCCCTTGTTCAGTGGCACCACACGGGCTCCCTGTCCCTCCACAGCAGTGGGAACAAAGGCCTGGGAGCAAGCAGTGAGGATGGGGGGATGGTGGGGATCTGAAGTGGGAAAGAAAGGTGGCTTTAGGACGATGTGGTGGTCCCACACCTCCTGCCCTTCCAGCCAGGCTGGCTTTCACTGCTGGGCCTGTGCTGTCAAATAGCTGGTAGTTGTCACTCCATGAGTATTCCTTTGTTATTTGAGAATTACTGAGACACTTAATTGGCTGTTCATTAGCTGCTTTAGAGAAAAATAAGATTTGATTAATCATCATTTCAGCAAATTACAGCCTGTTCTGCAGGCTAATGGAATTAGGCAGTGAAGAGCTGGCTGGAGCTGTGCCCTGCCCTGGCCGTGCAGCCCTGCCTGGCCTCACCTGGAGGGCTGGGGGGGCACAGAAATCGGGGTCACCCACCCCAGTCAGGCAAGGGGCACCCCAGGGTGGTGGGTGAGGAGCATGGAGTGCTGCTGGGCACAGTGCCGGTGCTGCCTGGGGCTGGGCATTCCTCACAGTGAGGCCCTGGCACAGGTGCCCAGAGCAGCTGGGGCTGCCCCTGCATCCCTGGCAGTGCCCACGGCCAGCCTGGACAGGGCTTGGAGCAGCCTGGGACAATGGAAGCTGTCCTTGCCCAGGGCAGGGGGTGGAGCAAGATGAGCTTTAAAGTCTCTTCCAACTCAAACCATTCCATGATAATGTACTATAAACACAGCCATCGACAGAGACGACTTGTTGGATCCATTCCTAACCTTTGAGGTCACTTCACTTTTTGTTGCTTTTGTTTTGTAAGCAATTGTCACCCCAGTTGAGATCAAACTTCTGAGCTGAGATGTTGAATTCACCCTTGAGGAATATATATTTTTCTCTGAAATAGTCCATTACATTATTTTAAGTTTTACCTTACCAACAGGCTAATTTCAAACATATCTGGGTTTAGTAAATTATGCAACAGGGAAGATAGAGCTATCACCTTTGCTTTAGAGTAAAGGTCAAGAGCTTGAAGACAGGAAAGCTCAAAGATGCAGAATACAGTTGTTAGAAATCCCACACAAGGTATTTGCAGATGTTAAATATCAGGCCAAGGATTTAAAAAGCAGGTTCTTTACATGAAATTGCTTTGCTGCCTTCTGGCCAAGAGTTAAAAGATCCCCCAAAGGTTTTCTGTTTTCTGCCATCTTTTTGTCTTATATCTTTCCTCTTCCAGGATCCCTGACTGTTTCTTCCCTTTAATCTCTTCTAGGGGCCCTCTCTTGGCTGTTGAAAAGCAGCTCTATCTGCTCCCCCATCTGCCCAGGGCTGGTGGAAAGAGGAGCAGAGACCTCCCTTTCCCTTGCCATGTGGGACTCCCTCGGCCTCCCTGTCTTGATTTAGCAGTGGTTGGGCCATTGACCATGTTGACATTGGGATTACATGGAATTTGCTTGCACAAAAGCTGGGGAATAGCACAGCCCGTGTCAGTTTGCACTTCACCCTTCTCTGAGCAAACACTCAGGAAATGCCTGCAGCAGGCTGGTGCTGGTGTTATCCCTGGGTTGGTGCACAGCGTGGGGACCTCAGTGTGGGGCTGGGGCTGGACCAGCAGCAGTGACAGGATTTGGGGACTATTTTCCCTCTGCTCCTCTGCATCTTCTCTGGTGCATTCATGCTTGGCAGCTTCACAGCGGGTGTAACTCCCCCCTGTGCAGAATTTGGGAAGAAGAGGCATTTCCTCCTTCTCTCAGAGTAGTGTTCTTGTCAAGCATGATGGCAATTGCAAATTCAAACCAGAAGAAGATCAATAACAATAGAAGAATATTAACAGAAGAGTTAATTGATAAAGTTTAGTGGTTTTTGGACACTGTTAATTGCTTAGCTGATGGCAAACCTGGAGAGGATCAGATGGGACTCTTCCATCCCAACATGTGCAACATCTTCATTGCCAAAGATCCCAGGCCAGATGCCCAGGGCTTTGCTGGGTCTTGAGGGGCCTCACCAGAGCTGCCTCAGTGACCAGCCTTGGCTTTGGCCCTGGGGATGGTGGTGGCCCTCAGCAAGGAGTCCCCTCTGTGCTGGGACTGCGGTCTCTGCTGCGCCAGGCACCCAGGGGAAGGAAGACAAGGGCCTCAGCAGCCCCTCAATCCCCCCAGGCTCTGGGAGGGGGAAATGAGTTATTTTAGGGCCCCATTGGGGTGGAGGAGGCAGCCCCGGCGCTGCCCTGGCTTTACCTGGGTCAGGCAGCCCTAGGCTCAGCTTTGAAATGTGAAGCAGCTTCCTTAAGCATTGCAGGGGGTAGAAAGTGAATTAACCATATCATAGGCACATGGTACTTCCCTGCTCAGATTACACTACAAAATCTGGGCAGTTCCTAAGATAGAGCTGGAAAAGGGGATTTGGGAGTGTGAGCAGCACTTGGAGCAGAGCACAGCTGACATGGCTGGGAACAAAAGGTGACAGGAGAACTCGCCACATCTGCACTGCTGCTCATACACAGGTCAGCAGAAATCTTTCCTAACTGGACATTTGTTGCAAATTTGCTGGGAGAAGTGTAAAATAACTTTGTTTGAGTGCTGGCTTTGCTTTGTGCCTTGCGTTCTGCTAGTTGCAGAGCTTGTGTCTGGCTGAGTTTCACTTTGGGTTTTGTACTTTGTTTTCCAGATTTACTTAACTGTTCTTTAGGCTCTAAAGCTGTTGCTAAATATCTCCAGTTTGATGCAGTTTAAAGACTTAAGTACAGAGGGGCGGTTTGCTTTGTTAGTTAAGGCTGCTAAAGCTGGGTCTTTGCTGCTTGTGGACAAAGCTTTTTGCTATTTTGCAAAATTCTCCATAAGCAACACATGTGTTTGTGCTATTAGTCAGATTTTCATGGGCTTTTTTTTTTTGTTTTCGCCTGAAAATGAGCTTCTTACAAAAGCAATTATTTTTAATGCCACTTCTGGCCTTTTGACTGGGAATTCAAAGTTTTACCTCACAGGAGGCTGGAGCGAAAGTTAGGTTTGTTTTTGTTAATGTTAGTCAAGGAGTAGCAGTGATTCACTGTGACAGGCTGAATGTGAGCCATATGAACCGAGCTGCACAGGCATAAAGGAGAATTGTGCTGCAAAATATCTCCAAGTAATTTAGATTTTGACACACTTACCACTTCTCAAGTTGCATTTCCCCGGTCTCCTCACACTCCTGCCCTTCCCCCACCATCCTGGATCTGATGTGATGGAAAAATATAGGCATTGTCTCTAGGATTAGGAATGGCTGGGCTAAAAGTGCGTTTTGCTTCTGTGGATTTTATTATAGCAGTGTGAGAGCTTCCCAGAGACATGGCAATGATTGTATACGCTTACATAAAGGGTCTTAAATGACAACTTTCTGGGCTGAAATAATAGAGTTTTGAGATGTTCGTTCCTATCCCTGGGAGCGTGCAAGTGCTGTGGGCTGGTTTGTGTCACTGGGACGGTCCGTGGCTGGGTTCCTGCTCCAAGCAGTGTGAGTTGTGTGCATTTGCTGGAGCCCGGCTCCCACAGCTGAGGGGGACAGGGGACAGGGGACAGGGGCTGCCTGGCCCCAGCAAACCCCAGGAACTGGGCACGGGGCCACTGTGTCCCACTCTGGGGGCAGCATTCTACAGAACCCTTTTTTTTCCAATTAAACACCTCCGATTCCTTTTGTGTGTTTTGGGGTTTTTTGCTGTAATTCTCCTTTTTCCCCTTCTTTAGTCTGTGGTTTTCTTGTATGAATGTGTTTCAGTGTTGACTCAGATGGTACATACTCATAGCAGGACTTCATGTCCAGCCTTTTTATTGATTGAACATCGTAGCATTGGGGTGTGGAAAGGAATGGCAAATGGCAGTTCATACCATTATGAACATGGGGTTTCTTGTCAGTCAGCGAAAGGCAGAGTGTAGAGCTGTGTGTGAGGGCAGTAAGTGCAGTATCTGTAAAATAAGGCGTATTTTAATGGCTCTTAAACTTGAAGATTGAATTCTGTTCTCTTAGGAAGTGTATCCTGCAGCTACAACAGACACATGCCAGGGGCAAGGCGAGCAGAATGTGGTGTTGCAGTGAATTTGTTATAACCCAGTGGCCCACTCCCAAGTCTCTTTCTTCCTGAAGTTATTAGCCAGGACCCTGCTGGAAGTGGGGATTCAGCCAGACGTTAAGGTCACGTTGTGACCCACCTTTGCTGTTTAATGTCGAATGTGAAGTTTTAAAAGCAAACCAAAAATAATACATTGGGTACTAGTTTTGAGGCAAAACCCCAGCAAAATGTCTGTCATCAGGTTTCAAATGATGCCTTGCTTCACTTTAACAATGAGCTATCCATTCTATGGTCTGAATTTATGGAATGTTAAACAGTTTCTGGTATTACTGTGCCCCTGCAGGAAGAACAGATGGTACTTTTGAATGAGATTTGCTATGGGATAAAATGTTCCAGGTCTTCACCAGATCATACCCATCTGTAAGAAAGGAATAGCATTTGTGTAAAGTAAACAAGATAAAGTCAAACAACTCAAAATCTCCTGCTGAAGGAGGAACAGTGCCTGTGGGCTGAGATGGAAAGTAATGTGGAAAGGTACTGCTTAATATTATTTTAAAGGTGAACACTTATCTTGGTGAAACACCCCAAACAGGAAATCTCCTTTATCAGGCCCTGGGAGGCAGTGGTCAGGGTGTGAATGGTCAGTGTGTGACAGGAGCCTGTGTATAACAAGAGCACATTATTTTTATATCTTGTTTGATTTATAGAGCTTTGGCTCTCTGAGAAGAGCATGGAAACAATGAAAATCCAGATCCTGACAGTCCTTATCGTGCTCATGTGTAATGTGGCCCCCCCCACATTACTGAGAGGAACACCTCCATCTGGATGCACACCTTGCACCCTTCATAGAAGTTTGTCTTGTAGGTGAAACAGAGGATTGGCAGAATTGTGGGGTGTTGCACCAGTTTCCTTCTCCATTTTTCTGGATGACCAGAAACTGCTGGAGTGATGGAGTCCATAATTTTTTTCAGAGCTCTGCTGGGATTCTCCCAGTTGACCTCCAAGGGAATGATTGCTTTCTCCTCCCTGGCCTCTGCAGTGTTGTGGTCCACATTTGGTGAAGGAATATCCCCTTCAGTTTATTTCTGTTCCTTACAATTCTGTTCAAGCTTTGTTCATATTGCCTGTAGAGTCCTGCTTTGCAAAGTGAAAAATCACAGGCTCTGCAGCTTTATCCACCCAAAATTAAGGTATGTATCATGTAAATCATGTATAGTCTCTGGTGCACAGTTGTGGGCTTCCCATCCCTGGAAGTGTCAAGGCCAGGCTGGACAGGGCTTGGAGCAACCTGGGGCAGTGGAAGGTGGAACTGGGTTATCTTTAAGGTCCTTTCCAGCCCAAACCAGCCTGGAATTTTGTGGTAAAGCTCAGAGCAAAGGGACAATGTATCCATCCCAAACAGTTTATTAATTGCCCACTGGAGAATTACTCAGCCCTCCACTGATTGTAGAGAACCTCATCAGCAAGGTGACTTCTAGAAAACTGCTGTTAAACAGCACCAGTGATCTTCTGAGAACTTAAACTCAGGGACCTCTTTGTTCTGTTCTTGTTCTTTGTACTTGGGATACCCAGGACGTGGTATCTGCCCCTTGCTTTCAGAATTGAGCCTTCCAATTCAATGTCTGGTTTATTACTGAAACCCCGTGGGAATCTTCCCTGTGGCAGGCTCCAGCTCAGTCAGCTGGGTGTGCACGTCTGGCTGGGCTGCCAGAGCGTTTCCATCAGGCGGGGTGAGGCAGGGCCGTGCCACAGGAAGGCTCTCTGCAGGTGCCTCTCGCCTCAGAGAGCCTCGGGGAGCACTGACAGGGGAGTCTGGAAGGCTAAAATACCTCCCACTGCACCCCCTCTGCTTTCCTTGGTGGGGTTTTTGTCCTCCTTTCATTGTTGTAAATACCGAATATTCTCTACTCTTGGGAAATTTCATTTCATCTCTCATGTTAGTAATTTTTCCATCTTAATTTTCCTTCTCAGTCATCTGCTGGATTGTACATAACTAATGTGGAAGGAGGGACTACAAACTCATTCTTCTTCTTTTGTACTAATTATTTATTTCCCCTTGTACTGATTATTTACTTCCTCTTGTATTAATTATCTTTAGAGTTATAGGATTTCCTCAGCTGGAAAATAAAATAGGTTCCTTCCCTTCCAAAAGATCATTGACCAAAACATAAATATGTATTTTAATGTGCCAAGACCAAACAAATTGTTCGTACTAGTCAATACCACTTTAGCTGGAGTATTGTTTGCTGTGATGAAAATCAGATTGAATTTCCTGTTTTGTCAGTGTGTTCAACAAAACCAAGATGATGATAAAGGAAAAAAAGTATTCTTGTTTAAATTATGTGTGTGTCTATAAGGCAACATATACAATTATTCAGTCAGCATTTTTTGTTAATGCAGTATCATCTGGTTTACTGGGATTTCTGTTTTGAATATTCCACCTGTGGTTGCAGGTGATCATGGGTTTACTTGTATTGGGTGATGATCAGTAAATTAAAGTATTCAAGAGTCTGGGTTGCAAGTTTACCCAGCAGATCACTGTAACTTCCTGTGGTATTAGAAAATGTCATGTGTAATTTACAAAATAAATAAGAGTTGCTTTCCTAATCTCATTCTGGTTTGTAGATTGAATATGGTACAGAACCACAAGTTGTTCTGAACACAAGAAGTGCACATGTGCATCTGAGGGCAGAAGCTGTCCCAGTGCATTTGGACACTTGGCAAACTATCACTGAGTGTGCCAGCTTGGGGTTCTGTGCAGAAACAGGAAAAACTCGTGCTCCTATCTCCAGGAAATTATTCTGCAAATTAAGGTTACCCCCTGGACAGTTTGGATCTGTTCCCTATGAAAGGAAGGGAGTCAAGATACAGGATTCCACGTGTGCTGCAGGCAAAAGGGCAGGATAAACCGGAGGTGGAAGATGGGGCCATGCTCGTGTGACTTCTGTAAGCTCCACCTGGAATTATTGTTGTCTCTGCATGATGGGCTCTGAGATGGAATAGCAGAGCAGGTTTCTTTCCTTTTCAGTTTGGTACTCACCAAACCAAATTAATTCCATTATCTTTTATGGAAAGTTTGTGCAGGAACACTTGGGATTGATGGATTACATCTGTGGCTGCTGACTGATTAGCAGCATGATAGATGCAGCTTCATTTACAGGGATCTACTTTAATTCATGAGGAAAAATTGAAGGTTTCTTTCCAGCAATTTTTTTGCAGTAAAACTTTTCAAAGTGCTCAACAAATGGTAGGCTTTGATTTCCATTTGTTTAATGCCTGTGGTAACCAACATTTCAATGAAAACATTTTAACCAAGTTTTGTTTTAGCTGAAGAATTTAATTGCTATATATAATAACCTTGATATGGACTTTGTTTTGTCACCATGTGAGAGGAAACTGTTCCCAGGGAATGATCACTGTTGCTTTTTCTGGATTTTATTAATTTATAATTGGCAACATGCCTCATGGTACGTCCAGTCCATACTCCAGATATGTTCTTGTCTGCAGTCCATGGAGGTTGAGAAGGCATGTGCAGGAATGCTGAAACAAGTCTGAGTTCCTTTTCTTCAGACCAAAGAATCATGTATTTTGTCAGATGCTCAACCAGATTCAGTAATTGGGTATTTTTCAGTGCCCAACAGCTAGACTTTCACCATTAATCACGATAGTGACAAAGTTGGGATGCAATTACAAAAAAATTATTTGCTGCAAACTTGCTGTATTGACATTTTGTTTTAACACGGATTTGGAATGAATTGGCAGACTGAAGCAAACCCCTCTGAGTTCTTCTGGAGGGTCTCAGATCCACTCCTGTTCTGAAGCTGAAGTTCAGATGATGGAGGCAGCTCTGGCTCACAGGTACGCTGTGCAAAGCTGCCTGGCAGCTCCCTTCAGCCTTCCCTGGATGAAAACCATTGTTAATTATTTCCAAATTGCCACATGGCAGCGCACAGGGCAGGAAAGGCCACTTGCTAAGCTGTCAGTTAAATAGTAGGCTTTCTTTGGCCTAATTTGGATTTTAGATGGGGGTGGGGGAATTTTCAGTTTGAACTGCTTGGAAAGAACTGCCTGAAATAGGTGGGGAGTGCTCAGATGTTCCAACCAACGCATTTCCCAACAAAAGGTCTGTATTATTATCACTGCTTAGGGGGCAGTGGGGTTCAAAGTGCATAACAGGGGACTGGATTACGAGAAAGAAACAAATGCAAAACTTAAATGTGCTGCTTAGAGAGAGCTCTAAGTAGTGTCAGAGTTCTTTCATGGAGGAAAGGAGAAACGGGGAGACGGAATCACAGAGGGGAGTGGGAGTGACATCTCAGGTTTTGCATGCCACTGTCCCTGCAGCAGGCTCTTTCCTTGGTGAGAGGCACTGCAGCCCTGCAAATGGGAGCTCTGTAAAACTGTGGGAAGGGGCAGGGGGCTGGAGCATCCTGCAGGGAGGTTAGAGGAAGGAAGCAGAGAGAGTGAAATCTAGTCCAGGATCTTGAAAGGATATATTTGAGGGGCACGGTTGTGAGATTGTGCAGGGGTTGTGCTTGGGTTAGTTTTGGGAAATGGTAAATATCTAAATAGTGGGAAACATCTTGGAAACTAGGGGTTTGTTCCTTCCTGAGAGGAAAGAGAGGAGTGCAGCTCTTTAAATAAATGAGAAAAAATTCTTTATTTCACTTATCAGAGCAGCCTCCAGTATTGACAGTGCTCACCCAAGCCCAGAGCCCAGAGCTGGTGCTGGTTCCTGGGAGCTGTGCTGCCCCATCACGAGGTTGTCTCCACATGTGTGCAGCTGCTCAAGGTGCTGTGGAGCACAGGGACCTGCCTGCTGCCAAAAGAGCTCTCCCTGTGCAAATTAGTTCATAACTTATGAGCTTTGACAAGTTTTTGTTGGCTGTGCCTTGGGAAACATTTTTGAGTGGCTGTTGCTGAGTTTGCTTTAATCTTTTCCCAGATTTCTTTGGCTGGTGTGGAAATAGCTGGATTATTTAATTGTGTTTCTGAGGAGTATATATAGTCACCTGAAACTTGGTGATGTAAAAAGAAGAGAAAAAAAGTGTATCAATAGCAAACACATTTATTTTCACTCCAGTGTAAGAGTTTGGCTCCTTCTGCAGCAGAGCTGTGACCCTGGCTCCGCTGTCAGGACTTGCTGAGCCTCCTGTGCGTTGTCCAGAGAGAAACCTGGCCATGGTGGGTTTGCCAGGGATCCCATGGTGGGTTTGTCAGGGATCCTGCAGTGGGTTTGTCAGGGATCCCATGTGGGTTTGTCAGTGATCACATGGTGGGTTTGTCAGGGATCCTGTGATGGGTTTGTCAGGGATCCTGCAGTGGGTTTGTCAGGGATCCCATGTGGGTTTGTCAGGGTCCCTGTGGCAGAGTCCTGGGCCAGTCCCTACTGCTCTGGTCCCTGACCTGAGCTCCCCATGTCCCATGTGAGCCCTTCCTCTCTGGCTCCTGGGCAACTGCTGTGCTCCCACTGATTCACTTTGGATCTGCTGCACTGGCGATTCCCAATGACACAGAATTTCATTCCTCTGGAATCCAAGTTCCTGCCCTGTTGTGCTGGGCTGGGCTGAAGGGGAGCACTGACACAATAACCCCAAGACAGGATTCTCCCCTCCCTGGCTCTGTCATTCCCTTGGAAAAAGGCTGCCTTTGTGCTCTGGGACTTCAGAAAACCTTCAAACCCTGCACATTGTGGAAGAGTAAGTCCCTGAGCTGCCTGGTCACTTCTGTTAATGCTTGGCTACGTCAGCTGAAATACCTTGGGTGATGCTTTTCCATTACTGCATCATGTCAGATTCCTGTTTGGATTTGAGCGTGGGGAATGTCCTGAGAAGTTTCTGGAGCATCTCTGCCCAAGGGCGCTTCTGCTGGGAAGGGAGTTCTCATTGGAGTTCTTTTGGGAGGCTGCATGAGTTTTGATCCCATCCTGCTTTCTTCTTGTTTGTCTCCTCTTGAGTTCACTGTTGAATTGAGTAAAAATCCCCAAGACTCCCAAATGTCCAATTTTAAAAGCTTTTCCATGAAAAGGGGGTTAATGATAACTGACTTCCTATTGAAAACAAAGCTGAGGAAAACTGCCTGCAAAAGCTATGACTCCTGAACACAGCCTTGTTTAGCCAAGAACCAGAGTGTTGACAACTCCAGAGTGCTTTACTTTCAATAACAAAAAGCAGCTTGTTGGACTGGGATTTACCCTGAGGTTCATCCTACCCCTCTGCTCCTTCTGCCCAACACAGGGGTTCAGCTCAGCTCAGATTCCATAATTTGCAGGCAGAGATGATGAGACCTGGGCCTGAATGTTGCATAAGAGCAGTGATGGAAACACTTCTCCCTTTTCATTCATTCTCCCGGTGAATAGCCTGCAGTTCCCTCTGTGAGGAGAGCAGCAGTCGCTTCCAGCAGCCATCCCTTCCAGCGCCTGGTGAGATCACAAGTTTCCGGATTGAGAGGGTGTGAAAGGAAGATCTAATCCATGGGCTGGCACAGCCCAGTCAGGACTTAGTAGGTTTAGGGTTTTTTTTCCTGGTTTTCATACAAGATTGAAATACTCTCACAAATTTCCATTTTCTCTTGCATTTAAAAGGGATTGTTTTAAAATTGTTGTTTCCTTCCGTCCCCTCCCTTCTTCCTCCCTCACTCTAAACTGTGACCGCAGGCAAGGAGAGCTGTTGGCAGCTGCAGCAGCCCGGAGCTCTGGCTGGGGAGAGGTGTGAAAATGCTTGGACTGGGGAAATACATTCCCCTTGCTCCTCGGGACGGGTATGCACATGTGCTTCTGCCTGCTGCCCTGCTTTCTGCTGAGCTTTCACTGCTGTGAGAGAGATTCAGCATCACCAAAAGATTCACCAGCACAGAGCAAGGCTGTGTTTGGTCCCTGCTCATGTACAGCTTGAGCCTGCAGGGCCAATTTCAGCTGGCTGGCACTGGTAAAGCAGGAGAATGTTCGTGGCAGCTCTGTGGGCTGATGAACTTGCTTTGTGCACAGGCGGCGAGTGCCAGCCCTGCGCTGGCTTTCCCACAGGTTTTTTCTTTGTGTGTCTGAACCTTAGGTGTGGATTCCTGGGCAGGCTCAGGGGCTGCTAGCCCAGTTACACCCAGTGTGCTCCCAGTACCCAGCACGGGAGGGATTGCACAGATGGCTGCCACCTTCTGCTCTTACATCAGCCTGGCATCTGGCACCGCTCACTCTCAAAAGTAGAAGATACAGATCAAACCAGCATTTCTGTTACTGTCATCCTCAAACATGGCAATTTAGTGAGGGACTGAGAGGTGGGACAGAGAAAAGAATTGTTCTGTCAAAACCTCTTCACAGGGATCTGCAGCTGGTGAAATTGCAGGTACATCTTAAAGATGGAAATCAGTGAGTTCTCCTACAGTGCACTGGATTTATTCTCTTTACTGCTTTTTCTTTATAAACAGCTGTCTCCTTTTGTTCAGTGAACATTTGACAGAATGCTCCTGTGTTGCTCCTGTGGCATCTCTTCCACATGTGCCCACCTTCTGTATGTCTCTGGGGCACCCTTCACACAGAGACATTGTCTTTGGGTGAAATCTTTGAAGGAGAGTGCCTCCTGTCACCTCTACTTACCTAAAATAAGCTTTCTGGTTCAGCACTGAAATGAAACCATCTGGAAAAAGAATCTCCCAATAAAATGCTCCTCTTAATTTAAAGAACTTGCACATTTAAAATGTCTAGATCTTCTGTGGGAACACACTGGTTTCATCAACATTTTAGAGTAATACGACTGAACAATTTTAATCAAGTCAACATTCTTCCTTTTGGTTTTATGTTATTGCTTTGAATGAAGTAAATCACTTGGAGTATATTGTTTTGAAAAAATGTCAAAATTTATAACTTTTTGGCCCTAAACTGCATTGAAATAAGCATCTTGAAATCTTGTTTTATTCCCCTGCCAGGAGACAGGAATATGGTGTTTTTCAGCCAGGACTAGTTACAATTTTGATGGCTGCTGCTGTTATGGATGTCCCATCACACAGATACTGGGTTCATCTGCTTTCCTTTCCCATGAAAATGTGTGCCTGCAGTTCATGCTTATTTGGACTGTTTTTAAAGCTGGTTTTACATAAAGTGTCTTTATTCTGACTTTCCTAGGAATACTTTTTCAAGGGGGAATTGAGGCATAAGGAACTGCAGCAGTGTGACCATCCTCCATTTACTGCTGGTTTACCTCACATGTTTATGTGGGTAGAATTTGAGGGACTCACACTCAGTCCAGAGCATTGCCCCTCTCTTGCACAGGCACTCCTACTTGCTCAGGAGGTATAATGAGCACAGGAATGGCAACAATTTCTTTAATAATGGCCCAGTAAAGCCAACAGGGTCAGCCCTTGAACCAAACCAGGGCAGGATATACAGGTTAGGAAATTCCACAGTGGACATGAATGGAATTCTCCTGGGACGTGAAGGAGTGCATGAGGGCTGGCATGGGTGGCACATGGTTCCCTTGCTGTAGAGCTCTGTAAAGCTTTCCACAGAGCCTTTGAAAGACTTTTATTTTAGGTGTGCAGGGTGTAATTTGTCCCTCAATGGAACAGCAAAGGTCACTGACATCAGTAAGAGTGGTGAAGGACATTGGTGAGAGTACAAAGAACCAATTCTCATTTTAGTGAAGCCCTTGTGTATTGCCCTAGTTGTTTAAAAGGACATCAAGGAAAGCATTAAAATAGTTAATGGAAACAAATCATTGCAATAACATCTGCTGGTATTAAACTCCCCTGTCCTACAGAGCTAGTGTATTGTTTTTACCCTCTTGGCTCAGAGACCTTTCTTTATTTACAGCTCCAGCTTTTGGTGCCTCTCCCCAGTAATGAGCTGCTGTCTCCAGAGCATCGTTGCAGTTTTGGGGCAGGGCAGGGGTCCAAGGTGGAGCACACCAGCTGTGGGGGCTGGCAGGAGCACGGCTCTGTGTGCAGGGATGGGGGCTCAGTGGGGCTCAGCAGCCCTGTCTGTGCTTCCCTCAAAGATGGTTTTCCCTGTGCCTGAAGTAGGGGCTGTTTCTTTGATAAGTGAGTTTGTGGTTTGGGGCGAGTGAGGGGTGCGGGAAACAGATGGAGAAAGCAGAGGGAAACGCAGTGGTTTAAAGGAATGAAAAGATACTTTTTGTTGGAGTCATTGCACCAAAACCAAGCAGCCTCTGAGGAAAGAAAGTGAGCCTGAGGTAAGGGAAGGTTGTGGTGTCATTCATGGAGGAAGGGCTTATAAGGATTTCAGCCTTATCGGTTAAGCCTGAAAACCCATATGCTGAGGGATGTGGAAATGGTGGGAAGAGGAAGGCACGAGGGACTGAGCAGGGCACGGAGCAGAGAGTGTGAGAGGCAGGGACAGTGGGTGAGAGGCGAGGGAACAAGGATGGGAACAGAGGAAGGACCGGCGGTGACCCAGGCAAGCAAACAAACCCTCGGATGGAAAAAGGTGGGGGTGAGGGGGCCAGGGGGTGACAGCACAGGGGAGCAGCTCCTTTCTCCAAAGCAGGATTGTCCTGTGATGAACCCTCAGCTGTCCTTGAACGCTCTCCCTGTGAGGGATGACTGCTCTCTGCCTCTTGCTTCAGCACAGGGGTTTCTTTTGGGAGTGTGTGCCTGAGGCATTTCGGGGCACCATTTACCTGGGGCTGTGCCCCAGCACAGACTGGCTGGGCAGGGGTGTTCACACCAGCTCCCCCTTCCCTGTCCCACAGGTGATGCCTGGCCCTGCCCTGGTGCACACTGAGGCTGCCACACCTGTGTCTCTGACACCCACATGGCCCATTCTGGGTGCTGGGGCTCTCTGGGATACCTGATGTAAAAAAGGGAATATGGCCAGGGCAGAGCTGAGCTCAGCTGCCTCCCCATGGGGTTTGCACTGAGGCATCACAGCCAGGAGGTACCACGGCAGGGGATGTGACAAAATCCTACTGTGAGCCCCTTACAGAAGTCACCTGTAGTTGTTCTCCCATTCATTATTTCCCAGCTAAAGCAATGTAACAATTACAAATTTGGATTACCTGGAAAAGCTGCTGAAAGCAGGATAAATTATTAATTCCCAGGCTACGTTCTGAGGAATTAATTTCAGCACCACGTATTGAAAATTCTCCTTCATGAGAAATAGCCTGGCTTTGAGAGCAGTGAGATTTTGAAAAAGTGAAATTGTTCCAAGCCATTATTGTATTTTCTGACAAATTTATTTTTCAGTCACTCTCCTTTAGCACACTCAGCTAATATACTCAAATTAGTAGTAGGAAACCTACATTTGTAAGAATTCTGTCTCTGTATAAGGTACTGAAGTAATTGGGATTCCAGGGCAGAACTGTGGAAATTCTTAGCACGGTTTGCCCATATCTTATCAGAACAGGCAGGCATTTCCCACAGCCTGGCCTCTTGCCAGAGGGACTGAGCAGACTTGTTGGAAGCCCCCTTTGAATGGGAGAAGTAATCTTTCTGAATGGATTTTCTGGCACAGCTCCTGTTGCGTGTGTGGCTCATTGTTCTGGGTGATGTGGCTGTATTTTACCCCCTAGATAAATGTTTTAGGGTTGTTGTTTTTTTTTGATGATGGGAGGGGTCCTGGGAAAATAATCAGATTGCTGGTTCTATAAAATTTCTATAAGCAAATTGGTTTTTTGTTATAAGTGTTTTTCCAGGTTAATTGTGTAGCTTTGTGAGCAGAATTTTGATATAAAGGACAACAGCTGATTAACCCTTGAACTTTTTGATGTTCAAAGGGCTTAGTAATTAGAAAGCAAACCATTTTCTCTTCTTCAAGGCATTTTAACAGTGCTGTTATGGCAGTTCATGTATGTATAGATGTATATTGTATGTTCATTTAGTATTCACTAAAAAGTACCACTGGTGTTGTCAAAACTAAAAGAAGTGGTTGCCAGTGGTGGCACAACCTCAGTTGTTGTAAATGTCCTCCAGTGAAGTTGGAGTTGATCCCTCTGTGCACCACAGTCCTGCTGTGGAGCTGTGCCAACCTCTGTGAGCGGAGAATCTGGCCCTTAATATGTATTACAGGATAGTTAGTATTACCACAAAGTAACCACAACACACAAAGAAGTTCTATTTTAGCCCCGCTGGAGCAAAGAAATAACTGTTAATGCTGAAGACTGAAGTGCAAGAGATTGCTCAGTGGGGGAAGGAGGCAGAAAAAATCCAGATTTTGAGTTAACATGTGTACAGACAAATTCTCACGTCCCAAGGCTAAGTTTTGTCTATAAAAATTCCTTAAGATTTGAGTCTTTGTAATTAAAACATAAAGAATAATTATCTTAAGCTGATATCTGCAGAGGAAGAACAGTGTATTTACTTATGCTCTGCCAAAAAATCTTTTTAGCTGAAAAGATTAACAAAAAGGCATTGAAGTATAAAGAAGGGCCTTCCTTTTATTGAAATATATATGTTTTGTCAACAGATTCAAAACAGAGCAGTCACAACCTTTTTTTCTTCCTTTCCTTTTCAGAACAGGGTGGGGGAAGCATCCAGCTCCAAACTTAGTGCCTCTAATGCTTGGAAGACATTATGATTAATTTTTGTCCTTAGGTTTCCAGATGTTGGATTTTGTCCCAACATTTAAAGACCTCTAATGTTTAACAGGATATGTGCTGAGTGTAGTCTTTAACAGAGTTTTCTTTCATAACTCCAGGATCTATGAGAAAAAGTAACTTAGGAGGCCGCTGCAGATTCGGAGCTGAAGCCCCAGCCTTCCAGGAGAGCAGCCAAGGCTGAACGTGCGAGCTTGGAGCGGAGCCGCGTTCCTTCGGGAAGACGATGGCCAGGGCCCGGAGCTGGCAGCAGAGCCCTTGGAACGCCCTGCTCCTGGTGCTGCTGTGCTCGGGCGGCTGCCAGGCCCAGAGGGACTGCACGGGCGCTGAGTGCCAGGCCCTGGAGAACTGCATCGAGGACGTGCTGGAGCCCGGCGAGTGCTGCGCCACGTGCCTGCAGCACGGCTGCACCTGCGAGGGCTACCAGTACTACGACTGTGTCAATGTGGGCTTCGTCAACGGCAAGGTGCCTGAGGGACAGTCCTACTTCGTGGACTTTGGCAGCACCGAGTGCTCATGCCCCAAGGGAGGGGGCAAGATCAGCTGCCAGTTCATGCTGTGCCCGGAGCTGCCCCCGAACTGCATTGACGCGGTGGTGCCGGCGGACGGGTGTCCCCAGTGCGGCCGCATCGGCTGCCTGCACGAAGGACAGAAGTACGTGGCGGGGCACACCTTCCACATGCCCCCCTGCAAGGTTTGCCACTGCCCCAACGCCGGCGGGGAGCTGATGTGCTACCAGCTGCCGGACTGCAACACGTTCCCCTTGAACACGGCCAGCCCAGGGGACTCCGAGGACAGCGAGCCTGAGCGGCACTACGACGATCCCTACAGCTATGACCAGGAGGCCTCCGAGGGAGACAACACCCAGGTGGAGTCTCCAAAGAAGTACAGGAGTTACTCGTCCCACCTGGAGCATGAGAGCCTCAGCCAGGAGCAGGGTGAGGACTATGACTACCTAGCAGCTAGTGTGGCTCCCTCAGTGCCAGCCCTGGCTGACCCCCACACCGAGGGCACGGCGGCGCCCCGCCCCACCCCGGTGCCCCGGGGCCCCGCTGAGGCCCGCAGTGCCACAGAGCGCGGCGAGCGCCGCAGGCTGCCCCGCACCACCGCACCCTCCCTCCAGCAGGGGACACACAAGGAGGCACCAGCCACCACTGGGGCTCCTCCCCAGCACACCACGGCCACCACCGAGGCATCCCAGCACCTGGAGGAGTTGGAGAGGAGGCCAAAAGGGAACAAAGAGAGGCACGAGCAAGAAAGAGCCCCCCACTCTAAAATGAAAAAGCATGCCAGGAAGGAAGAGCTAGACAATAGCATGTATCAGGGCTTGAAAGAGGTGAACTTTACAGAGTCAAGCTCAGCAAGATCATCCCATGAAGGCCTCGAGGGGAATGATTTCCCCAAGGTGAAGTTCAGTGCAACAACCTCTCCTCCTGTTGCTCTGAAGGAAGACCGCAGCCAGTCCTCCCCAAAGCAGTCGCAGACGCTGTACCGGTACCATCCTGAGGAGGATGGGGACCCCAACTCCATCCACGCTAACCCCAGGCTGCCAGAAGGTAAGAACGACTCCATTGTGGGTGTCTAGAGAACTCTTACTCGTGGTAACATTGGTGCTCATCCTCTGCTGTGTTGTTCTTACTGTTGCATGTGGCCTTGAAATCAACCAAACCACCACCAACCTTTCTTCCATCCCCTCAGGAGGTGGTTTGTGTTTCATTTCATAGAACAGGTACCATTTCACTGTTGTCCTCCTTGCTTTGATTTCACAGACAGTGGATGGGGTTTTCTGGTATTTTAACTTTATTTCAGATGATGATTGATTAAACTCTGGCATTTTTCTTCAATTACTTTTAACTTCTGTTATGATGTTAAAGAAACCTCTTCCTCGGCATAGAAGGATTTAATTATCTCCAGTTACCACCTCAGTGTAATCACATTTGTAGCTTTTGTCTTCTTCTGGAAAGGAAGTGAAACAGTTGTGCTTTCACTTTCTAAATAAAAATATTTAGAGCACTTGTAAGGTTTATCTCATGGTTGAAAGGCTGTCTAAGCTCATTAGTTCAAGAACTCGAGAGACACACTCAAATACCCCTGAGGACTAGTAGGGAGAAAAAGGGCTCTCTCTTTCTTTACGTTTTCATGGGACTGGAAGTTTATTATGTTTATGATCAGCTGTGGCAAGTATACGTATTTCCTCCCTGCCTCTGGATTCCTCTTGACATCTGCAGGGAATGTTGATTATACACTTTATGCAATGCTCATTACTGTAATGAATGCAAACTTCATCGCTGTAAATTAGCACATATACAGCTCATATTTCCAATTCATTTTTCGTCAAATCAAGAGCAGTACCTCCTCTTTCAAGATGTAGCACAAAATGTTCTCCCAAGACTCAGCTGGAGGATGCTTGCAGAGAATACTGATGAGTCCCTGGGCAGTGGCATTTCTCCTGGGCTGTGTCAGTAGCCCTTAAATCTTGAGCTGTCCAGTCCATCTCCTGGAAAAGTTTAAGGCAGACGGGAGGAGGAGAGCAGATTTGGAGCTCAGACTCTAAGTCCCGACACACACAGCACCTCGTGGCTGTTCAAACAGAAAATGTGCCAGGTCCATGGATGGAGATGGCAGCTTTTTCCTTTTTCTTTGACTTCCCTTTTATTTGCTTCAGCCTCCCTCAAAATCTGAGCTGTGCACCAAGGCTGTGTATGATACATGGGCCTGAATTAGGACTGACACACAATAACCTGTTTCCTGATGTCACTTTAAAGAAGATTTTTTTTTAAATAAAATTGCCTTTTCTTCTTTCAAAAAGGGATAAATGGGTGGAGCACCCTGAAACTTTCAATGAGAGGGTTTAAGAAAGTCTGTTGGGGTGAAAGTGTTCAGCACCAGAACTAAATACTGAATTTTAGAGTCTGCTTGGGTGATTTGCAGTCTGTGATTCCCAGGAACTGCTTGGCTGAGACAGGTATTGTTGGGGGATGGGTTAGGTTGAGGTGCCTGGAGCAAGATGTGATGGATGGCATGTCAGGCATGAATTGTTCAGCTGGGAGAAGCAGACTTGGGAATCACTGGGTGCCATCTTCCCCTTAGCTGAGATACCTGTGATTTCCTTTAAATATTGCAGAGGTAAAAATGAGAAATAAATGTCCCATGGGAGCACAGAACTCTCTGACTGGCTGTAGATGGTGCAGCTCCAAGGCTGCTGCTTCCCTGGCCCATGGAGCTGCTGCATGCTTTGGGAGCCAGCACTGGTGCCACCAAACCATGTCCATCACCCACAGTCACTGACAGGTGGGACCTGGACAGGCAGCCCCTGATCTGCCCCACCATTCTCATCAGGAATATTGGTGGAAGATCTGTATGGAACTGCAGCCTCTCAAAAAATGAGGGCTCTCTTCTGCCATGACCAGCGCTCGTTCCTAGGGACAGCAGTGCTTCCACTCGTTATGCTGCTGTAATTGACGTGGTTGTGATTCATGGGAGTAGCTCCATATGTTTCAAGTAATAAAACACATACATCTTGTCTCTTTGGTGACTTCTGAGCCAGTGGTGGAGGAGTGAAGATACTAGTCAGACTTGAAAGAAAAATTAATCTTGCCTACAGGTACAGAACGAAAACATAAATCCTGTGCATGCATTTCCAACTATAAAATGGCAAAATCTACCAGAATTGCCAAATAACTTATTTCCTCCCTTCAGGAATTGTCAGCATGGTGTAAACTACATCAGTCCCCTGATTTTCAGAGCCTGTGGGGCTGTTGGGCTGTTCCCTAATGAGGCTGCAGCCACTCTGGCAGTGTGCAGGGTTCTGTTCGACCAGCTCTCAGCAGAGTGCTCTGGGGTACATTTCTGTAACTCTATGGCCATTCTAGATTTATTTTTATGTTTTGTTTAGTGTTTCTTTTTCCCCAGAGTTTAGGAAAGTTTGTGAGCTTCCAGAGAGGCTTTCAGGCCAAGTTAGGTGGCTGTTGCATTTGTTCCTACTGTTTAGCTGTATCCTGTCCCCAGAATTCTGCTGTGCTTGGGTCCTGATGTCTTTGGTTAAAAACTTCGCTTCATTACTTGTATTTTACATATCTCACTTTGGTTTTATATGTAGCTGAGTTTTCATCTCCCAAATCTTTGCTGGTTCATATGTAATCTAATGGTGGAAACAACATGGAACACTTTGGTGCTCAGGAAAGGTTAATTTTGTGGTTTGGTTTTCTTTCTTCTTTTTAGCATTGTTTTTATCTGTTGTATTGCCCTGTGTTCACATCAGCTACTCCATTCCTAAAGGAGCTGTAAGTGTACAGCAGAGGTAATTACTCAGCTGAGAAAGTACAAATTAAGTGCTTTCACCATGGGAAGGGATGAGATTAATGGAGACTGTTCTCCTTATACAGTCTCTCTACAAACATTGATCTTACCCTGTCACTTACTGCAAGAGCAGCAAATGTGGGGAATTTTAATTTCTGTATTGCCTATTTCCTCATCCTAAAAATGTCCTGATCAGGGGAGGGCTGACTAAAATATATTTCAAGAACTTAGTGTCAAATTCTGTTAAGATTTTCCCACTTTCTTCCATTTCCCCATGCTCTGGCAGTAGAGTACTATTCCTTGGATAAATGTAACTCAGGTAGCAAGCAGCCTCACTGTGAAAGTTTTATGATTTGCATTCTGGTTTTGGCAGGATCAGCAGCAGTTTGGATCTAGCTGGACCTGTCATGTTTCAGAGTGGAGGTGTTTTTCCACTTAAACTCCTCCATAACTGGTGTTTTTTTTCCCGTGGTGGCTTTTAGAGATAAAGGTAATTGTTCTCGAGCTGGAGTAAATTGCACCATTTTGGGAGCTGAGATCAGTGGATGTGAGAGTGGCATTTATTGCCAGTGAATCCTGCTCAGGCAGGAGCTTCTGGGAGGCTCCTGTGAAACTTCTGAGGATGTAGCTGAGATTCCAACCTACCCATCTGCTGCATGTTTGCTGATTCTGAAACTCCTGGAAGAGGATGACCTTGAATTTCTGAAATGAGGGCAGACAGATCCATGTGCAGGTCCAGGAGTTGGACTTGATGGTCCTTTTGGTCTCTTCCTGGATATTCTATAACTCTGTGAAAGCAGACCTGCAGTGAGGGTTTGGAAGCATTCCCTGAGCTCACCCACCCTTTCCTCCTCTTACTGCCACCATAAAAAGCACTGGAGGTGGAAGAATGCTTGCATGGTCCTTCAGAAACAAACTCTGTTTGCAATTAATTTGGGTTTTTTGCTATCAGGTGAAGTGTTGTCTCATTTTTACTTGAATTACCTCAGGCTTAATCCTGTGTTCTCTACTTTATCCCAGTCCTTTCTTGTAACAGGAAGAAATGAGCTTTGTGGCCTCAAAATAGGATATCTGAGGAATAAAAATAAACCTCAGGAGACTGGTGTATGAGGAGAAAAAGTCTCTGGGCCAGCAAGTGTGAATCAGCATGAATTACAGCCCTGGGTGATAGTGTTCAGTGATTCCTTTGGTAGTTGGAGTTCTGAGGGAGCACGAGTGGGAATAAGGCAGTTCGAGATACTTGCAGAAAGAGGAAGACTAAAATACTATAAAATTAAAAACTGTCTATCTGTTCTGCAAAAAGTGGCCTTTGTACTGTATTAGGCAGCCAGATGCTAGTTTAGAAGGAAAAATGGAAATAATTCAACCATTTCTATTAATGAAAACATCCCATGTATGATATGTGGGGGGCTGATGCCCTCACTGCTGCTGATGCACAACCTTCCCTGCACCCTTCTCTTGTCACCTCAGGCATGGATTTGTAAGCCGAGGGTGCAAGGAAAACCCAAACGTACCCAAATGACACAGAGGAGTGCACTCAGAGTAGATGTTTGCAGATTCTGAAATAAACAGTAGCCAGAGTATCCAATCTGCAGGCACAGATGTGACCTGGCTCTCTGCTTCCTCAGCTCTTGCTTTCCATTGGGTCTGTATCCAGTGCTGGGAGCAGCCCCATGTGAGGGATGGGAGCAGCCCCATGTGAGGGATGGGAGCAGCCCCATGTGAGGGATGGGAGCAGTCCCAGGAGCAGTCCCATGTGAGGGATGGGAGCAGCCCCATGTGAGGGATGGGAGCAGTCCCAGGAGCAGTCCCATGTGAGGGATGGGAGCAGCCCCATGTGAGGGATGGGAGCAGTCCCATGTGAGGGATGGGAGCAGTCCCGTGTGAGGGATGGGAGCAGTCCCATGTGAGGGATGGGAGCAGTCCCATGTGAGGGATGGGAGCAGTCCCATGTGAGGGATGGGAGCAGTCCCAGGAGCAGTTCCAGGAGCAGTCCCATGTGAGGGATGGGAGCAGTCCCATGTGAGGGATGGGAGCAGTCCCATGTGAGGGATGGGAGCAGTCCCAGGAGCAGTTCCAGGAGCAGTCCCATGTGAGGGATGGGAGCAGTCCCATGTGAGGGATGGGAGCAGTCCCATGTGAGGGATGGGAGCAGCCCCATGTGAGGGATGGGAGCAGTCCCATTTGAGGGATGGGAGCAGTTCCAGGAGCAGTTCCATCCCGTGTGAGGGATGGGAGCAGCCCCGTGTGAGGAATGGGAGCAGGGCTGGGGAGCCCCAGGCACGCAGGCAGCAGCTGAATTCCCAGTGTCCAGACCTGTCCTAGGGGCATGCTTTCAGGTCAGTGCCAGTGCTTTGTGGTTTGTGTCTGGGTGATGGCTCTGGGCATGTTGCTGCATGGCTGCTGCTCACCTGGCTGTGTTTTGGGAGCTGCTCTGGGTCAGATCAGGCTGTTGCTTTTCCAGCTGGCTGGGCTTCAGGGCGCCTCTCAGAGCTGCAGGCTCTGCATTGGGAATGTTATTCTTTGCAGGAATTCCCCTGTAGAGCCCAAACCCTCCTCACCACTGTCCTTCTCCCATTCCTCATGTGCGTCTTCCTTCTAAAACAAGATATTAACCACAGGTCGCAAGCTCCTGGCTACCAATACTCTTGTGTCAGGCTTTTATGGGACTGTTTTGCTCCTTATCTTAAAGAGTATTTTAAGCCATAGCTGTATATTGGATAGTGGTCTTTAGTTAGAAAATATCGTTTAGATGATCCTTTTTAAAGCTGCAGAGATCTGTGCAGTGATGCAGGCACAAGCCTGGTATGCAGAATGCCAACACTGGGTGCCATGCTTTGCTAAAAGCTGTGTAGCCTGTCACAGTCAGGTGTCTGCCGACTTCTAAGAACCTAAATAATTTAAGAAATGCTCAGATCTTGAGTTCTTTTCTTTTCAAACCCCAGTACGTGCCAATCTCATAAACAGAGATGTGTAAGAAGGTGGCTCTCCATCTCCCTGCGTTATTCATAAAATTAAGGTAACAGCTGCTGCCTGCAGTGTGAATCACTGGGGACCACGACAGGCAGGTACAGTCTACAAGGTGGGAGAAACATGTGTTCCTGCAGCTCCTGCCAGTCCTGCCTCCATTAAGTACCCTCTGAAGAGCACACTTCTTGTCCCACACACAGCTCTGTGTGCTGGTGAGGTGCAGACTTCCTCTGCTGACAGTGCATTATACTCCAGGCTGTTGGTGCTGCAGCACAGGGAGTTACTCACAGCTGGCTGGGAGTGTTCTGTATAAGGAAATCCATTGTGCTCAGTCTGGCACCAAGGGAATGTGCAGAGGATGACTGAAAGTGGAACAGGATGGAGCATTCACACCTGGCTGGGGCGTGCAGGGTAGACCCATCCTCCCTGCAGCACAAAACCAGGGCAGTGCCTACATGGGACAGGCTTTCCACAGGGACACTGAACACAGGGGGGTTTCAGATATCCTTGCCTTCAGGAGGTTGAGGTACTAAGATAGTTTAAATAATTTCAAATTGTTGCCATAATACAGCTGGAGTTAGGCACCCAACCTAGGATGGCACCAAAGTACCTTTGAAAACCCATCTCACATACCTGTTCTGTTGAGGTAAAAATCATTATTTATGCAAAGTCAGCTCCATCCATGGTTTGCAACAAGAACATTGAATCTCAGTTCAGAAATTCAAACATGCTGCAGACAAAGTATGAACATAAGATGGGAGTTTTTTTGCATAAATTAATTACCCACTTGAACAGACGAGGCTGTTGGGCTCAGCAGGTTTCTTGAGGGGACTCCATTTGCTGGCTATTTATAAAAGTATCTGAGAGTATATTTTTTTGGTATGCATGATTGATACTCCTTCAGAAAACAGAATTTAAATGAGGCTTCTTTGCAGTAATGTGTCTGTTATTCTAATCGATCACCAAGGAATTAAAACCTTGACTCTGAATGTAGCTCCTTGTTAGAGAAAGGAAAGTATAAGTAGTAATTCCTGATCCAGATTTTGTGAGACAATAACCTTTTGAACAGTTTCAAATATGTAGGCCAAATAAACGTAGCTTTCCAGCATATGCTTACTCATGAAAGGATTTGTAATTTCATTATCCCGGGCCTCACAGTGAGCAATATCTCTTACCTCTCAGGGATTCTTAGGTAACACGCCAGCAAGTAATTGGAATTTTATAAAGATCCCCTTATGTGTGAGCAGGTTTTATGTTTTCTTGACTGTTCCCAGTCTCTCTGGGAGAGACTCTGCTCTGCTTGAGATGACCAATTCCTTTCCAAAGCCACCAGAAAGTCCTAAATGACCATCCGAAAGCACTGGGAATGTTTCTGCTCAGCAAAGGCTGGGAGAGGGGTAGGAGAAAGAAGGATTTGTGCTTTATTTTGGGCCAGCAAACCTCCTCGGCACATTTCCCCTTCCCTGCCTTTGCCAGGGGGCTGCAGAGCCCCCCAGGAGCCACCTGCCTTGCTCCAACACCACGTGTGGGTGTCTGGGACACACCAAGCACCCTGCAGCAGCATTCCAGAGTCACTGCCTGCAGCAGCTCACTGCCTGCTGGAATTGCAGCTTTCCCTCCATCCTGGGATACTCTGGTGGTGATGGGGTGGCTGATGGTGATGGGGTGGCTGTGAGATGGTGGCAGTGGCTCGGGTGGGTGCAGTGGGGTGGGAAGGGAGTCTGGGCAGCCAGGGTGGGCAGGGGGCTTGTGCTGGGGCTGCCCTGCCTGTCCTCTCCAGCCCTGCCTGTCCCTCTCCAGCCCTGCCTGCCCCCTCCAGCCCTGCCTGTCCTCTCCAGCCCTGCTTGTCCCTCTCCAGCCCTGCTTGTCCCTCTCTAGCCCTGCCTGCCCCCTCCAGCCCTGCCTGTCCCCCTCCAGCCCTGCCTGCCCCCTCCAGTCCTGCCTGTCCCTCTCCAGCCCTGCCTGTCCCTCTCCAGCCCTGCCTGTCCCCCTCCAGCCCTGCCTGTCCCCTTCCAGCCCTGCCTGTCCCCTCCAGCCCTGTCCCTCTCCAGCCCTGCCTGTTCTCTCCAGCCCTGCCTGTCCCCTCCAGCCCTGCCTGTCCTCTCCAGCCCTGCTTGTCCCTCTCCAGCCCTGCTTGTCCCTCTCCAGCCTTGCCTGTCCCCTCCAGCCCTGCCTGTCCCCTCCAGCCCTGCCTGCCCCCTCCAGCCCTGCCTGCCCCCTCCAGCCCTGCCTGTCCCCCTCCAGCCCTGCCTGTCCCTCTACAGCTCTGCCTGTCCTCTCCAGCCTGGCCATGCTGCTGCACTTCTGGCTGCAGTTTCTCCAACCCTTTCTACACCAGAAATGGGGCCATTCACACAAATCCCCGAGCAGTAATTCCTTCCCCTTGGTGTCTGAGTGCTGCTTGCTTTTGTGGTCCTGTTGTGAATCACAGGGAGGCCGATTGTGTTCAGAAGGGCTCAGAGTTGTTTGACCATAGTTTTGAATTACCAAGTACTAAAATAAATGTTTATGGCTTCAATAGCTCTGTGTTTAAAAGCTTTTAACAGTTCTAAGAGTTGCCTGAAAGGGGAGGATTTGCATCAGTAACTTTTAAAAGGTGTAAAAGTTGATGCTCTTGTGAGCTGTTCCTGTGTGTAAACTATGCATCTTAAAAATAATGAAAATCATCAGATGAGATCTCATGGTCTTACTCGTGCCATGCACAGGGCAAGTGACTCCTTGCAGCTGCAGTGACCTGTACTGCCCAAGGAATAGGTGTGTGTTAGTCCTGAACACCCTTCCACCAAGGTTACCTGAATTGAGCACATGAGGATGCCTCAGGGGTAAGGATGCTGAATTCTTAGGATGAGCTTTATTTTGTATGAGGTCACTCTGTAGAAATGTTGTTTCTAGAAGGTGTGGGGGAGCTGCTGCCCAGCATGGGGACTTGGTGTCGGGACCCTGCAGCCTGATGCTGGCCACCAGACACTGGGGACCACTACAGGAACTCTTCTGTGAGAGCTGCAGGAAAGAAATGCAGGCAGACATGCCTCCAGTGGTGTGAGGGAAGTCAACAGGTTACCAAAATCCAAATCACTAGAAAAGCAAGTGTGTGCTCAGTACAGGATCATCAGTGAGCGCTTTTGAAAAGGAAGAGAGTATGGGATGTGAAAAAAGGAATTTTCCATGGATGTCTTACATGGTCCAGAAAATTTTCAGCCAATTTGATGCAATATATTCTGGTCTTGGAATGGCACTGAGATGCTTGTTGTGTGATAATCCCCCTAGCACTGTGTGAGGGCTCCAGTCTGGCACTGATCTGTAATAACACTCATTCCTTGTTTCATTCTCTGAGAGCAGCAGCATCAGCTGTGTTTGGAGCAGGGGAGCTGGGGTTTGACTGGAGCTGGCTCCTAGGCAGGGAAAAAGAATTGAGAAGATGAATGAGCTCTTGCAACAAGAACATCTGGCTGTACCTCAGTTTCCTTCTCTTCTAACCTCTCACTATTTTATGTTAATTTCAGTCTTGGTCTTCAAAGACATTGTATGTGCAACTTGCTGGAATAATTTTGTGAGCACAAGTTAAATTGATTAATATTAGGGAGTTACACGTCTTGTATGAAGTGAATCAGATAAAGTGCTTCTTGTATTTGTGTTCTAAGGTAGACATCCTGCAGGGACTTAGGAACCCATTACATTTTGTCAGTGGTTTGTAGCACAGCATTTGTTATACTCAGTAGCAAACCTCTTGCATGCTGATGGCACAGGGAAAAGACATTCCAGGCACACAGACATTGCCGTGGTGGGGAGGAGAATTCCCTGGAAAGCAAACACTGAACAGCAAAGCACACCCTGCGCTCCGGCCGGCCGAGCTGTGAGAGCAGAGCTTCTCTGGAGGGGACTCCTGTCCAAACTTGTCTGCTCTGTCATTCCAAAAGTGAACTTCATGACTGCAAAATGAAAATATGTGAAAACATATCTTTGTCATGAAAATGGAGCTTATATAGTGGTGGTTTCTTACAGTTCTTTCTGTAAAGTTAAAGAGTTCTTCTGCGTTGAACAAGAAGCTCTGAGTGAGTTTTATGGTGTTTAAGGAGTCTTTCATTTTTCTTTCTTCTACTTTTAATAATGATTGTGAGAAGGCTTCTGGATAAGAGTGTGAAGGCAGTGTACTGTGTACTTGGTGGCACGGAGAGCCCTACACCCATCCCACATCCCTGCCAAGTGCTGTCAGGGTTTGGCTACCAAACTTCCAGCTGATGGCTTTAAAGTTTCCTTACACCCGACTGTAATTCTGCAGCTATGTCTATAAAACATCTTGTTTATGGCCTATAAGCAGCTGAAGATTAATATAGTTCTCCCTCTTATCCAAGAATCCTTTCTCTGCAATGTTCATTAATTTTCCTGGTGTTGGAATTGCCTTGCATGGTATTACTAGTAGTTTTCCTTTCCAGATTCAAACCTACAGTGCTGTAGCTGAATGCTTTTGTGAGAGATTCACTCAGGCGAACTGTTTTCATTGAAGATAACATACACTAAAGTAATGTCTCATGTAATAATGATAAAATTTGTACTTTTCCTGGTTCTGGATCAAAGTTGATAAGCATTGTCTGAACTCATGGCATTGAAATCAGAAGTGTAGTGACCATCAGTAATGGCTGGCTTTACATTAGAAGGTTCCATAAATGTTGAATTTCGGTCAGTTTGGATTGACTATGGTTGTTTTGCTGGTGGAAGATAAATACGGAGACTTTCCAAAATCTTGTGCTGCGGTGTCAGAAGTTTTGGACGATGCTTTAAAGTGATGAATGTGCTTTGCGTGTGTTCTGGAAGTACAGACTTTTGGCTTGCTCAGCCTATGGCCCTGGGAAAATTTTCCTGGTGGTGTCTTTGCTCTTTCTCCTTCACCCTTGGCCGCCAGGGCCAAGAGGAGCAGGTTTGTGCTGTGGCATGGCCAAGAACAAGTTGTGGGACAGGCAGGGACTCTCACTGCCCTGGTACCATGTGAAGTTAACCAACTAAGATGAAAAAAGAATTGCACTGCTGGTTTTCTTCTTCTGAAGGAATGTAACCAGGCAGTTAAAATGAACAGGAGCTTTTGGAGTCAGCCAGTTGCATTTGCTTTCCAGTGTGAATAATTCGGTATGCGGAGAAATTGTGGCCTGTGGCCTGTGGCCGAGAGGGCAGTGCAGGCTGAGCACTGGTACCTCCTGTGGGAGGATGAGCAGTTCAGCACTGCAGGGCTGAGCCTGAGCCTCCTTTAGCCTCCCGCCCCAAGTCCCCATTCTCACTCTGGACTATGCAGAGAGCCAGTGCATCATCAGCACTGCTGTTTGTCTGCACAAACCCTTCAACCATGGGATCTGACCTTTATTAGGTAATACTGAAGACTCCTCTTGGTATGGTGAACAGATTTACACAGCTTTGAAATCTGACCCTGCTATTTCAGAGAGAGTGCTTGCTTGTTAGTCAGCTTTTAAATGGAGTCAATAATGTTCCTTGAAAAAAGACTCTGAAGGTCAGACCCTGTCTTGTCGATGCCATGTTAACCCCATTACTTTCAGTGAGGTATACATTCATTTTAGCTGTATTGCTCCTCTGACATTACTTTAAAATGGTGAAGGGCAACTGTTAAGCATCTGAAATTTTAAAAATGAAATGCTGTCTTTAAGAAAGAACTCCCTACATCTCACATAGGCATTCAGCAGCTGCTCTCACTTCACAAGGCTTCCTTTAGAGTAACAAAGCACTTAGTTGTTTGTTATATTTTTTGGTCAGACTCAAATTCCTCTCCCAGAACTTAGAGTTAATCTATAGTAAACGAATACATCATAAACCATACGATAACTATATAAATACATTATTTTAGCCATTTGTCTCTTTTGTTTGTAAATTCCCCAAACTGAATGTCTGCATAATGGACATTTATGGCCATGCAGTTGATAACACAGGGCCCCTGGCACCACACGGTGCTGAGGGTCACAAGTGAGCTCCCCTTCCCATGACAGGCAGGAAAGGACTTGATGCCTGCTCATCCAGCATCACCAAACACATTCCTTTGGGAAAGAAGAGCTGGTGTTGATTGATTCATATGCTTCCCCCACCCTTGCCAGGGTCACAGAACTGAGATTACCACTGCTCTGTTTCAAATGTGGCACAGACAGCTTCAGACTCCCACAGAAAGTTAATCCTGCCCTTGAACATAAATATCTGGACTATGATTGGTTTTGTGCCATATGGTCAGTTGGTCAGTTTTACACCCAGAGGAATTGCACAGTTTTCTAAGTATATAGCATGAGAATTGTCCTTGTGTGCTGCCCTTGTGTGCTGCATTCATACTAGGTCAGGATGCTGCTTGTCTTGGAACAAGTCTTGGCTTAATTTGATGTAGTCCTGGTATTAGTGAAGAAATCTTCACAGCAGTTTCCTATTTTATATTTTAATGGAAAGAAACATATATATATATATATATATATATATATATATATATATATATATATATATATATATATATATATATATAATAGAATCAAAGAATCAGTAAGGTTAGAAACTAAGACCTCAGAAATCATCAAGTCCAAGCTTTCACTTCTCTCTCGCTCTCTCTCTCTCACTGTCCTGCAAGGTTCAGGAAAGAGTTCATTCCTGGAGGGCCAGGGGACCACGCTGCTGATGCTATGGTGATTGATTCTGTTCCCTAAGATGAACCTCCCCTTGAGGTTTCCTAACCTATTCTCATTTGTTTTGGCTGGCTGTTTGCTGCCACCTTGCTGAGATTTTCCTTTTGCTGCTTGAATCTGCTCCAGATTCAGAACCTGAAAGCTGCCAAAGCTCATGGCAAGTGAGAGGGAACAAATGTTGGTGCGTGCAAGGAGAAGCCAGGCTGGCAGTGGGTGTTGAGGATGTTTTTGGTGTAGTAGCCCACTCTCAGTATGGGCTATGACTTGACTTATCTGTGCATTCTCTCAAGGATGAAAAGCAAATTATCTGCTCTCATCACCTGTCCCCTCTCTGCTGCTCCATCAGTTCTAGTGTACAGTGCAGGTTTGTTTGGCCCTGCCTCTCATGGGGTGGAGAAGGTAAAGTTTAACCTTTTTTAATTAAGTATCTTGGTGTAATTAAGAGAAGGTGGCTCCATGTGGGCTCCCTCAGCCCAGCTCAGAGGCCTGGCTGTGTGTGCAGCTGGGGGAGAGTCAGCACAAAGCTGTACCTCATGTGTGGATGTGCAGGCTGGGCCCTACAACAGGAGTTAAAGCTGGTGTTCTGCACAGACACTGCCCACAGCGCGCAGGATGAGTGTGCCAATGCAGCCAACACTGCTGGGCACGTGTGTGTGACTGTTGGGTATCAAATGCCTTAAAAAAGGTGCAGAGGAACTTCAGCTGTGTGCTGGGGAGCTGCCTGCTGAGGCTGGACGATGCCTTTGTCTTGTTTGCCCTCTGATTCCCTCGTAGTAAAACTTGGTTGTTAACTTTCAAACTGCTGAGCAGCTTTTAACTACTTGTGTGGACTAAAAATGCACCTTTATCAGATGCTAAAATAGCTCCTAACACCTTCCCTGAATTAGTCTGTCAAGCAGGGGAGAGTTCAGTTCTGCAGCAGTGATGGCTGTTGCCACAATTTATGTAATTGAAAATAAAACCTTTGTAAGCAGGAGTTCAGAAGTGGCAGAATTGCTCCACAGGTGTGTGTGGTGCTGTGGGAATGCTGGCTAGCTCAGTGTAAACACTTGGAATATTGACAGATGGAAATTTTGGCATGTCCCTAAAGTGAGGTGCTGCAGAGCCCCAGGGGTTTGGTCACTGGAGGTCAGGCCAGGGGAGATGAAACAGGGAACCTTTGCTTGGGGAGCTGAGCTGAGCCCCAGGGCTCAGAAAATCCTCAAAGTGATGAAAAGTAGGGCCTGGTTTGCAAAGCAAACACAGCACAGCAAATGCATTTGTGACTGTAGCTTGATAACAGGGATGTGTAAACAGACTGCACCTGCCTTCCTGTTTAGCTGCATTTTTCTTCCATAACTGCCACTTATGCAAACGGATTAATTTGACAGATTTCTGCCTTTTGTAGCCAGTCATGTTCAGAACAAGGAAGAGTGTTAATCTAGAATGAGGTTAAAGTTGCTTGTCAGGTGTTGTGCTTGTAAAGAAGATGAATAAACTCTTCCCAGCATGGAAATGTATGCCTTGGACATCACCTACGAAATTAAAGGAATGCCAAATTCTACAACATGTTTCAAATCATTGGATATATGAGGTTATTTGTTAGGGTCCATTCCCTGGAGTCCTGTGGCTGTCCTAAGCCATCAACTTTCATTTAAAACATTTTTTTTTTAGAAAAATAGGAGGGTCACAGTTTTCCTCAGAGAGAAAAACTAAATCTCAAATGTTTAAAACCAAACAAAACACACCAACCCTGTAAAGAGAGAGCAAATTAAAAGCTATTCATTAGACTTTACTATTTAGATTAGATGTTTAGAAGGAATTCTTCCCTGTGAGGGTGGGCAGGCCCTGGCACAGGGTGCCCAGAGCAGCTGTGGCTGCCCCTGGATCCCTGGCAGTGCCCAAGGCCAGGCTGGACAGGGCTTGGAGCAGCCTGGGACAGTGGAAGGTGTCCCTGCCATGGCCGGGGTGGCACTGGGTGGGCTTTCAGAGATCCCTTCCAACCCAGCCCATTCTGGGATTCTGTGGTTCATGTTTCTGCTGTTGCAGTCCTTCCCCAGCCACCAAGGCCCTCAGGCAGGGTGGGGTGGTGGCAGGGCTGTGGTGGGGTGGCTGGGAGCCTGGGAGCACCTTTCACAGCAGGTTTGGGAACACCTTTCACAGCAGGTTTGGGAGCACCTCTCCCAGCAGGGTTTGGGAACACTTTTCACAGCAGGTTTGGGAACACCTCTCCCAGCAGGTTTGGGAACACCTTTCACAGCAGGTTTGGGAGCACCTCTCCCAGCAGGGTTTGGGAGCACCTTTTACAGCAGGTTTGGGAACACCTCTCCCAGCAGGTTTGGGAACACCTCTCCCAGCAGGGTTTGGGAACACCTTTCACAGCAGGGTTTGGGAGCACCTCTCCCAGCAGGGTTTGGGAACACCTCTCCCAGCAGGTTTGGGAACACCTCTCCCAGCAGGGTTTGGGAACACCTTTCACAGCAGGGTTTGGGAGCACCTCTCCCAGCAGGGTTTGGGAACACCTCTCCCAGCAGGTTTGGGAACACCTCTCCCAGCAGGTTTGGGAACACCTTTCCCAGCAGGTTTGGGAACACCTCTCCCAGCAGGTTTGGGAGCACCTCTCCCAGCAGGTTTGGCAACACCTCTCCCAGCAGGTTTGGGAACACCTTTCACTGCAGGGTTTGGGAACACCTCTCGCAGCAGTTCTTCTTGGGTGCACCTGAAGCACCTGAGGTCACTGCAACAAGGAAGAACCAAAGAGGAACCAGACAGCTCAAAGGGATGAGAGCCAAACTAAGGCATTTCTTTTGCTGAGACCCCCAGAAGTCACTGGAGAGGGCAAAGGAAACCTTGCTGGAATGTTCTGCAGGAGAAGGGAGAGGAGCAGACAGGAGTGTCCTGCTCTGTCACATGCCCTGAGCTGTTAGAGGGGCGCCTGATGGGGTAGGCTGGGGCTTTGTGTCTATTTAACATTCAGCCTGGAGGTGGCTAAATGGGAATGGTTTAAAATAGCCCCACAGTTGCCATAGATACTTGTCTAAATTGAAAATAGAGGCCCAAGCTTGGAGTGCGTCAAAGCCAGACTTGGTGTGGGCTAGAGGAGCCCCACAAAACTGTGGTGCTGCAGGGATTCAGCCCAGGATGGGGATGTCTGGATGTGTTTGATGTCCCCAGGTAGCTCCAGCAAGGCTTTGCTTGGGCCTGGAGACTGGGAAGGGAAAAATCCTTCATGCTTCAAACACTTTCCTCCCTTTTTTGCCCCGGGAGGTCTGTAGAGCTGGAAGAAACGCCATGGAATGCTGCTCTCGTGGCACTGGGTTTGGTTTTTATTTGTGAAATGTTACTGTGCAACAAAGCAGCAGCAAATTTAAAGTAGTTCAGCTGGATAAAAGCACCCTATTAAGGTAAATTTGGTTTATTTGTCCCAGGAATGTGTAGCAAATGCGTGTCTAATTACAGATAAGGCAACTAAGCCTTTCATCTTCTTTTGGTGAAAAAAACTCTGCAAATAACGTGGAAAATGTTGTGGTGAAATGAATGAAGGTCTTTTCAAGGATTTAGTTATCACAGATGAGAGCCCCACTTGAGGGAATTGGAATGTTTCTCCCTAGCCTCCGGTTGGATGGATGTTTTGGGACAATTGCAGCTGGCTCTGGAAATGCCTCATTTTGAGATAACAATCTGTCCCTCTGCCTTTGGGGATCTCTGGTGTCATCTCTGGGTTTGGGATGGGGAGGGCAGATCTGCAGGGCTCGGTGAGGAGGATGGAGATGCAGGAATCTGACTGAAAAGTGCACACTTAGCAATGTGCCATGTTTCCTCTCCAATTTCTTGCTCTGTAGGTGGTAGAGAATTAGTGCTCAATTACTTCAGGCTGTGGACAACAACCACCCCCTTAAACTGTTTACATTTCTAGATAAGGCTGGAGCTGGATATTCTTTGAGGTTCAGTCTTTCCTAAAATCTATGGAAGATTTTATAGTGCTTATTTTGCTTTTATACCATGTACTGGAAAAAATGTTTGTTCCCAAAGAGCTTTTATCTATTAAGAACCCCTGTTCATCCACGTCTACATCCCATTATATATGATAAATCCCATTCATGCCATTCATCTTCCCAGCCTGTGAAAAGGCTCAATCAAGAGGCTTGTGCAAATGGGGGAGTTCAGAACTGGGCAGAAAATCAAATCCAAGGTGGAGCTGGAGTTCTAGACTCACTTAGCTACAAGGAATTATATCTAGCAAATATCACTTGAATAAAACATTAATTTCCCATTATAAAACATAATGTTGCTCTGATAGTGGTTCCTGTTTTGAGTAATCCTCATTTCCTGCGTCTCTCTGGTGACTCATCACAGCAGAGCTCTCATCCATTCTGCTCTGCAGATGCTCTCAAGCTGCCTGTTCCCCATCTGACTCAGCTCCTGTGTATCAGCATCTCCTCCCATTGCTGTGGAGCTCTGGGAATGTTTGCCTGCAGAGCCCTTCAGCCTAAGCATGACTGGTGCTCCTGGCTGCGCTTTTAAATTTAACTCAAATTTTTAACAGGTTTTTGGTTAAAAATTCACATGTCAAAATTTCAGGTTGTCTCAAGTCTTGGATCTGGAGCTGAGAAGCCCAGATTGCAGAAATGTGTGTGTCTGTCCTTGTGTCTATCTGTGAGAGGAACCAATCTTTCTTCCTTTCAGGTTTTCAGTGAGTGGTTGCCTGTATAAAACATTCCCAAATGTGATGTGTGCCTCCTACAGCTTTAATTAAACTTCAAGGGGTTAAAAGTGATGGGGTGCAAGGGTCTAAATGGAGACTGTACCTCTCAGCTGTCACTTCTGTAAGAAGGCCTGAGCTGCTGCTACTGAATTTTATAGGTAAATATAAAGTTTTAAGAAGGCTGATGGGTGGGTGGTGAACTAAGCAACAAAACCACAGGATTTAAAGAAATTTTTGCTGGAGCTTGGAGGGCTGCAGTGCTCTGAGGTGCCATAAGGTCCATGCAGAATGTTCCACGTGTGAATTCAGAGCCCCCAGAGCTGGGGCAGAGCTGTGGGCAGGGCTGGCGTGACATTTGTGGTGCTAGGGGAGATGTTTGTGAGCTCTGGGGTTACAGCAGAGCCTTTTCTGACCCTCTCTGCCATTTGGGCTAAAGGAGAGGAGGGTGCAGCTGTTACCAGCTGTACCTCCCATTACAGAATTACCTGGCTGTAAACAGGCTGTTAAGACTTCCCTCTGCTTCTTGTTAAAGGCTACAAGAATTTGTTGATCCTGAAGAAACACTAAAATCTCCTGCCAGGAGGCTGGTGGGATGTGTGCAAGGAGGAATCTTGCACAGATGAGCCTTTCTTTCTCCTCCCAGTGTTCCCTCTGTGCTGCTCTAGGTGAGGTTTGGGCTGAAGGTTCATTCTCCAACTCCTGGGTAATGTTGGTGAGCTTTCTTTTCCTTTTTGAAGTCAACCTCACCCTCCTATGAGCAAAATGGAACCTGGTGTTCAATAAAGGGTGCACTGCAGTGAATATATAACTGGTTGTGCTTGTCTGGAGCTTTCATTACTCAGGTGAAGCCCATGGAATTGGCACTGCCATGGAGCTGCCCTCTGTCACCTGTACCACGGGATGTAGCTGGGACTCACTGCACCACAACCTCTTTACTTTTAATTGACTTCTCCACTTTTTTTCTGGCAGTACTTTAAGCTTCTTAGGTCATATTTGGGTAAAGTTTTCCTTTCCATCCTGAAAGCAGTTTCTAGTATTAAAAGTTGCACATGGATGAGAGTTTTCACTGAATGAATGATGACAGAGAGGGGAGTTTTGGGACAGTGCCATGCTTCATATAGTTCCTTAGATTGTCATGAGGTGGTTACCTCAGCTGTCAGTCTGTTAGGATTACATAACATTTTAAAATTATCTCCTTTCCTAAGGCCAAAAAATGATTCAGTCCTCTTGTATATTGTATTACCTCGAGCTCTTGGTATTTATTACATATGCAATCAAGAAAATAGGAGTCTGAGGCTTGCAGAGATTTATTAGGTAGCATTTAATAGCTCTCTGTTTGCTAGCAATTTGGTTCATCAGAATGAGGAATTTATTTCTGAATTGTCTTTTAATGAGCAGGTAAGCAGGTTTCTCTATCACTTGAAACTGTGGGTTGTCACTTCAGGGCTTTGTTTTACAAATGGAAGTTGTTATCTCTTGGATAGGTATCAGCCTGCTGTGGTAGTTTCCACTGGTTTTAATGGAGCTTGAGTTTAAATACCCCAGCTAAAAGAATGACAAGAACCTTTCTCTTTAGAGATATTTCTTTTACTGTGTATTTTGTGCTTGATGGAATTTACACAGCCAGAACTAAATGATTTTCAGTTCTGTAAATAGTGACTTTTTACTTGGGTAGATTGTGATAGGACAAGGGGGAATGGTTTTAAACTAAAAAAGAGCAGGTTTGGATTTGATATTAGGAAGAAATTGTTCCCTGTTAGGGGATGCCTATGACACTGTAATAACTAGTTTTGGAAGGGCCAAGGCCAACAGAGGTATTACTCTGTGACAAGGATTTATGAGACCAAAACAGAGGATGAGCAACGTGATGTTTCTTTGTGGGAAATAAAAGTGGTTTATTAACTGATGGACTAGCTGGGATTTGACTTAGTGCTGCTGAAACACTGCACGTGTGCAGCTGAAGTTGCCTGAAAAGAAGGAAGGGAACAGAGCAGAGTTGTAAGAGGTGAATTCAGCACCTGGGCTCTCAGTCCCTCTCTGCTGTGTGTTACAGGTTCCACAGCAGATCAGAGAGTATCACAGAATTCACAGAATCACTGGGTTGGAAGAGACCTTCAAGATCATCGAGTCCAACCCATCCCCAACACCTCAGCTAAACCCTGGCACCCAGTGCCACATCCAGGCTTTGTTAAACACACCCAGGGATGGTGACTCCACCACCTCCCTGGGCAGAACATTCCAGAACTTTATCACCCTTTCTGTAAAGGACTTTTTCCTAATATCCAGCCTATATTTCCCTTGGTGCAGCTTAGGGAGGAGGAAACTCCTCCATTCTGGGGGAAACAGCCACAAGTTGCACCAGGGGAGGTTTAGGCTTGATATTAGGAAAAATTTCTTCATGGAAGGAATTGTCAGGCTTGGGAGCAGGCTGCCCGGGGCAGTGGTGGAGTCACCTGAACATGTTCCAAAACACGTGTGGAGGTGGCACTTGGGGAATGGCTTTGTGGGGAACAGGGTGGTGCTGGGCTCATGGCTGGACTTCTCCAATCTTAATGATTCCATGGTTCCTTTTGCCAGAACCTGGAAACTTCTCTGTGAGATGGGATTTCAAAGCCAGGCAAAGCTGGTGTTCGTCCTCCAGGGTCTGCATGGAACACAGTGTATGACACTGGAGATGTTCAGCTCTGTGGGGCATTTCTCTTTCACACACCATGTGGAAGGGGAAAAGCCAGAAGAGCAGAGGAGAATCTTTGTGCTGACCCAGTGGGGTCTCCCAACAGCTTTTAGTTTTGGTTTTGTTTTTTTTTCTTTTTCTAATCTGAAATTTACAATTAAAAGTCCCTGCTGCAAAGCCTGTAGATGACACATGGGTTGAGGGAGCAGGGAGTAGCAGGGAGTCCTGCACAGGGCTGTGGGAATTGCCTGCACTTTAGCATGCTCAAATGAAAGGTCATTCCTCTTCAGCCAGGAAGGAAAAGGAAAAGCTAATTCTCTCTTCTTCCAGGCTGGGAAAGCCACCAGCATTTCATCACACAGGGCTGAAAGCTGCCATGAGGCTTATGGAACAGAGAGTGGGGTGATGGACCCCTAATTCAGCTGTCATTCAGTTTTAAGGCTGCTCTTCCTACAAACAATTGCTATACACAAAATTACTTACCTCTGGGTCCTGGGTTATGATGAACAGCATCAATCCCTACAGATAAAAAACTCACTTCTCTCATTTGCAGCTTGTGAAATCCTGTGGGAAATAGGGAAAAAATGAGCTTTGGGTTAAGGAGATAGAAATGGGCAAGTAATTGCAGTTTCCTCTCTGTTTTACAAACACAGGCATATTTGGCAGTGCAAATTTGCAGATATTTTCAAAGAAACACTGAATAGTATGTAAAGTGTGTGAGATTTTTGGTCAATATCCATATTTTAAGGAAGTCAAAGAGAAGTGTAGTAGTAGGTGTAGTTCTTACTTTTTGTTGGCTTCTTGCCAGGGCAATGGTCCTTTTTTAAAGCCTTTTTGTCCTTCAGTTTACTCCAGTTATAATTTATTTACAAAAGTATTCCTCAGGAATGTCATTCAAAAGCCATGTGCAATGAGACAAGGCAGATTTTTATTTTTCACCCAGTCAGGTTAAGCTGTAGAAAGTGGATTAAACAGTACACATGGCTGGCCTCTTTGATTTTTTCCTCCTCTGCTGAAATAAACTCATAGGTGTGTGGAGGTAAATCCTAACTGAGAGTGCTCATACCTGTGTGGGGGTAAATCCTAACTGAGAGTGCTCATACCTGTGTGGGGGTAAATGCTCCCTCAGATGCTCATACCTGTGAGCTGGAGCTGGCTGAGCCAGGTCTCAGGGAGGTGGGAATGCTGATGCACTCTGCTAAATCAGGTGAACGATGCACACAGTCTGCCCCAGCTCCTGCTCAGCTGGGATGGCTGAGAAGCTCCAGCGTGGAGGGGCTGATCTGCTGGTCCCCTCCCAGCTGGAGGAGCAGTGTGGGCTGCTCGGGGGCCCTGCAGTGTCCCCAGCCCTGGCAGGGGCTGGGCTCTGCCCTGGGACCAGCACTGGGAGCCATTCCAAGCTGGAGGGTCATCCCAGGACCCGGGTGTGTCTGGCCACGCAGCTCCAGGGAATTTTGGCTCTGCTGTGCAGAGCCATGGCTGCAGACTCCCCTCCCCGTGGCTTGGCACCAGCCAGGCTTTTGGCACAAGGCTTTTGGCACAAGGGCTGGCAGGAGGAGTGACGTGGAGCAGAACTCCACCTTTGGCCTGGCTGGCTGCAGGAGCAGGGCCCTCCCTGCTGCTGTCACAGCCCAGGGGACATCAGCCCTGCCACACTTCTGTCTTTTGCCATGATCCCTGCACCCCCATTCCTCAAATCCTGCCAGCTACAAAGAGAAAATGAATGTGGTTTTTGGGGTAGTGGCTGGACTTGATGATCTTGAAGGTCTCCTCCAACCAAAATGATTCTGTGATTTGTAAAACATGAAAAATCACCGTTTTCTTACATGGGGGAAGAAGGTTCGGAAGGAGGAATTTGTATTGTACCAGCTCTGGTAAGTGAAGATTACCACTATTAAGAGATAAAACAGTTAAAAACATATCAAAAATGAATGTTGGCTTGGGTCCTGCTTTGAAAAAGAAAAAAAGTATTCTAGGTGTGATGGACCCATTTGTTTATCTGAGGTGAAAAAGGAAGGAAAAAGTCATCTGAGATCTGTCTGATGTGAAGATGACCTGAGCTGTGCTGTATATATCTTTAGAGATGGGAATGATACCTCTTGCTAGCAGCCAAGACATTTCTTAAGGCATTGAGGAGATTTTCAAGATGTGCATAGAGAGAGATTATTGTGAGTTAGACTGCTGGGATTCAAATTATGGCCATGTTGAAGGGAAAGCATCCTCAGCTTGAAGCCATTTTAATTGATGTCAGGTCAGTCTGTCCTCAGAATTTAAAGTCATAAAATTATTGCTAGAAAAGTAGATGCATTGCAGTGTGGAAGAATTGGGACAGGCTGGGCATTTGTGGAGGTATGGCTGGAGTTGTACCTGCAATCATAAATTAAAACAATTATCAGTGATTATAGCTCAGTAGAATGTCAACATTCCTCCAGCAGGGCTGGTGCTGGATGGTGCTGGGTACACAGTTCCTAAATTCAGTTTGCAACTTGTTTCTGTGCACCAAACTGGATTGGGAAAATACTACATCAAGAGTTAGAAAGGTTGAGTCTTTCCTTTTACCAAATATCACTGGATGTCAAGCAAACATATCAAATTTAATTGAGTTTTTAAACACATCAAGTGTTTTGGAGCTATTCTGTGGAAATAGCATTTGGAAAGTTTTACCTGTCCATGGTATTTCTGTTTCAGTTGCATCTGCATGGTGCTGGCAGAGAACAGGACAGTTTGGGCTTTTGGGGTGATTTTGTTTGAAGGCAGTTGCTGATTCTTGGGAACTAATGTAACCTTCTGTGTTTAAATGCCAGTGTTTAAATTTTCCTCATTTGCAGTTGGTTTTTATGTACCAGGTCTACTGTACAGAGGTTTGCAAAAAAACCAAAACCCCTTTTCATGACTAATTCTCAGTGACAGTGGATGTCATTAAGCCTGTTTGTGTCATTGTAAATTGACATGAAGCCTTGGAAAGCTGGAAGTGGCTAAGCAGTTTTTCCACTCACAGGTAATTAGGAAACTATAACATGGGAACATTGGTAGAGATAAAAGGATGTGGAAAGCAGAATTGTATTTAGGAGGCTTCTTTTCACTCTGTTCAGTATTGAACATTACTTCCTAAAGAATTAACTTTCCTCCATGAATCAAGTCCATGGAGTTGTGCTGGTCATAACTTTAACAGATGATGGTGAGGAAAAGTAATTAGCCTTCAGTCAGAAATGGTTACACTGTGGGAGGCAGTGGTGCTTTACACTGCATGCACTGTAAATTTAAGTCATTTTCGCATTGCTGGGAATTCATGAAGCTCTGAACTCAGGTTTCCATGTTCTCTCAGGTTCCTGAAATGTTAACTCTTGGGTTGTGGTGCCAGTCAGTTCCTGTGCTGACAGTGGGAATTAGAAGTCATTGAGGAGTCACTGAGCTGCTGCGCAGGAATGAGATCTGCTCCAATTGCATGGATTCAGTGCAAGTGTCACATTACTGTGATTCCATCCCTGGCTCCAGGGGCTGCACACAGCAATCGTGCAGGGGATGCTGCAGCACAGACACAGCATGGGCAGGTGCTGCCAGCAGGATAGGGATCTGCTCTGAGGCAGGATAGGGATCTGCTCTCCAGCAGGATAAAGCATCTGCTCTGAAACAGGACAAGGGATCTGCTCTGAGGCAGGATAGGGATCTGCTCTCCAGCAGGATAAGGGATCTGCTCTGAGACAGGATAAGGGATCTGCTCTGAGACAGGACAAGGGATCTGCTCTGAAACAGGAAAGGGATCTACTCTGAAACAGGACAAGGGATCTGCTCTCCAGCAGGATAAAGGATCTGCTCTGAGACAGGACAAGGGATCTGCTCTGAGACAGGAAAGGGATCTACTCTGAAACAGGATAAGGGATCTGCTCTCCAGCAGGATAAAGGATCTGCTCTGAGACAGGACAAGGGATCTGCTCTGAGGCAGGATAAAGGATCTGCTCTGAGACAGGACAAGGGATCTGCTCTGAGGCAGGATAAAGGATCTGCTCTGAGACAGGATAAAGGATCTGCTCTTCCCCAGTACCTGTGGAACACGAGCTCAGGGTTCATGGCACTTGGAGGGCACTCTGAGCCTCTGAGCTCTGGTCCTGACTGAAAGCAGAACCTCTGCTGAGTCAGCGAGTGGATGTGCACAGAGGTTTGGGGCTGAAAAAGGCAGACTGGGTGAGAAATGTAGCATCAGTAGTGGTGGCCTTGCTGGATTGCTGGATTGTTGTTTTGTGTCCTAACTTGGAGGGAAAAGGATTTTTTTATATTTTGGTTTTGGGTTTGTTTGTTTTTGGTTTTTTTTTTGTTGGGGTTTTTTTTTTTTTTTTTGGGGTTTTTTTGGTTTTTTTTGTTGGAGATTTTCTGAAGAGATGTGGGAAAAGAGGTAGGGTTTGAGGGGGAGATAAGGAAAAGGGTCAAGAAAAATAGGGGTAATGTGTGCAGGTAGGAAAGGGAGAAGACTAAGGGACTCTAGAGAGGAAAAGCAGTACTGAAACAGGAAAACCTTCAAGGGTGAGAGCTACAGGACTCCAGCTGGACACAGATGAGACTGTTAGTGCTGTAAGGCTGCTATAGTTACTCCTGTCTGTCCCAGCAGCTGGGTCACTGCTGCTTTTGTCACTATGAGGCCATCCCTGTGTGACAGCCCTGCCTCTGGCCCTGCAATATGCCTCACACAGGAAGATTGAAGAGAGGGGTCCTAACCTGGAAGATGTGGATGGCACTTTTCTGTTATTGAAAATGGAATATTCATATTTTTTATGAGAGCTTTTCTAACAAATTGCCTAGAAAGCTTGTGATCCCAATGGGGTTTATACTGGCTTTTGTCAGATAGCCAATCTTTCACTATAATGTGGTTGCAGCACATTTTACTTGAGTTTATAAACAAACAACTCCTCCCTAAAAGCAGCCTTGCCAATACACTCTGTTGGTGGTCCTCACCCTTGCAGAAGGGAGTGCAGCTCCCAGCTCTTGTCCCACAGCTCTGGAGCCGCCCCTGCCTGGCAACTTCAGCCTTTAACTGTGCTGCTGTTACAGAAAACCTTCTCCCATGACCTTGTGCTGAGCATCAGAGCCACAAAGCTCAGAAAGCTTTGTCTTATCTATGGGAAGGAGTGGAAAATCCTTCAAACCAAAATGTATCTTAGATATCTACAGCTTGTGCTGGTTGGGTCAGTGGCCGTCCAGAGCATTAATATGTTGAAAATGTTGAGATTTTACTTCAAGTTGTTATAAGGAGTCACCTGTCTGATGTGAGACGGGTTTTGGGCTTTTGTTTTGGTTTGCAGACACCACAGGGATATGTGTTGATACACTGCCATCACCATTTACACCTCACCTTCCCTCCACTCCTTGTGAGCTGTGTTTCCAGCTCTGTAGTGGAGGGGAGCAGTCAGTCCCTCACCTCTCCCCACTGTGTGGCTGTGTTCCATGTGAAAGCTGATGGCTTGCAGCGATTGGGAAACAGCTGACAGTTCAGCACCAGTGTTTGTTGGCTGGGAGAAGCTGAAGTTTAAAGGTGACCCTGTCCCCTGATGAGGAAAGCTTCATTCCTTGCAGGGAGGGGTCTGGCTGGTGCCCAGAACGTGCTCTCCTGTCCCATGGCGCCTCACACGTGTCCCCCAGTGCTTCCCACTGGGCTCTGGGCAGTTCAGGGGTGATGGGGCAGGGAGGCTGGGGCAGCTCCTGGCTGTCAGGGACAGCCCATGGTGCCAGAGCTCGCCTGCAGTGCAGCACTTTCCTCCCTGAAGTCTCAAAGGGTTTGAGTTTTTCTGAGGTAAGAGAGGATTTCCCCTGGCAGGGGTTGGATTTTGAGATGAGGCTCAGTTGGTGTAAATGTGACCTGGAGCCTGGTAAGGAGGGTACTTCCCAGAGGAATTCATGTCCTTTCCTGCCTCCAGGGTCCCATTTGGGATGTGCAGGATGTGCTGCTGGCTTTGTCAGAGCCAGTTCTCAGGACAAGAGGACTTTTGGGAGGTTAATAGGAAGAAACTGCATCTGATGAGGAAAATGAGGGGATGCCACTGGCACTTTACTGAGATCTATGGGTTTGCTTGTCAGTGCTCCCCAGTGTTGTATCTTGCCTTTAAAGATCCATTTCACATCCATTTGTGGTTGCAGACACAGCAGAGAAAGGTGTAACTGCTGAACCCAAGTAAAAACAAAATAGATCTCGGCAGCAAGAAGTCAAAATTGTAACAATTGCTGGAGAGAGCAAATAGTATGCAGGGTCCTGCTTCTATGGAGTAGTTTAAAACAGACCTCTTTCTATGGAGTAATTTAGGAAAGACCTTTCTTGTGTTACTGAATTAAATTCTGAGAAAAATGTGAAGTATTCTGGCCTTCCTCAGTGTTGTGCTTGTGTGTGTGGGTGTGCAAAACTTGGTGGTGCTCCAAACCCTCTCAGGCACCCAGAGCCCAGTGTTCCAACCACTTCTATCCCTTCTCCTGGCTGATGACTCAGCAAGTTATTGTCTTTTTCCAGCAATGTCCAGACTTGTCTCCCTTTAAGTATCCAGACACTTTGTTCCTTTCTTGTTGCTGCGTCACCACAAAGGGCCTCATATGGATCTTATTTTCAACAGCCCCTGGGCAGCACTAAGGCTTTACTCTCATCACGAGCTGTTTCTAACCTGGGTAAAAACCTTCAAAATTCAGCCATCCTGATATTTTGAACATTCACTTATAATTTGCACAAGTGCTGTGTGGGAATGGACATTTCTGGCGTGTGGTTAAATATTGAAAAAGAGAGAAACTGAGAAGTGCACTCTACTTATTTACACACAAGTAATAAAGACTGGGGTTTTTTGGAAAAGCATTGATGAAGTGGTATGTGAAGTTCTGCCTCTTTTCATATTTTCCTTTACTCTGTTTTAGGTGTCTCTTGCAGAAAGTAACAGTAATGAGTCTTTGTGGGAGAGATGAAGACTCCTCCACCCTTCATTAGAATTTGCTGCCTTATCCCAAATGCTCCAAAACACATTTAAATCACATAGTTGGAGCTTTTCACAAGTCAGTGCCTTTTCTCTCTCTTCATCTCTGATTCCAAACTGGAATGTGATTGGGAATGTAAATTCCTTTACAAGTGGCTGCAGCCTGTGTTGTCCAAGTAGGAAATGTGAGCCAGAGTGCACTGCAGGAGATGGAGCTGCAGCTGTGGTTTAGCTTGTGGCTCTAAATTTTAAGTTGTGCATGTGGGGTGTGGAACCTGCCCCAGAGCAGATTTTTCTGTCTCTGGCTGCTCAGGAGCAGCAGGAGGAATGTGAGCAGAGCCCGATGCCAGCTGTGTCCTTGCAGCCGTGCTTGTGTTGGCTGCAGTGGTGGGAGAGGGACTGGGGCTGTCCCTGCAGCTGGAACAGCTTCTGTAGAGACAGATACAGGCTGAAATACTGATCCATAACAGGCTGAAATGCTGATCTGTCCACAGCATCCTCCTGATTGTTTCATGCTTTGTACATGCAGCTGTTGCTTGTTGGCTGTTCCCTGTAGGAATCGCTGTCCCACCCGTTCTTGCTGTGCCTCGGCGGGGCTGGGGCCAGCAGTGGCCATCAGCACTGCCTGAGCTCCATCAGTGCTGCTGCACTAAGGACTGGCCTAAATATTAATATGTTTGTATTTACTCTGTGTATAAACAACCCCAGGCTGAACTGGAGTTGCTCAGCCTGGAGAAAAGGACGCTCAGGAAGACCCTTCTGTTTCTCCACAATTCCATGACAGGAGGGGTTGGGCTCTGTTCCCAGGGAGCAAGGGACAGGACAAGGGGAAATGGCCTCAAGCTGTGCCAGGGAGGTTTGGATTGGATATTAGGGAAAAATTTCTTGATGGAGAGTGTTGTCAGGCATTGGAAAATGCTGCCCAGGGCAGTGGTGGAATCCCTGTCCATGGAAGTGTTCCAAAACAGGTGTGGATGCAGCACGTGGGACATGGTTTAGTGGTGGTGGAGCTGGCCTGATGGCTGGACTTGATCTCAGGTCTTTCCCACAGAAACCTTAAGGATTCTGTGATTCTGCATTCAAGGGCTTTGTGCTTGAATTTCTGATAAAGGAGCAGGCAGTGCCTGTGGGCTTCCCTGGGCATGGGGTCAAACCCCAGCTTTAGGTGGAAACAGCCACTTCTGCCATAGTTTACAATTATTATCAAGTGTTGCCTTGTTTGAAAGTGACTTCAGTAGCAGTGCTGGCAGGTATTCCAGGAGTGTCCTTTATCCTGATGAACACACACCTGAGGGACTCACTACTTTTAATTAGGAAGATAGAATTGGAACAAATAGTAGGAATTTTGTGTGTGATCTGAGTGGTGTAGATCTTTCACCAGGAGAAAGGACTTTGGGAATTGAACAGTTCATGTGAATGTGTTTCTCTTGGTGTGTTCTGGGGTTACACTGAGCTGCACCCTGGGCAGTCTGAGCTGGAGGCAAAGTCTGAAGTGGGAATTAGCAAAATGGTTCACCCAATCCCTGCTGTGTGAAACCACACTAACAGCATCAAACAAGGTGCTTCATTTAGAAGTTAAAAACTCCATTTGCCTAATTTCTACCCCAAACCATTACTTTCTTAGGGAACTAAACCCCCTTCTTTCCAAACATCTGTGGTTGAGGCATGCTGCATGGCAAAGGAGAGATTTCCTGCTGTGCTTCCTGCTAGGGCTGCTAAATTCCCCTGGAACAATCTAAACATCATTATCAGCCCATTCAAATTAGTATTTCCTCCTACTTCTGTAAGGGATAAAAGGAGGTTTGTTTCCTTGCTGTTGACTTAAGTGTCCCACTGAAATTCCTTCACAATAACTGCTCTGGCGCTGGGTGCAACCTTGAGAGTTTAAACCTCCTCGGGGTTACTGGATCAAGGCAGAACCGGGAGCCATCAGCTCTTCCAGCTTGTCATTAATCCAGGAAATGCCCTGGGCCGCAATCAATACTGCTGAAATTCTTGCCCAAACCCTGATTACAAAACTTCATAAAGGAAAGCCTGAGGAAATGAGAGATCTCTTCAGAACATCATTGTCAAATAAGGAACAATGTAATTTATGATTATAAACCTGACAAGGACTAGCAAGGAATCCTGGAGGGCTCCCAAATAAGGAGATGGAGCTCTACAACAGCTCTTCTGTTCAGTTTAAGCATCCCTGCTCACTAATTAGAAACTCAGTGAAACTCAGAGGTTTCCTTCCTCTGCTATTCAGAATCCTTTTGTCAACAGCCCTCAGCCAAACAGAGCTGGAGGGCACATACTTGGTCAGGAGCACTCCTGGGGCTGTTCAGGTCACTGACTGCTGCTGTCATGTCCTTTCCTCTCTGTTCTTACCTTCTCCAGGTGTGCACGCTGGTGCTGTGGCTGAAAGCTGTGCTGAGCAATGTGGCAGAGCAAACAAGCTGACACCAGCAGCTGAGCTGGGTCAGGGGGTGAATCTGCCCCGTTTTCAGTGGTGTTCTGAACAGAGATGAACACTCAGTTCACTCGGATGAATTTTACACTTTTTCTACTTTGGGTGAATTGGTCATGAGGAAAATTAAAATCTTGGCTTCCCCCTCCTGAATGGATTTGAGAATTTGTGAACAATTTCTGGTGGGTTCTCCTGGGGGCAATGAGGCTGTGTATTTTTTAGCCTGTTCTGTGTGTGCTGAACTGGTGGAAGCAGACTGAGCACTGGGCAGGTGCTGGGGATTTTCTTTTCAGTTGCCAGAGTTACAAAACTCAAAACCCTAAAGGCTCACAACAGCAACCTGAAGGATGTTTGACCTTTGGGGTCGGCTTCATAGAGCATCCGTGAGCAGTTCCCTATCCCATGTTAGCCCTGCCAGGGTGTGCACAGTGCAGTCTGTGCCACAGCAAGTCAGATGTGGTTCAGATATAAATGTACAGTCCTCCTTCAGGCTTCCAACAAAAATACAATTCCCATGTGCTTGGTGTGAGAATGAATAATATATTTATATGGATTGCATGATTAAAGTATGTGTAGTGGTTTTAGGCAATTGGGCTTTAAAATGGCACAGTAACTTGGCTTGTCCTTGATCAATGCTCTCAGTCCAGAACAAAGACCTTTTTCACTGCTAAACTTTTAAAATTTCAAGCAGAAACGTGTCTTAATGGATAGCTGTTCCTAACACTGCAGTGAGGGGGTGTGAATGGGTAATGGTGAAATGAATGCATTTTTTTCTGTAGCTAAGGGGAACATATATACTAAATGAAGGCCTTACAAACACATCTATTTGCTTCTTTATATTTGTTTGCCTTTATATTTTTTAAGACGAAGGAATTTTGGTTTTTGTAATTTAGTTACCATTACAAGCTCAGCTCAGTTTGTAATTGATTAAGAACATCCTGGAAGTGCTTGGCTTACTCAGTGTTTGAGTTGCAGCAGTTTTAGTGATCCTGCCTGATTTTCCCAAGTGCTTTGACAGGCAATCCCTGACTACATTCCCTGATAAACACTACTCCTCCGAATTTTAACTTTAAAATTAAACAGGGCTGGTGGAAGTGCTTTGGAGAAAGGAGCCTACCTAGCCACAAAACAGATCATGCAAAGAGCTTGGTCTCCCCAAGATAAAATTCTTCAGACAGGAATTACAAGGATAATCGGAACCAGGCTTTCCAAAGCCTCAGCTCTTTTGAAAGTTAATAGCCAGCATAAATATGCTCTGTGCAATATCTGGGGAAGGAGGGTTGAGGGGGAAAATACGGCCAAGACTGGGCTGAAGGGCAAGAAACATTCTGCCTGCTCTGAGTTATCATTGTAACTGATGGAAGGATGATTGTGCATGAACTGTTCTGCTTCAAACTCTGTGGCAGAAGGATACAGCAAAATGAGACACATTCTGCAAGGCAGGCAGAGGAATTGCTTGGGTTTGTAGCTGGTGAAAAGGGTTAAAGAATTTATTTAGTTGTGTTCCCCCCCCCCCCCCTTCTTTCAACCTGGATCTAATAAAGGATGCTGTCATGGAAACCTTAAAGACCAAACATTGTCTAAATTATCTGGCCTCTGCCACAGGTAATACAAGTTTTGACTTACAAGGATTACCCAGAACTAAAGCCAGAGGGAGTATTAGGTTGCTATTCATTGACACTTTGAACAAAATCTGCCAAACAAGCCTGGCTGAGGCCATGTTGATGTATGTCTCCACTGTATGGTGCACAGTAAAATGAACATTCAGCTTGGGTTATCCGGTTTTCATTGTGCCTTGGGGCAGACACAGCTCTCTATGTTTTGCCAAGCAAGCCAGCATAAGGAATTTATGAAAAAAAAGAATAATGTAGGAAACAGAATGTTTTCATGTTGAAATAGAAAGCAGATGCTTCCCAAAGAGTGAAGGCAATATAACAGGAACTTGTCCTGGATGAGTGGTGGGATGGATTCCCTAAGAGACGTGGGTACCTTCAGAGGATGGAGGAGAGCACAGAAAAACACTTTGCTGCATGAGGTTTAAAATGAAGGCAGGTTGCTCCAAGTGTGATGGACCTCCCTTGCACTGCTGTGGTGATGGCATGGCAGGCAGGAATTGAAGAGCATGGTGGAAAAGGATTAGGCACTGAACTGAATCCAAGAGGTGTGTGCTGAGTGCTCAGCTCAGCCTGTATTTCTTCTGCAATCTGCTTTTCCATCATTTCCAAGGAGAGAAGCCTCAAAGGCTGAGGAGAGCACGTGGGTTAATGCCCCATCCTGAGCAGTGAGCTAACTGTGGTTTGGTCATGGAAACACTCCAGCCCTGCCCTCCTTTCAGGGAGATTTAGAGTCAGACACGTCCTGAGCACTGAGGCACTTGGAGGAGCCTGCAGGAACCTGCACAGAGTAAAACCCTCTGCTCATTTATCTGGGAACAGGTCCTGGGAGAGCTTAACCAGCCCCAATGACGTAAGTGATAGCTCAGTTTGGAGTGAAAGCAGCTGGCTTTGGGGCTGTGCTTCATTCTCCCCTCCCCTGTCTTTGCCAAGATAAATGTTCTTCTCCTCTTTACCTTACTCATTAAAACGTCTTCCCAGCCATCCCAGATAAACCAAGTTGAGAACATGTTACAGTGCACACCTAGATTGTGAAATTCAAGAGGGAGTTTAATAAAGCCTCTCAGGCTGTTGATAAGATAGGAAATGACAACCTGTTAAGGGGTAAAGCCACAGTGCTTTATTATATATTTATTAGAGCTTTAAATGGTGAAGAGATTGGAGCAGAAAAAAAGACCCACTGGAAACAGTTATTTTTTAGTATGTTAAGAACTCCCCCAAGTTGTCCTGTGAGGTTTTTGTCATTATTTTTCATAATACATTGCTTTATGTTTTCAGGCAGGTATTTGATAAGGAAGTACAACTTATTTTTCTCCAGTTCTTGTTAAGTGTATGTGCTGGGTGCAAGTGTAAATACTATAGATTTGGGGAAGATACACTTCTTTCTTCAGGTGTAGGAATGGAATAGGAAGTCCCATCATAACAGCAAGAGCTCAGCTCAGTTTTGGTGGTATGACCTTTGCCTCTCTCCCATGTGAGTGCTGATCCAGCAATTAACAGCTGGAATTAAAGCCAGCAGGGAAGAGATGTGGGTGCCTGGGGCTGGCGTGCCCTGCCCGACACCCTGATCCTCCCGGTGGTTCCTGCAGTGCTCTGCCTTTCCCTGGCTTATAGATAATTGGTGCTGGTGTTAATACCAGTTTTGAACTTCACCTCTGCCTGAAGTCAAGTGATTCTGTCCAGGCCCCTGCACTGTGTCTGCCTCACTTGGGTCTCTCTGTAGTTGAAGTTGCTGTCTGAGATTCCTCGATGTCATGGCTCCTGGAGTAATCTTAGTGGAAAGGGAATTAATTGTCCACTTGTGCGTTGGAGGCTTGGGTGGATTGGTTGGTGTGGTGGGTCAGTCCTTGCTGCTCCCATCATGTGAGGAGTCGCAGACGCACAGAACAGTTTGTGTGCAAAGGGATTTAAAGCCCACCCAGTGCCACCCCTGCCACGGCAGGGACACCTCCCACTGTCCCAGGCTGCTCCAAGCCCTGTCCAGCCTGGCCTTGGGCACTGCCAGGGATCCAGGGCAGCCACAGCTGCTCTGGGCACCTGTGCCAGCGCTTTATCAGGCTCAGTGAGGAAGTGCTGATGTCTTAAGGTTTGTCTGTCTTTCTACTGAGACACAAGAACCGCTTAGAAGGGAATGATGGATAAAGCTGCTGACAGCTCAGTCAGGAGTGCTGGCTCCAAGAATGGGCATTTGCATAACAGGAGTTATTCAATCGATGCAAATGCTCTGCAGAGCTGCAGACCCGAAGTGAGAATGGGAGGAAGCAAATTGGAGGTGTTAAAGGTGTGAAATGGTCTGAGTGGAAATTCAGGTGAAGCTGAAATCAGGAAAACTTCAGTATCAAGAAAGCTCTGGCAAGAAACTGAGATACTCTATCCCTTCTTGACCTTCTAGAGCTGGCTGATGATTTATCACTCTGGAAACATAATTTGTGAACACTGGGAAGGAAAAAGGGGAGGAAAGTTTATGAAAATCCACTTTGTCTCCTTTGCTCCTTTAACAAACTTAAGGTTCACTGTCACAGTGGCAGGAAATAATTTAGTAGCCTTTAACTGTGTGTTTTTCTCAGTTTGAACTTCAACTAAACTTTTTAAAATACACCCACCTACAGCAGATTTTGTAGCTGAAATTCTTAACCTGTAAAAGCTGTGTGGATTTTGTGTGACCATGGAAAACCTGGATGTGTCCCTGGGTCAGCCTGAGGCCATCTGGCTGCTGCTCAGGGTTGGATCAGGCACTGAGACAACTTTAAAGCACAGACAGGGAAGGGTTAAAACTCTCGGAGGGAGAAGTGTTATTTAAAATATTTGAATTAACTTCTAAGTGTCTTTAAAAGACAATACACCAGTTTTTGTGATCAGGCCAAAAAGTTCTGTAGTTCATGTCTTGAGACTGATGCAGAGTGATAATTGCAGGAGGTGAGTTTCTGAATTGCAAACAAGTGAGGAAACTGCTGCTGTTTTCTAGTGCAGCCTTCACTTTTTTTCCTTAGTGAAGACATCTATAAATAGCAAATTATCTATTAGCAGGTAGGTTGTGAAATGACTTTATCTTTAAAGATTCACACAGTATATATAAAAAACCAAACCGGGATTACAGAGTTCTCAAACAAAATTACTTTGTTTTCCATAAGCAGATGCAAATCTGTTTCTAAATCTGCTTATATCATGGAAGCCCCAAATAAACAAAGCTCTGTTTGATTGTTTTTGTATTTCAAAGTCTGTTACACACAGAGCTGAAAATCTCTATCCAGCATAGAAGCTCTGTGATCCCCAGTCCTGTGCATGTATTTAGTTGTATATATTTGTTCTCCCTAATGGAGAATTAAAATATCATAAATCTATGCTAATGTCTGTGAGTCCTATTATGAGTTATTCCAGGTTCTTTTAAATTCCTGATGAAGATAAAAAGCAGTAGGTTGTTTACTTTATGATAACTTCATTCTGGGTTTAATTATTCATAAGATCACAGCAAAGGCAATATATTTTGCAAATATGACTGTTTAATAGAATGGCACTTCAGTAGAGCAAGCTGATATTGAATCTTCAGTGAGGAATGAGTAACTCACTTTTAGTTGAATTATAAATCATGTAGATTACTGCAATGTAGATAGTTAAATTCTGCTCTATTCTCATGTTCCAGCAAGGGCAACAAATGTATTTCAGCACTTGGTAAAATGAATGGAGTTTCCGCCGAGGGGGTGAATTAGAACTATGTTAAAATTTCACTGTTTTATAGCAATGTGTGGTAATTATCTAGTACTGGATATATTTCCTGCCAGTTTAACTGCATAGATCAACCCTCCAATGTCACAGAGCAACTCTTACACCTAATAGAGCTCTCAGAACTCAAGTATATTTTAAAGCTGTTAATGTGTTGTATAAAATAAGACCATTGCATAGCCTGGGGACCATGTGCAGATTGTTGTGGTGCCACTGCCCTGTGTGTGAGCAGGAGCTGGGCAGGTGGGGAGACACAAATGGCTTTGGTCATTAACCCCCTGCACCTGCAGGTCTGGTTTGGGCTGTTCCTCCCCCAAGGCTGGAAGAGAACAAAGTGCCCCAAGTCTATGCAGTAGGTGTAGAGGATCCAGCAAATCCCATTTCACTGCAACTGCACATTTACATCTTGGGTGCAAAACCACAGAATCAAATGTGGGAGCTAGAGCAGCATTCTCCATGTCCATCTCTCTTACTGCATCTTAGTGCCAGTGTAACAGTCTGAGTTATGGCTCCCAGACCCTTTTCACTGTATTTTTAAGCCAGCTGAACCATGCAAGGCTGGGGCACTCTATGCTAACCCAGTCTGTGTAGTGAGAGCACTGTTACAGCAGCATAATGACTAAATCAACTTGCACCAAGTGGCCAAGCATGATTTTTCAAGGATTTTGCTCAGAGTTGTCAAACATAGAATGTCCTTCAAACCATTTATGTAATTTATAACATTTAAAAGTCTTAATTTCCTTCTGTTTTTCCTCCCTGAAGGACGTCACCAGGTGATCAGTTATGTCAAGATGTTTTAGGTATCAGTTGTCTCTTTATTTTTTTTCCTCAAAGGGAAAAATGAAAAATCTCACCCTGAACAATCGTTATTTTTAAGATTTTCTCAATTAAGAAGCAGAGTTAAACCAAATCCATTCCCTACAAAATAATCTAAAAAAATCTGTGTGTATGCTTTGTACAGGTTCCACAAAGGAGTTGATTGAGAGCTGCTGTGGAGCTGGCCAGCAGTGGGCTATAGACAACGGGGAGTGCACAGAAATCCCTGTAAGTGGCATGGATGGTGATATTTGCAGGTACGTAAGGTAAAACTGAACATTTTCGGTAAGCATAAAGAGTGGCCCTTGAAAAGAAATCAAATGTACTTCATGGGATGTCCAGGAGACTGGAAACAGTGTCATTCATTGTCTGAATTATTTGTGGGCTGGCAATATTCATGGCTAATTAGAAGCCAGGATTTCCCCCTCCATTTGCCCAAATGTAATCTAGACGAAAGCTTTTTAAGGTTTCTTTTTGTCTGTCCCATGAGCAGAGCACAGATTTTTATTTCCCGTTTTCCGCCCGTCTGTGGAGTTGCAGTTCAGTGGGAGGGCAGAGCTGGCAAGTGCTGAGTGCAGTGATTATCTGTGTGTTAGGGGATGTGTTCATGGCTCTGTGAGTGCCCCTGGTTCTGCTGAGTGGGACCATACCCTGATCCTACTGCTGGTGTCAGCAGCACCTGCTCTGAGAGGGAGCCAGGTTCCCTCTGCACAGCAGGAGGACAGGGATGGGTGCAGGTAACCTGGACCAGCTGCAGTTCATCCCTCTCCCTGCCCACGAGCCTGGAGCAGCCCTTGGGGAGGTGGAGACAAACTCACTCCAGACTCACATTTTCGAAGACTGATCCCATCATTTAGAGCATTGAAAAACTTTGGCATAATTCCTTTTATCAAATTTAGTATCATTGCACCTTTCTGAAGTTACTGGGAGATTGAAGTCCTTCCTGCTGGGATCTGGCTGACATAACTGACACATCCCAATTGTCTGTGAAGTAAAGGCAGATTAAAAATCCCAGCCTCAGCCTACGTAAGTACAAATCCAGTACATGAATGAGTTGCACCTGCACATCTGAGGCTGGCTGTAGATGAAAAAGCCAGATCCTAAATATTTCAGTCCCTGTGAACCTACTGGGATTAAAAGGAATAAGACATCAGGGGTTGAATTGTCTTACTTGTAAAATTTCAGTTGTGTCCCTGTTTTAAAGATTTAAGCCTGCCCATAAATATTACGTCTAAAGAAAATGTTTTATGTAAAAAAGTATTCAGGTATGTGGCCTCAGAGCCTGGAAAGCAAGGACAAAATCTTGCTGCTGGCACTGGGAGCTGTGCCAGTGAGGAGAGCTGGTGACCCTGCCCCTCTCCAGCCCCAGGGCACTACCTGTGCTGGAACCCTGCAATTCCTGCAGCTCCCAGGAGTCTGCCCCAGCTCAAATCACTGCCCAAAGATTGTAAAATCCCGGTCTGGTTTGGGTTGGAAGGACTGGAAGCTCATCCACCCCCTGCCATGGGCAGGGACACCTTCCACTATCCCAGGCTGCTTGAAGCCCTGTCCAGCCTGGACTTGGACACTTCCAGGGATCCAGGGGATAGACACAAAGTAGATACTCATTAAAAAAATCAGTTCCTGTTCTGCCAGGATAGTTCTCTGCACATGTTTAGGTGTTCCGAGTGGGGTAGTTGAGGTGGCACTGTGACATTTGCAGGGGTGTCAGAGAGCCCTGTCCCTGGGCTGTGTGACAGTGTCCCTGGGCTGTGTGACAGTGTGTCTGGGCTGTGTGACAGTGTCCCTGGGCTGTGTGACAGTATCCCTGGGCTGTGTGACAGTGTCCCTGGGCTGTGTGACAGTGTGTCTGGGCTGTGTGACAGTATCCCTGGGCTGTGTGACAGTGTGTCTGGGCTGTGTGACAGTATCCCTGGGCTGTGTGACAGTATCCCTGGGCTGTGTGACAGTGTCCCTGGGCTGTGTGACAGTGTGTCTGGGCTGTGTGACAGTATCCCTGGGCTGTGTGACAGTGTCCCTGGGCTGTGTGACAGTGCCCTGGGCTGTGTGACAGTGGTGCCTGTCCCTGGGCTGTGTGACAGTGTGTCTGGGCTGTGTGACAGTGGTGCCTGTCCCTGAGCTGTGTGACAGTGTCCCTGGGCTGTGTGACAGTGGTGCCTGTCCCTGGGCTGTGTGACAGTGTGTCTGGGCTGTGTGACAGTATCCCTGGGCTGTGTGACAGTGCCCTGGGCTGTGTGACAGTGTCCCTGGGCTGTGTGACAGTGGTGCCTGGCCCTGGGCTGTGTGACAGTGTCCCTGGGCTGTGTGACAGTGTCCCTGGGCTGTGTGACAGTGTCCCTGGGCTGTGTGACAGTGTCTGTCCCTGGGCTGTGTGACAGTGGTGCCTGTCCCTGGGCTGTGTGACAGTGCCCTGGGCTGTGTGACAGTGCCCTGGGCTGTGTGACAGTGTCCCTGGGCTGTGTGACAGTGGTGCCTGTCCCTGGGCTGTGTGACAGTGCCCTGGGCTGTGTGACAGTGCCCTGGGCTGTGTGACAGTGTCCCTGGGCTGTGTGACAGTGTCTGTCCCTGGGCTGTGTGACAGTGGTGCCTGTCCCTGGGCTGTGTGACAGTGCCCTGGGCTGTGTGACAGTGCCCTGGGCTGTGTGACAGTGTCCCTGGGCTGTGTGACAGTGGTGCCTGTCCCTGGGCTGTGTGACAGTGTCCCTGGGCTGTGTGACAGTGCCTGTCCCTGGGCTGTGTGACAGTGTCCTGGGCTGTGTGACAGTGGTGCCTGTCCCTGGGCTGTGTGACAGTATCCCTGGGCTGTGTGACAGTGTCCTGGGCTGTGTGACAGTGTCCCTGGGCTGTGTGACAGTGGTGCCTGTCCCTGGGCTGTGTGCCTGTCCCTGGGCTGTGTGACAGTGTCCTGGGCTGTGTGACAGTGTCCCTGGCCCTTGCAGGATTGCCCAGAAGCAGTGCTGCGTGTCCACGGTGAGGGAGAACAGCTGCCTGGCCGGGATGGTGGCCGCCAAGGAGGGGGACACGTGTGGCCCCGAGGACAGCGACCCCTGCGCGGGCTCCTCCTACAAGGTGAGCTCCTCTGTGGGTGTGTAAGGTCCTCCTGCCTCAGCAGGGATCTGTTCCTGCATTCCTGTGGGGCACAGAAAAGATGAACTTGCAGGAATGTGGCAGTGAAATGGTGCTGTTTGCATTTCAGTTTGCAGCCCCTTTTAAAACTTTGCGGTAATGTTGTTTTGAATTAATTTCCATCTCCATTTTGTAGACCTAACTGGCTGTATTGCTTTTGCTTCCTCGCTTTGGAAGTAGGTGAAAAGTCCATTTTAGTTTTTATATCTATAGCGTAGAAGAATTTAGAAAATGATGGGGCAAAACTTAATTGAAGCTATAATGTGAAACCCATTACTGGGTGCTTTGCTTGGCTCCAGTGTTGAATTGCAGCCCCCTTTCCCAGTTCTGCACAATGCTGGACTAGATGAACAAGCATTTAGATGATGATGGAAGCTTTTGTTCATAAATAAAGGCAAAGTGTTAATGGACAGCACAAATCACAAATCCTGAGCCACAGCCTCTGCTTAGATAAATGAGATTTGCTTTATGAGAACCAGTGGAGCCAAACCAATTTAAACCAGTTTGAAGATTCAGCAGCTCACTTGTCCTGTTTTCACCAGAACAGTGCCTTTCAGAATTCATTTCCCTCTGATCATAATTTACATAGCTATAGCTCAGCTTAAGTGCAGCTTCCTGGGCTCAGCAGGAACCCGATTAGTTCTATCTTTTCTTTTACATCGCAGATTCTCCAAGATAATTGTTCCCTGGAAAAGCAGGGAATGTGGACATCCACTGCAGGGTTTAAGGGTTAATTAGCTGTGCTGATTTGTCATCTTCAGAACCATTGCTAATTTGGGTCTGAAGTCTGTCATTAGAGTAAAAGGAGAATTTGTGCATTCAGGAGAAGACATTAATATGTCTGAAATGTGACAGAACTGTTATTCTTAGGTTTTCACCAGGGGTTGTTTGCATGCCAGGCAGAGCCAGGCTGTGGAGTCAACCTGATTACACATGCCATTCCTCAGGCAGAGGTGGGGAGGGAGAGCTCCATCATTCCTGGCTGAGCTGAAACCAGTGACAAAATACTCTCGTGGAATGGTTCCTCATGCCAGTTCCAGTAGGATTTTTCTTTTAAGATAAACCATCTGAGACAGCAAAATTACTGAACAGCTTTGCTCACCTATTTAGCTCGTTTAGCTCTTGAGTCATTGCAGTTACTGCTTGAAAAAATCAATAAATATTGAGACTGTTGAGACTTCGTATTACGTTAACATTGCAGTATGTACTGCTGTAATACAAAATAATCCAGCTTTGTACTGCTTTTTAATGCTTTGTATTACAAGAAAGGTTTTCTAATTTTATTGTAGTTAAACATTGTTTCAGAGGGGATCTGGCAGAAGATGCTGACAGTCCATAGTGGTGTTTCCCCTGATCTGTCTGCTCTTAGGAAATCCTGCGGCATAAATCAAAAAAGTTTGTCTGGAACGTGGAAAGGTTCATTAATTGCCTCAAAACCCAGCAAGATATTTACTCTGTCTTGCCAAAAGCCAGGGTTTTATCTCCAGGTTACAAACATTTGCAGGTCTTCAGGCGTTTTAGATGTTTTCACCTTTTGCTTCAAGGTGAATGTGGCAGTGCTGGTCTTTCAGATCCAGGAGTTCAGCCTGTGCTAAATCAACCTAATCTTTGGGTGCTTTAATTGTTATTTACTCTTTACACCAAAAGCACAGGCTTAGGGATTTTTCCTAGTGGATGGAGACTCCACCATGGTAAATCCAATTATGCAGAATTCCAGCTAATAGTTTTGAGGGGAATGCAGAAAGCTGTGAACCAAAGAATGGTTCTCAAGGTGGGTTCCTCAATTGCAAGCTTATTTGCTATTAAATCAGTTATAGAATTCCTGGGAAGTTCGAAAAGCAGCTTACAGAAAGTCGAGGCATTCCAATTTTTTCATTTTAGAAGGAACTTTTCAGAGAACAAGTTTTTCCACTGGAAAATGAGACAGTTTTGTTCACCTGGAAAATATGTCTGCCTAAAGATGTATGACTGATTTAATACTCTCTGTCATGCCTGCACATGGGATAAATTGTTAATCAAAGTATGACTGAAAGAAGCTGGGGTCTTCAAGGCATATATTGCACATTTTACAGTAATTCAGTAAAAACATGTATTATCTTGAACTTCTGTTTTGCATATTGAAGGTGACAAAACTGAGCTAAAACAAAAGACAAAGAAAGAGAATTTGTTTTCATAAAATTCGAATTTGAGAGTTCTGGATTTGGGGAGGATGGCAAGAGGAATTTTCTCTTTTCTAGCATGACCACAATTCATTATTGCTAGGGGTTTTGGTTTTTGGTTTGTTTTTGTTTTTTTTTTTTTTTAATATTCATTTGAAAAGATAATTTAAGCCTATTTAGTGTGCAAAATAATTCATCCTCTTCAAGGCTTATAGTGTAAATAATTTTTCACAAATGTATTTGGGCATGTGAAGGGAGCTCCTTATGGCTGTGCATATTTGCAGATGTGAGTAATGTCTGCTGTTTATGGTGTTTGGGGATTTCTCAGATTAGGAAGCAGGGCCATAAAATGTAAGCTGCAGCCATCAGTGCTGGCTGAACATGCCAGGCTCTGCACTGAGTGTGAAGTGCTCACAAAACCCCAGTGCTGTCCTGAAAAAAGGGGCTCAGGAGAAGAGTTCCTGAGCATTGAGCTGGCAGTGGATGCATCTCCCTGCAGGAGACAGGCTCTGGATTAATGGGAATGCCCACCTAGGATTTCTAATGATGGGAAGTGATCCCTCCTCATTTCCATGCTCCTTAGAGCACTGCTTCTCTTTGAGCCTTCTCAGCTCAGGGATCTCCCTCCTGGCAACTGCTCTGTCCCTGGAGCTCCTGCTGCCAGCTCAAATCCTGCCCCTCATTTCCTGTGTCTGACCCCCTTACACAGGGTGAGTGTTTGAACAGGCTGGAGTCTCCTCTCTGGGCTCAGGGAGGCTCCTCCAGTGTGGCTGCAAACTCTGAGTGAGTGGGTGACTCTCAAAGGAGCTGCAGAGGGAAAGAGACTCTGTGCTTTTCTGGCAGTGAAACATGGTATATAAATACCTAAATACATACCTAATACGCTAAAATACACGAACAAATAAATAAATAAATTAGGGGTGAGAGGACACAAATTCAAATCCACAAAGGCATCTCCAGCTCAGGTGTGACCCCTGTTGTCTCTGCAGCAGATTCAGCTCCTCAGCTTCCCAGCTTGGTTAGGTATCCACTGTGCATCCACACTGTGGACTTTTTGAGTTTGGTATCATTTATCTGATGCCCTTTTGTGGCCTGACTGTGCAGTAGATTTGTCTGGGACTGAGTAAAGCAGCACACAGGTTTTGCCTGCCACCTGCAGCAGAGCAAACTGCAAGAGGTGGGAGATGAACATGTCAGCGAGGCTGCTGTTCAGGTACTCTGAGGAAGGAAAGAAAGGCACAGAGCTCATCAAAGACAGCCTGGCCTCCCTCCAGCCAGTCCCAGCAGGATGCTGTCCAGCACAGCCAGGTAATGAAAGGTCAGAGCAGGGCTGTAGTGCAGAGAGGAGAGTCTTTACTGGCACTCTCAGGGCTGGGATGCTGCTGACCCTCATGTCTGTGCACATTATTTCCAGTTCCTGTCACACAGCTTCAAACTGACCATGGTTTGAGCTCTAATGCAAAGAGGTGCAGATCTCTATTATTTTGTTTATAATTTCTGTTCATACTAGACACAGGCAAGGCCTGGGGGGGAGCAAGATGTGCAGCACCACTCCTTCCTGGCATGTGGAGCTGCTGAAATCACTGGCACAGCCAGACTTTGTGTTTGTTGTGGCTGCAGTTGACCCGTTGGTGCAGAATGGCAAAAACAAGCACAAGTAAAGCTTTGATATTTACAACTGTCCACACTCCAAATGTTTTTCCAGATGCTCCACTGCTTAGGAAACTGCAAATCAGTTCCAGGTGTGTGTGGACTCATCCCTGAAGCTGTGTTGAATCACAGAATAGAATTGTTAAGGTGGAAAAAGGCCCCTAAGACCATCAAGTGCAACTGTAAACCCAGCACCACTGCCCTGTTCACCACTAAACCATGTCCTCAAGTGTCACATCCACACACTTTTTTGAACCAGGTGTGGGGACTCCACCATTGCCCTGGCAGTTTGCTCAGTGCTTCTAAATCCTGGTGGCTGACAGACATTCCCAGTGCTGGTGGCTGACAGACATTCCCAGTGCTGGTGGCTGACGTTCCCCTGTCTTGCAGCAATGCTGTGATTGCTGCAGCCTGGGCCTGCGCCTGAGGAGCGAGGGGAAGAGCTGCGAGTCCAACATCAACCTGGGCTACCCCTGCAGCCACGTGATGCTGTCCTGCTGTGAAGGGGGGGATCACTTCGTGCACCCCGAGATCAGACGGCATCCGGAGCCCGTGCCCACGGTGACCCCCGAGAAGGGTGAGTGTCCTTTTGTCACCGAGGGCTCTGCCTCACACGGGCCTTCAGCAAGCTGCTGGAGGGAGCAGGGCATCAGGGGCACAGCTGCTTTCCTCTCAAGATCTAGCACAGATTGCCTTGTTCCTAAGGCAGGTTGGAGAAAGCAAAGAATCTCATCCCTAAATATACCTGAGACCTCACTGAGCAAGGAGCTTTGGCGTTGTGTGTTTAAGAAAAGTTGACTGAGAAACTCAGTTAAGGATTCATTTTAATGTCACAGAAATACTTGGTCAGGAATAGAAGCAGGTGGTGCTCCAGCTCTGGCTGGTGTTTAAAGGCAGTAGGAAGGACAGCCATGTCACTGCTCAGTGGCTCCCAGGCCGCTGCTGATGCTAATATAGGAGAAGCCAACAAATTGTGATGTTGGAAAGTTTCCAAACCAATTGGATAACTCCTCCTGAAATTTGGAATTCAGTGTGGGGCCAGTTTCAGCTGGGGCTCAGCACAGTGCCTTAGTTCAAATGTCAGTGGGAATGGGGTTGGCAGTGATGTGGAAGGTCAGCTTGTGACCTCCCCTGTGACTGTTTCTCAGTGGCTCTGTAAAATCTGTCCCTGCAGCCCTGGGGAAGGGGGAGGTGGCCCTCCAGCACAACGGTGTTATCTCCAGGATGGGTTCCTTTGTTCTTATCCTTGCAGTAGCTGTTTTGGGTAGATATGACTTTCCTTGGCATTTTGTGCCCACCCACCCTGTTGTGTGCAGTGCCAAGGCCAGAACAGCTGTCAGACATGTTCTGCTGTAGTTTCAGAGAGGGAGGATCACCACGAAGCGTTGTCCATCAGCAGTGAGGCTGAGCTGTCCAATAACCTGCCAGGAGATGACCTGGATGAGTGTCTGCTCTATGGGGGGGAGCTGTGCCAGCACCTGTGCATCAACACCGTGGGCTCCTACAAGTGCTCGTGTTTCCCAGAGTTCACCCTGCAGGAGGATGGCACCAGCTGCTCTCCAGGTGAGAAAAGAGACATGAAGGGCAGTATCTTTATACCTGCACTCATCAGCCAAGCTTTTCTTTAGTTTCTCTACAGTTTCTCTTTTTTAATCGGTGTTGATGCATGGATGTGTTCTGTAGAAATTGTAAAATATAAAGAAAAATGGTAATTTAGGACACTCAGTTACACCTTATTTTTGTGTTTGGTGGTATGGGATAAGGATGGTGTTTCATATGTTCAAAACAAGAGTGTTTGCACTTTTCAGAAGGGGATTTGTAAAGATTTTTTAAGAAATACCTGTTCTCAGATTAATTTTATATGTCACAATTAGGTTTTCTTTAGATAAGTTTAGATAAACTTAACTCAGTTCAGACAGACAGCATTGCTTCCTGAGCTTTGATTTTAATCTAAAATCATTAACATCCTTCAGTGATAACAAACTCCAAATTTGTCTAGTGTGATGGAAGTCTGGAAAAGAAAGTCACTTGTGTTGTAGTTGTTTTGATGTGTGGAGTTCTCCAATGGCACAATTTCAAGTCAGATAACCCAGAAAATTGAAACCTCATATTAGTTACAAGTGCTTTCTGTTATTTAACAAGCAAAAGCAGTGTTTCCATGCAATGACAGAGCTCCTTAGGCTTCTAATCCTCTGCCCAAGCCAAACAACGAGCATTCTGTATGTCATCCTTCTCAATGTGGTGTTACCTCAGGAATGCATTTGACTGTTCCTGTGGCAGCTGTCTGCTCTGCTTATATTAAAATTCTGGGAAAGGAACCTAATCCAAAAGAGGCAAAGAAAGTTCTTATTTTAGCACTGCAGAATTTGGCCTCATTGCTCACCTGGAGTGTATTTATGGTTTTGCTTTGCGGTTCTTCTCCCAGCAGTGCCTCTGCTGAGGTTCTGGGTGAAACACCTTGTGATCTGGGAAGTCATGTTCCTGCAGATGTGCAGGGCTGTGCCCAGGGCTGCAGAGGGGTTTGCAGAGCTCACCTGGGGAATGGGACTGTGACAGGGGCAGGGCACAGCCGTGGGACCCCAGAGATGCATGGCAGGGGCCAGGGCAGGGAGGGCTGGTGCTGCCTTTGCTGTGCCAGGCTGAGGGAGGGTCAGGGAGGGGACTGGCAGCCTCAGTGGCTTTGCTTGGCTGAACCATACATGGCAGAGTGGCCTTTCAGTTCTCCTTGTCCCTGTGTGTCTGTGCCCATCTTGGGCATTCCTGGGGAAATCATTCAGGCTGTGCCCCAAGCAGGTGAATTTTGTTTGTCTCTGTTCCACAGCCTTTTATGTGTCCGTGCTGACTTCATTTGTTTAAGGAAATCACTCTTCCCACACCCCAAACCTGCACTGCAGTCACCCTTAGTCATTTAAGGTTGTCACTGTTTTGGGGATCACACTTTGCTCCAGGTGACCCTTGAACTCAGTGGGGACAGGACACATCCCTCTTAAGGGACAATTTAGCCCTATGGATTTAGGCTTCTATTTTGATGATACTGATACTCTTATTGATGTAACAGAGCTCTTTTTTCCTGATACCTTTTACATTACTGTCTGTTGAAAATATTAGTGGCAGACAGCAGCTGTCATGTTTTCCACTTGGCTGTACAAAAGTCATTCCAAAGTACCCCGCGCTTGTAAATATGTTTGTTGTTTGTCTGTGTTGAAATAGGATGGACAGGATAAGGTCAAAGCTTGGGTTTTTTTCCATCAAATTCCAAATGAAAGACAGGCAGTGTATTTAAAATACAGCAAATGTTTTAAAAATGAAAATAGTGCTTTGTAGTTTATTCAGATATTGCAGTACTTTACAGAAGTTATTGTCAGCCAGCCTCTCTAATCTGTGTCCATGATATTTGTTTCCTTCTCCAAACCATGATGGAGTGGGATGAAAGGGATTCACCCCTTGCTGTGGGGTGTCTGGTGGGGATGGTGCTGTCCCTGATCCTCCCTTGCCTTGCAGATCCTGACAGAGGACAGATGACCAGGCTGGAAGCTGAAGCCACCATCCCTCCAGTAGCTTCTCCCTCCCAGCCCATCCTCGTGGTGTCCTTGCAGGAAGAGCAGGACAAGTGCAAAGGTTCGTTGGAGGTGTCAGTTGCAGAGGAATGTTTAGAGACAGAATAAAACTTCTCTCATCCCTCCTCAGGTCTGATTTCAGTGCACAGCTTTAATCTGTTGCTGTGGCACAAGGCTGAGAAATTGTCAGGGGGAACCCGAGGGAGAAATGTGAGGCTGCTCTCTGCTTCCAGGGTTGTTCCCCACTGCTCCTCAGGCTGGGGTGGGCAGTGCAGCAGTGCAGGGGGTGTGAGCAGTGCAGGGATGTGAGCAGTGCAGGGATGGGTGTGAGCAGTGCAGGGATGGGTGTGAGCAGTGCAGGGATGGGTGTGAGCAGTGCAGGGGGGTGTGAGCAGTGCATGGGGGATGTGAGCCGTGCAGGGGGTGTGAGCAGTGCAGGGATGGGTGTGAGCAGTGCAGGGATGGGTGTGAGCAGTGCAGGGGTGTGAGCAGTGCAGGGATGGGTGTGAGCAGTGCAGGGATGGGTGTGAGCAGTGCAGGGATGGGTGTGAGCAGTGCAGGGGGGTGTGAGCAGTGCAGGGGGGGTGTGAGCAGTGCAGGGGGGGTGTGAGCAGTGCAGGGATGGGTGTGAGCAGTGCAGGGATGGGTGTGAGCAGTGCAGGGATGGGTGTGAGCCGTGCAGGGATGGGTGTGAGCCGTGCAGGGGGTGTGAGCCGTGCAGGGATGGGTGTGAGCAGTGCAGGGATGGGTGTGAGCAGTGCAGGATGGGTGTGAGCCGTGCAGGGATGGGTGTGAGCAGTGCAGGGGATGTGAGCAGTGAGGATGGGTGTGAGCAGTGCAAGGATGGGTGTGAGCAGTGCAGGGATGGGTGTGAGCAGTGCAGGGGGTGTGAGCAGTGCAGGGGGGTGTGAGCAGTGCAGGGATGGGTGTGAGCAGTGCAGGATGGGTGTGAGCAGTGCAGGGGATGTGAGCAGTACAGGGGGGTGTGAGCAGTGCAGGGATGGGTGTGAGCAGTGCAGGATGGGATGTGAGCAGTGCAGGGATGGGTGTGAGCCGTGCAGGGATGTGAGCAGTGCAAGGATGGTGTGAGCAGTGCAGGGATGGGTGTGAGCAGTGCAGGGGGTGTGAGCCGTGCAGGGAGGGTGTGAGCAGTGCAGGGATGGGTGTGAGCAGTGCAGGGATGGGTGTGAGCAGTGCAGGGATGTGAGCAGTGCAGGGAAGGGATGGGTGTGAGCAGTGCAGGGGATGTGAGCAGTGCAGGGGGGTGTGAGCAGTGCAGGGATGGGTGTGAGCAGTGCAGGGATGGGTGTGAGCCGTGCAGGGATGGGTGTGAGCCGTGCAGGGGTGTGAGCAGTGCAGGGATGGGTGTGAGCAGTGCAGGGATGGGTGTGAGCAGTGCAGGGATGGGTGTGAGCAGTGCAGGCAGGAGGGGCCAGCTGTGTCTGTGTGCAGCAGCAGGGTGTGAGCAGTGCTCAGGGCTGCCTGGACAGGTTGGTTCCAGGCTGGTTGCCCTTGCCTGAGCTGGGATTGTGCCTGGCTGGCCTGGCAGTGTGGAATTGCAGCTGATCTGTGCTGGGCGTCCTGATGCACTGTGCAATTTTGTGTTGTGCAGATAATGGCCCCTGCAAGCACCTATGCAACATCGTGGATGGAGATGCTGTGTGCTCCTGCATGGCTGGCTACACGCTCATGGCTGATGGGGTTTCCTGTGAAGGTGAGTGCTTTGGGCTCCCCACAGAGCCATGGTTAAATGTTTGTGTACCTCACAGCCCTGGCTGTTCCTCATTTTCAGAGTTGGGAATTGCAGTGCCACCAGAGAGACCATTTGGCAGAAGGAATCCCAGTTCTGCCCCACAGATACCTCCTGAAGCACAGCGTGGCTGTTACCCAGCGAGGTGGAGGCAGACCTGGGCTGGTGCTTTTCTCCTCTGACGTTGCAGGCTTTTTTACAGCCCTTCGGGTTTCTCTTCCCACTGAGGTTCCTCCCCAGGCTCTGTGTGCACAGCTGTGGACGCTCAGCACTCTGGCTGGGAGCAGGAGCAGCGAGCAGGACACCTTTGCTGTCCTGGGCGCCCTCAGGGCACAGCTCTGCCCTGGCATCTGCTCTGTTTGCTTTTAGCTCCTCTTGCCTTGGAAACCTGAACTCAGGGAGGCTTCACAGCTGAGGCAGGACATGCCATGGGAGCTGGGCCAGCTCCAGGTGTTCATTTGCTGCTGGAGCTCTGGCCTGCCCAGAGATGAGCAGTGAATTCCAAAGCTGTGTTCTCACCATTCACATTACAGACATTTAAAATGGACATTCTTGAGTAGTCACAAGGGATGTGTTTGCCCAGGGAGGGCTTGGGGATCAGAAGCCATGTCCTGTGACAAACCTTAATTATAAATCTCTAAGTAAGGGAGCAATAACAGTGAAATACAAGCAGGAGCTCCCAATGCTCAGAATTGCTCACAAATGATCCACATCACTCTTAATCTTAGATCTTATTGAATAACAAATCATTTTCATAAAATTCCAGACAGTCTGTGAAGAAAATGGGATTTTAATATCACCAGATGAAACATTCACAGTGCGCTGCTTACCCAAGTGTGCTGGAAGCTAATTTGATTAATTAATGTCAGCATCAAAAGGGGCATTTCAAGGCACTCGTTTTCCTACAGGAAATGAAAAAATTTGTATTTGTCAGTGGAAGCAGTGAGTTTAAACATTGGCAAGGGACGTTTATAATCTCTGTTGAAGTCAGGATCTGATGGTGAGGGTGGTGCACTGTAACAGGTTTCTTTCAAGGAGTGTGCTCTGTCTCTGTGTGAATGCCTGCCTGTTTTTAAGGACATTTCTTTCTGGAATGGCAAAAGTACAGGAGTGTGAGCAAGGACTGAATGATCTCCAAGGGTTTATTCCAGCCCTATTTTCAGTGTAACACTGCATGTATTGCAGCCTGGTGCTGATGTGGGAGCTCCAGCCCACTTCATCTCGGCATCCCCGGCGTGAAAGAAATGTTGTTTCATTTCAGGACTGTTCTAATGGAGTTCTGTTTTTCCCTTTTGGCTGCCCCGTGCTGCTGTAGATTTGGATGAGTGCCTCACAGGTGCTCAGGCTTGTTCCAGCGGACAGTTATGTGAGAACACACTGGGATCATTCTCCTGTGTCAGCCACAGTGGGATGTGTGCAGAGGGCTTTATTCTCAACAGGCATAGGAAATGTGTTGGTAAGACGAGAGGCACACGCCCTCCCTCAGCATCACAGCTCTCCATGCTCTGCAACACCTCCCCACCATCCCTGCATCTGACATCTCAGAGCCACTCAGCACAAACACACATCACACATGCACCATTTGCTCAGCCCTTCACCTCATGAGTTGTGTGCTGTTTGGTGTTTCCCAGCCATCTCAGGGTGCAGGTACCCTTGAGCAGGAGCCCCGAGCCCGCAGGGTGGGGAGCACAGCAGCTCTGCTGGCTGCAGACTGAGCTCAGGGGTCAGAGCAGCTGATCTCTCTGCACAGTTCAGTACTGCCAAGTTCTAGGCACCACCAAACAACAGAACTTCAGAAATACAGCTCAAGAATCCATGTGAGTCCAGGCACTCGACAAGATCCATTCCAAAAGGAGGGCATTTTAAAATTCATGAGTCCTTTGTTGATTCTGGCATAAATTTCTTTGTGTAAAAGTCAAAGATGCATCACAATTCTGCTGGATCATCCCTGCTGTTTGAATTCATGGAAGAAACCAATCAATTTTTACAAGTGTATTTATGAGATTTAGTTTGCTTCCAGCAGCCAGGACCTCAGTTTATGTGAAATAGTTTCTTTTTTGGGTATTTTTCTAGAGGCTGGGTTAGGAGGCAGCAGGAGCGTTGCCTGGAAAAATGGAGCACCTGGAGACCTCCAGTCATCCATGAAAGCATCAGTGCTCATGGCTGTAACGTCCTGTGTGAATGCAGAGCTCTCTTCCACCCCTGTCCTCCTCCCTACATGTATAACACTCTTTTTCTGACCACCACAGCTTTGGTTTTGTTCCTGTCTTTAAAGCTCTGTGATCCCATCTGGTTAATAAGCACCGTGTGGCATTTGGGCATGAGGAGGAAAACTTCTGCAGTGTCAGAATCCAGAGAAGAACTGTGATTTACCGCCTTTTGGGTGTTCCTTAAATTGTTGACACTGGATTTTTATTTTTTAGTTGTTATTACTATTTATTTTGAAATCAGAAGCACTGGTAGGAATGGGAAACTAATGAAATTATTTGGTTCCAGTGAAATGGCTGAGAGAGCAGCACTGTAAGGAAAGAGGCCTTTATGAGACAGCTCAGGCCTGAGCTGAAGCTGGTGCTGGAGGTGCCCAGGGTGTGCCCAGAGCCTGCAGCAGGCCCCACACTCCTGCTCAGGAGCCTGGCAGCTCCAGGAACGGCCCCTCCTCGAGCTCTGCTCCCGACTCCTGCCACTGAACCCCCTGATGTTTTCCCTGGATGGTGCAGGAAGGATGGATCTGTCCTTTTTCACCTCTCCCAGGAGTGTTCTGAGACTAAACCAGTGCCTGTGTCTGCAGCCTTGGCAGGAGCTGCTGTGCCAGGTGCTTCCTTTGTCTCACGTTCTCCCTCTGCCCCATGACATTGGAACAGTTTGATTATGGCTGATACCAGATAAACCTCAGGCACTACTCATGAAAGCAAAGACACAACTCTCATTTGTGAAGCTCTTCTCCCTTACTGAACACCAAACTTCTGTGTTCCTCTAATGCAGGGCAGTTTTTACAGGTATCCTTTTAAATAACCTAAAAACCTTCCCTTTTTGTGTGTGCTGCCTGCTCCCATCCAGCTCTGCTCTGTGTGTGGTGCCACCAGAACATTTGCCATGTTTAACATTTTTTCCTACTTTTGTAGTCGAAGGGGAAAGCCACAGGCATACACTGTGGTTTGTGTTTTGCTCACTGCCTTGTTCTCCTAGGGTATCCTTTTCCAGCCTAACAGCTTGCTCTCCACCTTGAACTGTCTCAAACACCAGGAGAAAACCTTTGGTAATTAGTTTGCAAATTCTTGTTGGTTTAAGGATGTTACTCTGTGCATGTTTTAGGGACGGGAGGAACAATCTTTGCAGAGCCACAAAGCAGCTGGTAATCTTTGATCTGTGGAGTTCCCTTTAGTCAGAGGTGGGGAATTATAACTCCAGGTGCATTCAGGAGCAGACAGCCAGGATTTCCCAGAAGCCAGCCATGCACAGAGAGGAGTCCCCAGCTGTTTAAACAGCTCTCACACAGCCCTCTGTGTGTCCTTGGGAGCAGACACTGAAATGCCTTTGGGCTAGAAGCTCTGTGTTCTTCAGAGATAAGAGCCAGGCTGGGTGTTGCTTTTCTGGTGACTTTGAGGCAAAGTCATTCCCACCACCCACTGCACTGGGTGACAGCTCTGCTCCTGCCTTTGCTACTCCCACCTCGGTTCCCTCCTGACAGGGAGCAGGACATGGTCTCTTTATTCCTGGACCCACAGGGTGGGTGGTTGCAAAATAACAAAGTGCCTGCATTGCACAGATGTGTCCCATAAAGCCAACAGAGCTGAGGTGATTTGAAGAGGAAAAAATAATGAGAAACTGCAGATGCAGCACAAGAAAAGTCTGAATTTCACTTTTTTAATAGAAAGTGCATCAAAATGAGGTTTTGATGTCAAAGTGCATATTGAAATAAATAGCAGTAGGTAAAATGTTGATGGCAGAAATGCCAGCTCTTAGGTGCAACAGATGTGCTCAGGGATCGTGTGTGTGTTGCTGTTTTCAGCAACAGTTCTGTGGAAAAAAAGAGTTATTATATGATTGCATTTCATTCTGGGTTTTGCTGACATAAAGTGAGGAATGTTGCTGCCACACACAGAGACTGAGTAGATTCCTCAAAAATTAACCGTGTGACTTGTTTTCAGTATAGTACTGAGTTATTTTTCCTCTTTTCCCTATTTTTTAAAGAAAACATCATCTTACCCTCCCTCGGAGCCTTAATTGGGTTAGATGAATCCCACAGCTGGTCCAGTGTTGGAATTAGCTGTGTTTGAGACTGAAAACATAACTCCTGTTATTCCTAGTGCTCTGTCAAGCATCTTACTGACTTGTGGAGTTGGCTCCAGGACTGGAGGGAGACAGGTCATGGGCACTCTGGATTCTATGGCAAATTTAGGAATTTGTTTAGAAAAATTAACAAAACCAGGCATGTTTGCGTGCTAAAGTGGCCAGGGGACTGTGGTGGGATGGCAGCTGGCCTGATGGCACAGCCAGGGGCTCCTGCCCTGACTCTGAACAGGCAGAGCTGAACTTTGCTTGGCCATGGCTCAGGGTTTAAGCCTTGCAGCTCAGCCCAGCTCACAGTCAGGCTGTAGGACTTGTCAGTGTCTCATGTGCACAAAACTTCCATTGAAAATGAGAACACTGCTTTGTAATCTGCCAGTTTCCATCATTTTAATTTCCTCAGATATGTTCCAGCTAGTTCTGCATATTTTTTCAAGCACTCAAAGGTTTGAAAATTGAATCAAAAACATAGACAAAACATGAAATCATATTAGATTTTTTTTCTCTCTGTTAAATCACAACTTTTTTTTTATGCCTGTTACTCAATATCCACCTGCTGATCACATGGAATGCCTCCTACCCTCTTTGGTTCATATGTCACAAACATACTTTCTCTTTTGACATGGTGCTGGACTGACTCAAGCTCATGAGCTGCAGTGTGATGCTGTCAGTTTGTTTATGTGAGAGCCTTTTTGTGGTTTGCAAGAGCAGATAATCTCAGATCTGTGGTACAGCCAGCAGAAAGTCTTGCAGTGCTTTGGGTGCTATTAAGTGGCCATCCATTGCTGGTTTCCTCTAAAATAAATTTCTAAAAAAATCAAAATATTTAAAGAACTAAGTAGGTGAGAGGGATCTACCACAGCACCTCACATTCATCTCCCAGCATGTGGGGGGGGTTTTGCTACCCCCACAAGATCACTTCTGAAATTACTCTTACTCTACTCCATTGTGATAATACCAATTAATAGAAAGTGGGAAACTACACAGGCATCAGGGGGACATAACCCTGCAGGAACTTTGGGGCAGGCAAGGACCTGCCCCTCAGTGCAGGAGCTCAGACTTCATGTGGGACAGGTGGAAAGAGATCCAGGTGATGGGCAGGACCTTGCTGTGGATTAACCAGGTGCTTTGGAAAGCAAGCCCAGAGCATGTGGAGAGTGGCAATGGCAAACAATGAGAAAAACAAAAAAAAAAAAGGAAAATAGGAATAAGTGAGAAGTGGAATGTAAACAAGTTAATGCAGGTCTTGGAAAACTCATTGCACATCATCAGTTATCCAAACCCACCAGGAACTGAAGGGTTTTGGTGCTTCTCCTCATTTCTTTGCTAGAAAACCAGCTGACACATTTTTAAATACAAAAATCTTCTCGAATGGCTTTTCCTGTTTTCGTGCTCCACAGGAGAAGTCATATATTGATGTACTTATCTGAGAATGAAAATTTGTTCTACCAGCCAAAATAAAATCTGATTTAAACAATACTTGCTTTATTGTGTAGTATGAAAACAGCTTCATGCACAGAGCAGCCAGAGGACTGGTAATGGTGCTGGTCACATTTGGCTTTTGTTAGCTCTAGCAATTCTTAGCTTTATATAGAACTGGGAATGTGTGAGGTTTTGTGGAGGTTGGCAAGAAAATTTCTCTTCCCAGTCTCTGCCCCTTTTTGTTGCTTCTAAGTATTTGCTCATCATGCTGTTCTAGCTTTCATTATTAACATAAGCAAAACCTGAATTTTAGATTATTTCATCCAAGCCTATCAAAACATATAATTTTAAAGGTGTTTCATATTCCTTCCCTGTCCCATGCTCTGCAATCTTGTGTTCAAGTGATTTCTTAAAAAGAACTTTTTCACTACTCCACTTGCTGAAATCAAATCTCTTTAAAGCTCTAAATACAAATTTCCAGACTTGATTGAGCTATCAGAGTTCCTCTCCATGAGTTCCTGCATATCCAGTCCCAGTGCTGTATTCCTTAGGGAATAGGTGTCAACATGACCCAGCTCAGCAGGCAGCCTCAGCTCCCATCGCTGGGCTGTGCTCCCCCAGCAGCCCCTGGCAGCCTGGCCTAAGGCAGCAGGGCTGCTCAGTGGCCTGGGCTGTGGAATTCTGGAGAGAAGCAAGGGCCATAATCCCTTTCTCATTCCCTTGTCCAGGAGTTCCCATCCCTTCACCACCAGCTGGTCATCAATCCTCTGCCCACCCTGCCTTTCCTCAGTTCTGTCCATCCCCGTCCCCAGTGCCTGCACCATCCCCATGGCATTTGGGAAGAGGGGAGGAGGAGGAAATTTGTGTCTCTTCAGTCACTCTGTGCTAACTAAAGAGCCTGGACTAAAAGCATCTTCCATCATCAGAGCCCTGTAACAAAGCCTGTATTGAGTGTCCTTCATCTGAGCTTTCTGCTCCCTCCAGAAGAGCAGGAAGAGGGAGATCCCTTGGCACCCTCTGGCACTGATTTGTTCCCTCTTCCTCACAGACATCAACGAGTGTGTGACAGAGAGACACACCTGCCAGAGGAGAGAGCACTGTGTCAACACCATGGGCTCCTTCCGCTGCCTGCAGGAGCTGAGCTGCCAGCCCGGCCACGAGCTGAAGGACGGCGAGTGTGTGGGTAAGGGAAGGTCCTCAGCTCTCACACGGAGAGGGAAAGGATTGCAGAGCATTCTGGTCTTGCTGCTCTGTGATACCAGCGCTGCAGCTAAAAAAGGCTGCTCATCATGGAGGTGTTGGGCTTTACAGGCTCTTCCTGCACATTCACTCATTTGAAATGGTTTCCAGGGATAACTGTAAATTACTTAGAACATGGATAAAACCTTCTGAATTAGGATTTGACATCTCCCTAAAGGAGGAATCCCCCTTAGCTCCTCTACCTGGCTCAGCTGATGCTGTTTGCTGATGATTCCAGCAAAAATTCCCAGCCTGAATGGAACATGGGGCTGACAGCCCCATCTTTCCTGCGTTCAGAATCCTTGTCATCATTTATTTACATGTAACCATTTGGAATGGGTTAAGAAGTTATTCTTCATCCCCCCTGTCCCTGTAGGTGACTAACAAAGAAGGGAACATCAGTGCTCACAGCAGCACAGGAGTGTGTAAGGGACACACGTGCCCTGCCTTCAGGGCAAAACTCACTGTTATTTACACTTACATGTTTTACAGTTTCCTGACAGCTGCAGTAAGAGATGCCTAAGGAAAGAGCTTAGCTTTTGATGTAGAACATAAAGCCATAAAATAGAAATTACCAGAAATCTCCCTTTATAAACAGCTGTCATAAATAAAGCTTGGTTTACTTGAAGAGGCTGTTTTGTGAATGCCTTGTTCTGTTGGCTGATTCTAGAGCATTTCTAACATTTATTACTAATCTAATTTACTTTCTAGTCTTGAAAATAGATTACAGAGGATTATTATATTTACAAACTGTTTTACAGTAGCCTGTAAAAAACTGCAGATATTTTGGTATTTGTGGGTTGCGAGAGATGCTGTGAATGAGTCAGTAGGGACTTGAATCAAATTTGCTGCAGGACCTGACAAATCCTGAAGTGATGTCCAACAGCACACACACTTAACCCTCATATTTCCCATTGGTAACACGTGTCTGTTGAAATAATGCCTCCTAATTTCCTTTCTGGAGGTTAGCTGGCCATGAAGGCCACTGAAGGGTAGAGCTGAGCTCACCCCAGTGTGGTGTTTTGTGTGCTGAACAGATATCGATGAGTGCCAGAGAGGAACTCACAGCTGCAAGGTGAACTTTGTTTGTCAGAACACAGAGGGCTCCTTCTACTGTGAGTCAAAGCAGCGCTGCATGGATGGCTTCCTGCAGGACCCCGAGGGCAACTGTGTGGGTGAGTGTGAGCAGCAGGGTCTGTGCCCTGTGCTGCAGCTCCTGGGCCTCTTGGGAGCTGTGCACTGACCCCTTGGAGCTGGAGTTTTCTGTAAACCCTGCTGTGAGCTTAATGCTGCTGCCCATGCTTGCATGTTGAATTTGGAGCTATCCCCACAGCAGACCTTCATCAGCCATATCTTTGTAGCACGAGAAACTGAAGTGAAGAAAAAGAAGTGACAGTTGGAAGAAAGCAGACCAGAAGGGTTACACAGCATCTCTCACTGCTCTGTTCATGTTCTCCACCAGATATCAATGAGTGCACGTCTCTCCCTGAGCCCTGTAAGCCAGGATTCAACTGCATCAACACCGTGGGGTCCTACACGTGCCAGAGGAACATGCTGAGCTGCAGCCGAGGGTACCACTCCAACGAGGAGGGCACGCGCTGCGTCGGTGAGGCCAGCCTGGGGCTGGGGGGGTCTCCCAGGGGAAACATCTATTTCATTTCCAAAGAGATATTTGCAGTTATTTCCAGATTCCTAAATGTGTTTGAGGAGTGGGAATTTGCTGTCCCTGCAGCTCTGGGATTTGTTTGTGCTGCAGGATCCTGATGTCTCATTGCTCCATAGAGTTTCTCTTGGTATGCTCAGCAACTGGTTTTGGCTGCAGATTTCACTGACTTCCACTCTGGAGAGAGTGTGTTTTAATACTTTTTAAACTCATCCTGTCAGTCAAGACCACAATGCCTAGGTGGTTTTTGTAGTACCTCCCTGGAAGTGAAGTGATCTGCAGTAAACAAGGCATGCTGGTTTTGGAGGCTCACAAGACTAGCACCACATGGATTTTCTTTGTAGGGATGTTCTGTGCATGGTGTTCCCCATTACATCCACTTGTGAGGGTGTTTAGGATAAATTCTCAGTGTGTGAAAAAAGTTCTGAGGAGAATGAGTATATGAAATATTCATATAGGCTGGCATGCAGCTTGATCCTGATTTGTGTTTGTTCCAGTGTATTTAGGGAGTTACTGACTCAGAATAGCAGATTTCAGTGCTTGTTAGCATTTGTTTGTAAATGAGCACATGAAGCACCAAGGGCTGGGAAGCTCAGTCCCTGGTGCCCAAGGCAAGGCTGGCTGGATGTTCTCCGATTCCCCATGTTCCAGGTTACATAAGATAGGAAATCCTGAAATGACAGTGGGGGAAAAGAAAAAAGGAAATGACAAAGCAGCAGTTTGCTTAGTGGTGATATCCCAGTGATTTTTACCTACCTTCCCCTGGAATAAAGGAAGGATGGCAGATTAACAAAATGTGCTTTGTAGTGCTGCAGGTGGGTGGGAACTGTGTTGAGAGCCATTAATTTGGCCATGGTTAGCAGCTTGTAGTGCACACCAGTGGTACAGCTAGACCCCATTTCAACAGATATTTCTGCATTCACCTTTTTGCTCTTCATTATCCTCTACCTCCCCTCATTTGCCCCCTGGACTATCCAGACCATGCGTGGCCAGTGGAAAGGTGGAGAAGATTTGGAAGTAGCAGATTTGGAAGGAACAGGTTATGTGTGCAACTGAGGAAATTGAGAAAGCTTCCAAATACTGTGTTTTGTAAGTGCAGGGCAAAGCAGTGCAGTGTTCTTTGCTGTCATGTTACAGCCTGGGATATTTCAGTTCTTAGAAGCTCCAAAAGTGCTGTTCCTCTCAGTTCTGTGCAGATACTCAGAACCTCTCAGTTCTGCAGCTGCTTTTGATCAATCCTTTGTCAGCCAGGCCACCTGGGCTGGATGTGGTTGCACCACCTGGCGTGTGGTTACCCAAGGTTGTTTTTAGGGTGACCACCACGCCAGAGTCTCCCTGAATGCCATTTCTCCACAAGGCAGCAGTCAGCCCTGAGCAGCACAGCTGTCCTGGCTGCAGGGCCAGCAGCCTTTGCCCTGCATGCTCCGTAAATGAGGGCAAGGGTGCAGTCCCCATCCCTGGACATGGCCAAAACCCACGTGGGTGTGGCACCTGGGGACATGGCTTAGTGATGAACATGGTGGTGCTGGATCAACAGCTGGACTTGGTGATCTTGGAGGCCCTTTCCATCCTTAATGATTCTATGATTCTGCAGTAGCTGGGGGAAGTTATGTTCCTAAATTTATAAATGATGGGACAGAAAGAATCCAGCTTTTCTCCCCAGCTGTTCCTAAAAAAAAAAAGTTTCCGTGTGTAAATCGAGGAGAGAGGAGGAAATTGCCATTAATCCTCCAGCATCTCTGCTCTAGAGCACAGTGAGATAACACAATGCATTGTGATTCCTGATGGCCTTCAGTCTCTGCTTTACAGCAGTCTCAAGGCTCTTCAGGAGCAGCCATAAGGAGGCTTCTCTAGCTTGATTTTGGGAAAACATAATTGATGTTAATTAGTGATTTCTCTGTCTTTGCTGTGTGCATTCTGTCCCTACTGCTGGTCTGTGTTGTTTGGTATTTTTTGAATGGCTTTTTTTTTAAGTAGGCAGAGAGCACAGAGAAGAAAGAAGAAAAGCATATGGTCCTAATTTCCTCTCTCTGTGATAAAGACTAGTGTCTGTGAGGCATTACAATAGCTAATTAGATCCCTGAATCAGATTTATTCATTTCACAGTAGTAAAAACATCATCTGCACGTGTTTCTTCAGCAGAACAACACTTGTAGGGTCATCTCCTCTGTTTAGAGAATTCATCTGTCTTTAAAATGCTCAGATTTTCTGATTTAGCAAATGAGTTATTAAAACCTGCCTCTTAGATTTAGCTGAAAACTGCTGTAAGTGTGAAATATGGCACAGTTCTGATGGTGTAATGCCCTAGAACTAATTAAAGTCTGAATGTAATGGAATGCAGAATTTTGGACAAACTAGCAAACTGGTTGCAGACATGAATTCATTACAAATAAAGCTGCTACTTTACAAATTATCTGCATTAGAGACTTCCCTGTTTTTGCTGCTACCTCTGATTAAAAGAAAACTGGTAACTCAGTGTTCCAGCAGAAATCTCAGTTCCTGTCAGGAGTTCCTGTATGGTGAGGGCACTCCCTGCCATCCCTGACCCCGGTGCCAGCAGGGACTGTGTGGGTGCAGCGTCTCCAAGGCTGTTGTTTGATGGAGAACTGCCCAGGAGCCCTCTGAAATGATTCAATGCTCAAATTTATGAATTCAGATAGGGCAGTATGGTGAATTTCCAGCCTTAGAGATGCATCCTGATGATTATTGCAGATGGGCTTAGAAGCTCACTGTGAGCTTGGCTGGGAGGAGCCGCTAATAAATGAGAATTGGGAACAGTGGAATAGCCCAGAAGATACAAACTGTAATAACCAAAATAACAAAACATGGTGCAGGTTACAGAGGCAAGATTCCAAAGATCCCTGGGCAGGGCAAATGCAGACAGGTATAGGGACACAGGTGCAATCACAAAGGTGAGCTCAGAACCTGACCTTACATGAACTAGGCATGGAGCCAACTGGAAACAAGAACTGGAAACTTGACCAAATACAGGATAGTCCTGTTAGCATACTGCTAATTCCCATGACCCCACTCTTCCCACTGTGGCCTGGTCAGGTGCCCCTCCCCTCAGTGCCCTGCCTGCCCTGGCTTGTGGCCAAAGCCCTTTGCAAATGCGTCTGGAGCAGGAGTCCCAGTTGGACGAGGTTCCACAATTACATGAACAGGGATTTGGGTTGTAAAAGTAGTTGAAGATGTGAACAATAGGAAAAAATCAGGATATGTTGGCTTAGGAAGTGGCAAAGCTTGGAATACTTGAAGAAAAACACAGTTCTGAGGGTTAATCAGACTTTTTGATGCTTCTTGTCACAGATGGTAAGAGGGATTTGTTAGATGCTGATGAGCTATTTAGTCATGTTGCAAGTCTTGTAAATCAGCCTGTATTGAAAACTCTCATCTTCCTCCAAGGATGTTTCAATGAGATTGGAAATGATGTGTGTGAGTGGAGAAGCAACTAATTTGTTGGTGTTGGATTTTGGATGAGAGGCCGTGGGGAATATGAAAATGGGAGCTGATTGAGAAAAGAAAAAAATCAACATTGGGAAAGAGCAAAAGGTAGACAGCAGGAGCAGACTGAGAGGGCAGGTGGAGATGAAAATAGCAATTGCTTTAATTGAAGGGATGAGCAGAATTTCTGGCCGGTTCTTGTTTTGCTTTAAATGGCTTGGTGTGACTCATGGAATAGCAGAACATCAGAATGGGGGGTTTAAATGTCATGGTTTGATCAGAATCAAAGTGTGTTTACACTGAAATGCAGAATATACTGGGAGAACCCCATTGCAAGTCCAGTTACCATTTTCACTTTGAAGGTAAGGCTCTGCTTTTCCCAGGTTTGACTCAACTGCCTCTGAGAAGAGCACGGAGGGATGAGCTGGTGGTATTTCTCCTGTCCAGTTTCTAACCCTGCCATTAAACGGACCTTTTTGTGTCTCTTTATAAACACTGGTTTTAAGCAAACTGTACTGATGCTGATGCCCTCTCTGGCTCTGCAGATGTGGACGAGTGCCAGACTGGGGTGCACCGGTGTGGAGAGGGGCAGCTGTGCCACAACCTGCCCGGGGGCTATCGCTGTGACTGCAGGATGGGCTATCAGTACGACGCCTTCAGCCGCAGCTGCATCGGTACGTGGGGCAGGGGGGGCTGGCAGCTCACCCTGCCTGAGCCTGGGCCCCACGGCACTGCTCAGCACCACTGCAGTCTGATTGTGCCGTGCTCAGCGCCACTGCAGCCTGATTGTGCAGTGCTCAGCACCACTGCAGTCCGAGTTGTGCAGTGCTCAGCACCACTGCAGCCTGAGGTGTGCAGTGCTCAGCACCACTGCAGTCCGAGGTGTGCAGTGCTCAGCACCACTGCAGTCTGAGGTGTGCAGTGCTCAGCACCACTGCAGTCCGAGGTGTGCAGTGCTCAGCACCACTGCAGCCTGAGGTGTGCCATGCTCAGCACCACTGCAGCGTGATTGTGCAGTGCTTGGCACCACTGCAGCCTGAGGTGTGCCGTGCTCAGCACCACTGCAGTCTGATTGTGCAGTGCTCAGCACCATTGCAGTCTGATTGTGCAGTGCTCAGCACCACTGCAGTCTGATTGTGCAGTGCTCAGCACCACTGCAGCCTGATTGTGCAGTGCTCAGCACCACTGCAGTCTGAGGTGTGCAGTGCTCAGCACCACTGCAGTCTGAGGTGTGCCGTGCTCAGCACCACTGCAGTCTGATTGTGCCGTGCTCAGCACCACTGCAGCATGAGGTGTGCAGTGCTCAGCACCACTGCAGTCTGAGGTGTGCCGTGCTCAGCACCACTGCAGTCTGATTGTGCAGTGCTCAGCACCACTGCAGCATGAGTTGTGCCGTGTTCAGCACCATTGCAGTCTGATTGTGCAGTGCTCAGCACCACTGCAGCATGAGTTGTGCCGTGCTCAGCACCATTGCAGTCTGATTGTGCAGTGCTCAGCACCACTGCAGCATGAGTTGTGCCATGCTCAGCACCATTGCAGTCTGATTGTGCAGTGCTCAGCAGCAGTGCAGCCTGAGGTGTGCAGTGCTCAGCACCACTGCAGTCTGATTGTGCAGTGCTCAGCACCATTGCAGTCTGAGTTGTGCAGTGCTCAGCACCACTGCAGCATGAGTTGTGCAGTGCTCAGCACAACTGCAGTCTGAGGTGTGCAGTGCTCAGCACCACTGCAGTCTGAGGTGTGCCATGCTCAGCACCACTGCAGCCTGAGTTGTGCCATGCTCAGCACCACTGCAGTCTGAGTTGTGCTGTGCAGTGCCTCAGAAGAGGGTGGCATCACCTCCAGAGCTGGGCTGTGCAGCACATCCAGGGCTCTGTCCCTCCCAGCTGGGATTTGGGACCAGGCGCCCTTGGCTTGCCTTAACTGCAGGTTGTCACTTAAGCCATGTGCAGAGTCCTTTCCTGTGGGTTATGCTCCTGCTGCTCTGGGAGTTTGTCTGTCTGAAGGTTCCATCACTGTCCTCCCAAGAGCCATGACACAGCACTTTGTCTTTGGTCCCCCCTGTGCAGCAATTAGAGCTCAGAGTCACACAGCCTCACACAACCCGAGGCTGCGGCACTTCACGCTCTGCAAACCAATCTCTGACACTTTAATAAATACCCTCCTGCACCTCGTTTGCTCATGTCCCTCAGCTGATTGTGGGTTTCCTTGTTGCTGGCAGACATAAACGAGTGCTGGAACTACCCCGGGCGCCTGTGCCAGCACACGTGTGAGAACACGCCCGGCTCCTACCACTGCTCCTGCTCCTCCGGCTTCCGCCTCTCCTACGACGGCAAGCACTGCGAAGGTACCGCGCTCCTCCGTGAGGAACGACCTGCTGGGGGAACTGGGGGACTTGGGAGGAGGCCTTGAGGTGAAATATAAAGGCAGTAACCTTTGTGTGCTCAGATTTGCAATCACAGAATCACAGAATGAGGTTGGAAGAGACCTCTAAGATCATCGAGTCCAACCCATGCCCTAACACCTCAGCTAGACTATAACACCAAGTGCCATGTCCAGTCGTTTTCTAAACACATCCAGACATGGTGATTCTACCACCTCCCTGGGAAGAGCATTCCAGTACTTTATTCTTTTGGTGAAAATTTTCTTCCTAATATCCAACTTGTACCTTCCCTGATGTAGCTTGAGGCTGTGTCCTCCAGTTCTGTCAGTGCTGCCTGATGGAAGAGACCGACCCCACCTGACTACAGCCTCCCTTCAGGAAGGTGTAGAGAGCAATAAGGTCACCTCTAAGCCTCCTCTTCTCCAGGCTAAACAGTCCCAGCTCTTTCAAACATTCCTCAAACACTGGAGTTGTCAGATGAGTGTCAGCAAGTTTCTCCTTTTTCTTTCTTCTTTCCCCATGTACTCTTTGCTTTCCTTTAAGATGACAGGAGAACAGAACAAAGTTAAAACAGGAAACCATTCAAATTTTGATAAAGATGAAACTTGGTAATGACAAAACTTACAAAAAATGACTTTGGATTGAATGGAAAATTTTTGAGTTCTCCATGATTATTTTAGGGAACAATTACATATTTTAGTGAACTGAAACCTATGAAGTCTGAAACATATGTCTGCATGTGTGTGTGTTTCCATTGGCATATGGAGAAATGAAATTCAGGTACAACAGACATGCTCCAGCTTCTTGGCATTCTGCCTAGGGAGCAGAAAAAATAGGGACAAATTAGTCCTTCCTTAGTCACTGTGACTGGAAGGTAAAGGTTTTCAGGGGCAGGAAAGGGTAGAAGACACTGTTCTGAAGCACTGTGACCATCTCTGTGTGTTTGTTTTTGGATGCAGATGTGAATGAATGTGATAACAGTCCCTGCAGCCAGGAGTGTGCCAATGTTTATGGCTCCTACCAGTGCTACTGCAGGCAAGGCTTCCAGCTGGCTGAAGATGGGCATTCCTGTAAAGGTAAGGTGCTGCCTCACCAGGTCAGGGGCGTGTGTTTATTCCTTGTAGCAGGAAGAACTCTCTGACCCTCAGCAGCCCCTGATGCTGCAGATGATGCCTGAGGATGGTTGTGAGGTACAGCTGCCACAGAGGCTGCCAAAGGTCACTCAGCTACTGCACAGTGCAGTTCAGTGGGTGGAGCACAGCTGTGGGACTGCACAGCCAGGGAGGTTGTTGTAAGGGTTTCATGGGGCCAGAGCTGACTGAAGAAATCAGGTGGGAAGATATTCCTGTATTGCATCAATGAACATGTGCACTGCTGAGTGAAGGTTTGCTCTGACTGCTGCTCATAGTGAATGAGGAGCAGAGTGATCAGAATGGAGAGGAAGGGTTTTACCTCTTTAGTTGAAGTTACCAGCACTGACATGCTGGAGAGTCTCTGTTTAAGGAATGATGAAGCCAACATCCTTCCTAGCACAGGGAAGCCTGGTGAAAAATTCATTGCTGAAAGGGGAGTGAGGCCCTGGCACAGGTTGACCAGAGAGATTTCCCATCCCTGAGCGTTCAAAGCCAGGCCCAGCCTGGTCTTGTGGAAGGTGTCCCTGCCCATGGCAGGGGGTGGAATGAGCTTTAAGCTCCCTTCCAGCCTAAACCAGTCTGTGATTCTATGATTCTCTCAGTTACAGAGGCACCAGAGAGAGAGACAGTGCTTCAAACTCAGACATGCCCCACCCTCATTATTCCTTCCCATGAGTGTGTACTGCTTGCAGCCAGTATTTCTGGGAGCAGGCTGGTGTTCAGCATTTCAGAAAGCACCAAAGAAATGCCAGACCTCCATGGTTGTGCTCACGTTTAGCAATATATTATAAATGTGTCAGGTGAGAGTTTCCTGGTGTCCTGCAGCCTGCCTTTGCAGATCTGTGTTTTGTTTTTGGTTTGGTTTGTTTGTTTTGTGTGCTGGCCTGTGACTGTGTTCTTTGCACAGACATTGACGAGTGTGCCCAGAGCGCCGGCATCCTCTGCACCTTCCGCTGCGTCAACGTCCCCGGCAGCTACCAGTGCGCCTGTCCTGAGCAGGGCTACACCATGGCAGCCAATGGCAGGACCTGCAGAGGTAACAGCCCTGAGCAGTGGGCCACTCACCCCCTTGCACTGAGCTCAGCCATTACAGCTGCTCAGGCAAACCTCCGTGCTTTGTATCAGTCACTGTTCCAAAGTCAGTCTTCGACAAAGTTGCCAAATATTGGTATCTGCAAAGTCAGTTTTCCTGTGCTAGAAGAAAGTGCTGTGGCAACTCAGGTGTCAGTGTGAGCTAATTGCTTCAATGAATTCCCCAGGAGCCCACTTCATCCCTCAAACTGAGGCACTTGATGACTCACACGAGCTGTGTGTGCACCTTGGAACAGCACTCAATGATCAGGGGTATTAGAGGTGCCAGATGTAGAAATCTGTGGCTGTTTTATGAGTTACAGTTTTCTCCTCCAGAAAACTGGGAGATTAAATGTTGGTGCTGTAATTGAAACTTGGCCATCCAGCAGTGTCACCTAAGCTTAATCGTGCTGGCATTAATAAATGTTAGTGAAATGACAAGTACCCTCCCCTCACACACCCCTTTTCCTCAGAATTGTGGAGATGTCTCCTGGGAGTCGGGTGGTTTTCATCTGGTGTGCAGCTGTGTGGTTCTGAGCTGAACCCCCCTTCCAAACGATGCACTGCCTGTGTAACCTGATGGAGGATATGATTACCTTTAGTCCTCTGCACATTCCTGCAGTCCTTACACCAACTGCCAGGCATTTCCTGCCCTGGCTCTTTCAGGAACCCTTCATGTAATGAGAATTTGGTTATGTATCTCCTGTGCTTGAATTCTGAGTGCTAATGGCAGTGAATTTTCTCTGTGTAAATCCTGAGCAGCATGAGCACACTTAATCCTGACTGTGGAGCAGTGAAGCAGATGAAATGACAATTAAAATCCTTTAGAAATGTTTTAAAATATTTTCAAATGTGTTTTTAAGTATGATTGCGATAATATCCATATGCACTTAAATTCTTACATAAAGTTCACCTTTAGAAAACTGCAGCTCCCCTGGATATATCCCCTTTTTGGAGCTCTGCAGGACTGTAGATACAAGTTTGGGCAGATACTGAGGTGTGTCTGAAAATGTGGTCAAAGGAAGGCTGGGTTGGTATTCGCTCTGTTGTTGGCTCCTCTGTGCAGGGAGATAATGTTGGTTCCTCCCAGCTAAAGATCTGGCTCCAGTTGCTCATCATCTGACCAGTTCTGAAGAGTTACTGGTGGAATGTTCCTTGTAGCCTATTTTCAAAAGATGAGTTGTATCTCATGGAGTAGTGGCTCAGCATATGGATCTTTTTTGCAGAAACTGCCTGTGGCGTTTTGCAGCGCAGCCAAAGTGGTACAGGGAGTGCTTTCATGACAATGATTGCAATATGGAAGAAATTTTCTTTTCACCTACGGGCACTGCTGAGAACCAGCAAGGGATTTACTTGACTTTGATTCCCTCCTATTTCCTATTGTATACTTTTCTTTGCAAGACTTTTAAACCAGCCGGTTCAGTATGTGAGATCAGTTCTCATCCCAGGGGAATGGAAGGAGTGGAAGGCTGTGATTTCCCTCTAAGAGTCTTTGCTCTGTGAGAATCGACAGAGCTGCAGGGCCCTACGCAGTCCACATGCCTTGTCTGTTGGAATTTATTTCATTTTAAAGCCTCTGTGCATTGTCTAGACATTTGGGAGTACACAGTGTGACTGCCAGGGCTCTGCCAATGCTTCCTGCTCAGGCTGGATCCTTGTCTCTGCATCTGGCTTTCAGCATTATCAGGCCCATGGCTTGGGCTTGTGGCTATGTGTTATTTAGGTAGCCACATTATTCTTTGGTGTCTATGAGCTTTTAAGTGCTCTTTATTATGTCTTCTGTAATTACATCTCATTATGGGGAGATATTTGTATTTAGGTTTTCCAAACTCTGTGCCTTGTTCTGAAGGGTTGTTCTGAGTTCCCATGTTCCACATCTCCTGGATCCTCTAGGACAGCAGTGACCACTTTGCCTTTGCTTGCTTTAACTCCAGATTTATTTTAGTTGCTCTGCTTTAATCCAGAGCTACCTTCATGCAAAGATGCATTCTTCTGGCACAGCCCAGCTTTCTCCAGTCTCAAAAAGTCAGTGAGAAGGTCCTGTTGTCTTTTAGCATGGCTCAATTATATCCTGGTGGGGCTTGTTTATTCCTGAAAAATACTAGGAACTAATTCTTACTTTTGAACTTAGAACCTCTTTTTCTTGTGTTTCTTCTTAGATATTGATGAGTGTGCAATAGGAAGCCACAACTGTTCAGCTGCAGAGACTTGCTACAACATCCAGGGCAGCTTCCGCTGCCTGTCCTTCGAGTGCCCTTCCAACTACAGGAAGGTGTCTGACATGTGAGTATGGCCTTGGGGCAGCACCAGAGCCAGCCCAGTGCCTCTGCTGCTGTGTGGTGCTTAGTTTGTGGGTGGGTGTGGGTGCTCTGAGAAGCTGCTTTGGTACCTGGAGCTCATAAACCTTCCCTATGCAGAATTTGTGTCTGGTTATCCTTCATTCTCTCAAGCCCTAGAGCCCCTGTTTGCCCTCCAGCTGCTGGAACAACAGAAACCAGAGCCTGCAGCTCTCCTTGCAGCTCTAAAATGTCTCTGTTTATAATTATGTTTTAAAGTATGATCTTCTGTGCTGTTTGTATCAGAGCAGGAGCAGCCAGGCTGCTCAGTGCTCCACTTTGACAGTGGGTTTGGGGCTCCCTGCTTAGTACTCACATTGCAGTTCCTCAGGGAGTGCTGAAAGGGAGCAGGATACTGAGCTTGCCAGGCCACAGGATTCTGGGAATGGCACATCCCCAGCTCCTCAGCAGCTGGGGCTCAGAACCCCCAAAATCTCCCTGCCCATTTCCTGCCTCGGTGGCTGCCAGTGCTTTGGGAACCCATATTTAGTTGCTTATGGCTTAAAACATACTTTTCCTGCCTTACAGAACTGAGCAGCTTTGCCAGTTGAGGAGTTTGTTTCCCAAGGTGTTTTAGGTACCTTTTCAAGGGGTCTCATTGTTATTTTCTTGGAGCAGTGCCCCAGCCCTGCTGATGATGAGCCCCTGGCTCCCTGTCCCGGCTCTGTGCCGTGCAGCCTGGCTCTGGCTGTTCCTGTGGAGCTTCCCCTCGCTCTCCCCAGGCTGTGATCTGTGCCTCGGGCTGTGCTGCTCTCAGCTACACACCCAGAGGTGTCCTGGGCACTGGCAGGGCAGAACAAGCAGCTGCTGATCACACACTGAGGTTTGGGAATGCCGTTTGTCCTGATGGGACTACCTAAAAACAGAGGCCAGACAAAATTAAGAGAATAAAAAGCTGTTATATTTATTGAAGGGCCTTCAAGTACATTTAGGGTAGAAAACCCCCCCCGGGGGCTACACCCAAAATGTGTAGTCAGAGGTTTTTATACTTTTTTTATAAGTTTGGTCCATTTGCATATTGGGGGTTAATCTTCCAATTACAGCTTCAGGTAATGAAGTCATTTACCCCAAGTTTGCTCCCCCCAAACTCACTTTTGTTTCCATCTCTGGGGGCCTGAGGCAGTGAGGTGTCCTTGACTGCCAGGCCCAGAGAGGAATTGTTGTGTCTGCCCAAAATGGGAAAGCTGCAGCTGACACTCTGTATGGAGTTTGGAGTTATACACTAAAGAATTGCAGGATTACAAATGCATGAAAAATATAAAAGCTGAAATCCTAAGGTATTGAAATTAAATCCCAATATTGCCAGATGGAACGTGCCTGGGCTCCTCTGGCCCTTGCTGCTTGACCAGAGGTGGCAGCTGTGGTGGTTTCACCTCAGAGACACCTTTGGCTAAGCTGGGTGTGTGGTGGTTTCACCTCAGAGACACCTTTGGCTAAGCTGGGTGTGTGGTGGTTTCACCTCACAGACACCTTTGGCTGGCTGGATGCTGCAGCTGGTGCTTGGGACAAGTCCAGGCTTGCAGGAGCTCAGGTTTACCTCTGGCAGAGAGACTTCAAGGCGAGGGGAAGGAAAAGGAGTCGGGTTCTGCTGGAGGGTTTCGATCCAGAGCTTTATTCCTGGCACATGGGCCTCTGAATCCAGCAACTGCTCCAACAGAACAGAGAACCGCTGTGGTTGCTGTGTCTTTTAACCCTGGGGAGAGGGGCAGGGAAGGGGTAGGGATCCCACCAACAAGGTAACGGGGGGAGTGTCAGGGGACAAATGACACCTGGATGGATGGCCCGATGTCCCCAGGGCTGAGAGGCATCTTTTGAACTTTGCCAATCACACAAAGCCCTTGCTGGAATGCCAAGATTGATGGACAGCACTCAGCAGGAGCCAAAGGAGGGGAAGGGAGAGGTGATTGGCACACCTGGGGAAAGAACCGGGATGACTGAGACAGGCAAATACATCACACCACAACATCAAGGCATCGGTCAGTCCGATCCTTGGCAATGCCCCCAGGTTTTCATGTTTTTCCCTGCTGTTCCCTGGCCGCTGAAGGTGCCTCTCTCCTCTCTCCCCAGGAGGTGTGAGCGCATCAACTGCTTCAACTACCTGGAGTGCCAGAACACGCCGGTGCGCATCACCTACTACCAGCTCAACTTCCAGACCAACATCGTGGTGCCTGCGCACATCTTCCGCATCGGGCCCTCGCCTGCCTACGCCGGGGACAGCATCGCGCTCACCATCACCCGCGGCAATGAGGAGGGCTTCTTCAGCACCCGCCGCCTCAACGCCTACACCGGCATCGTCTACCTGCAGCGCCAGGTCAAGGAGCCCAAAGACTTCCTGCTGGATGTGGAAATGAAACTCTGGCGCCAGGGAACCTACACCACTTTTCTTGCCAAAATCTACATTTTCATCACAGCTCATGCCTACTGAAGCCTGCGCTGACGTTGGATTTTATTGGTGCTATGCTCTTTAACTGTTCTACCAAAGCTTAATACCGTTGAACTGGCATTTCATGTATCTAGCCTTTATATTATTTTTCTTTCGTTGCTTTAAACTTTCTTATTGGTTGTGTAAATTAAGTTAATTTTTATCTTTTTATGTTCTGTTTTCCTATGCAATTCTGTACATCATCGTCTGCCAGCAAACAAAGGAAGGGTTAGAAAGGCAGTACAGACCTTGTAATAAATGCTGGAACCTTTTCTTAGCAATTATTTTTAGGTGTAGTCACTTCTGCAGGGTATTGCACTAGAGAGGGAAGGTGTTCATGTGGGAGTACTGGGAAAAAAAAACATGGAATGATTTATCTTTCTTGACAAAGTTCTGATTTGGTTGGGCCAGTGGCCTCACTGGGGTGTCTCTGCTGAGGTGCTGAGTCCAAGGCCATCCATGGACACTGATGGGGACCCCACCTCCTGCTCCCAGGTTATTTTCCTCCTTCCAACTTTCATAATATGTTGCCTTAAAATATATATAAATAAAAGGAAACTCCACCAGTGAAAAAGCCTATGGATGAATCTTGCTTTAGTAGGAATGCTCATGTGCTGAATATTTGCAAGACCAAGGCCTTGCCAGAATGTTACACTTTAAGGTAAAAGCTCACATTGCCATTTTTAGTAGTTGTCTTTGAAAGTGTTGGTGTTCCTCTGTTCCTCACTCTATAATATGTAAGTGCAGATGTGAAGCTTTGTCATTCTTAAAGGAATGTCCAAATGGAAATAATGAAATAATAATTACTGCTCCTTGTTTAAAAGCTTGGGCATGTCCCTGAGCAATAACTTGCAGTTTTAAATAGACAAAAAAGGGATTTGCTTCTCTGCTTCAGGAAAATGGCTCCAGTGGTGTTGCCAAATGGAATGCCAGTGAAATTGGTGGGTTGTATTTTGCCATTTAGAAAAGAGCACAACCAAAGTTTTGAGCTCGATTTCCTTTGGTTCTTCAGGGAACTGGATGAAGTCCAAAGTTAGAGGCCAGATCTGGCAAAGCATAATATAATTGAAGTATTTATTAGAAGTTAGAAATGAATATCAGAACTTCTTTTTGGCTGGTTTTTTTTTTTTTTCCCTTCCCCAAAAAGCTCCAGTGTTGCAATTTTCTGAATTTTCTGAGCTTCCTTTGTTTCAGCTGTAATTATTCTGCAAAATGTTTTAAAGGAAAAACATAGCTACAAGATATGGATGTTTATTTCTCTTCAGTTTAATAATCCTAGAATCCCAGGTTGGATGGGACCTCAAGGATCCAGCCTTTCTTGACAAAACAAAATCCTGTTCTTTTCCACAGTCGATCTTACTTTGATTGATGTGTACACAAAAAGAAATGGAGAAATTGAATCTAACACGTTTTTATGCCATATTCAACAATTTTATTATATTGTAAAAATTGTATCTAAAAGTCTTGTAAGCATCACCTATATGGTGAGAGGTATTCACTGTATCCCCAGGCCAGTCTCTACTACTTTGAGTCACTCCTTTAATTTAGACGTTCTTAAAATAAAGGGCAAATCTTTCTGTATCTGAGACCATAAAATCCCATTAGCAGGGAAAATTTATTTACGTTCCCCAGCTGTAAAACAAGGCCTATCTGTGAGCTTGCCTACATCAAACTTCTCTTTGTTTTTTCCTACAAAAACCATTTAGTAAAAGATCTTCCATCCATCTTTTGTTTTCCATAGTCAACAGTTTTGTAAGCATGTAACAGGGAAGTGCCAGCTGAGAAACACAGGCTTGTGCAATTTGTCATTCTAGTTAATTCCTATCTTACAGCTCCAGGCCTTCCAGATCCATCCTGCACACGTTCAGGGGTGACACATTTCTCCAAGCCCCACTGGGGCACGTCAGGAGTCACCAAAACCCAGAGTTTTCCATCAGCATTAGGATTTGATTGAGCACAAATGATACGCAGGCCTCGACTGTGCTTCTTGTCAGAGAACAAATGGACAAGACATTTGTTACTGGGACACCTTTTGCTGACTAAAACCAGCCACAGTCAATCATATTAAGGATCTGGCAGTTCTTAGCACCAGCTCTTCATTTTCTAGACAGGTAATTGATGAAGAAAGTTTTAGGGAAGGCTCTGCATACTATTAGAAGGAAAATGCTCTGCTAGGAAGAAGGGTGTCTTCATCTGTAGTTGAGAAATGTTAGAAAGGGTTGCTCAGTGCAGCTGGTCAAAACAAGGGGAAGGATTTCAGGAGATAACTTCACATTCTTCTGCTTCCAGATGAACCAGAGGAGGGTTTAACCTTTTTCCAACCCAAAGAGTTCTCCCTGTCAGTTCAAGGGGGAGCAGGAGCAGCCAGCACTGCACCCTTAGCTCTGCCCTGGGGCAGTCCTGTGGCTGAGCTTGAGCAGCCTCAGCCCCACCCGCAGGGGGATGTGCTTTCACGTGGTGTAAATGGCCTTGAACTGGGATTTTGGTCTCCTTCAACTGGTCCAGCTCCCAAAGGCCCAGTCCCCATCTCCAGGAATGCTCTTTCCCTTTATTTGGCTGGGTAACCTGTCTGTGTGTCTATGTGCACAGGAGGTCTCAGTGGAAAGACTTCAGGCCTGGGCTGTATTTCTTTTTCTTTTCTTTTGAGTAGGTTTCATTTATTCCCTTTGCTCTTTTGTGGCCCCCCCACCCCTTGCCTGGTTGAGGTGAATTAAGAGCAGCTACACAAGAGCTGTGCAAGCTGATAAACTCGTGAGGAAGACAACAGCTGCAAACCTCATAGAGAATTACAGCTGACTTGGGGCATCTGTTCTATATGTGTGAAAACTCAGATTATTGGTGTGTTCCCCAGGATGGAAATGGCCTTGCTGTGACCTGCCTGAGCAAGGCCTGCTCTGCTCTGCTCAGCTTTACTTGCTCCTGCCTCGATAAAATCTGACCTCTCTGCACTCTGCTGTTGTATTCCTTGGGAGATCCAGTGATCCCAGAGACTGAGCAAGATCAAATGAGCTGTTGGAAAGAAGAAGAAATGTTCCTCTGTGTGTTTGCTGGAAATTCGAGTGGGTCTATTCCAGAAAGAAGCATCAGGTTTTATTTGGACTGGAATGTACATAACAGAGTTGAAATAGCAGAACATGGGTGAGAGAGATGTTTTTACCTCGTATTTTAAATTGTTCCCTTTCTGGAGCAGGGAGGAAGTGCTTTACAATGTCTTTGTGTGTAAATACATGTCTGTGGGTCACTGCAGGTGCTGGCAGCCTGTGCCAGCATTCCTGTGTGAGCCTGGGGCAGGGAAAGGCCTTGGATGGCTCAGCCTGGGCCTCGCTCCTTCTCCTCACACTGGGGGACCAGAGCAGGGGAGGGACCTGTTAGTGGGCCCAAAGTTTTACATTTCTTCCAAGATATCCCAAACAGACTTTCATTCTCTGTTATTTCTCTATACCAGCTATTCAGTCACGTATATAAATTCAATCAGATTCAGGAGAGGAATAAATTTCAGACAGATTTTATAGCAAAAAGTTGTAATAAGGGCCATTTTGCAATATCTCCTCAACTTCAGAGCATGAGAGCCTCTTGTGCAAAGGTCCCAGTGCCTTTGTCAGCTGAGGGCATCTTGGAGAGTGAGGGCAGGGCTGACCCCTCTCCACCCCTGTTCCATTGGGCAGCCCCTGGCACACCTTTGGTAGACCCTGGCCATGGGGGGCACGCACACATTGTCCTTTTGTGTTCCTCTGTGTCCTTCTGCAGACCTGCCTCACACCTAGGGAGATGATTTTCCCATTCATTTGCCTTTTTTTGCCTTTGTCTTTCTTTTGCTCCCACCCATGCCAGGGGAAGAGAAAGTTCCAGCTGTGGAGAATTAGGATTGTGGAGTAAAAATAGATTTTGAGGTCAAATAAAAAGTGTCTTCACACTTCCAGTGTTCTCTGCATTACAGAGACACTCATTTTGAAGTGGCTACTGAAAAGCAGGATTTAATTATATCTGGTTTCAATGATGTGAAGCTGAAGTCACAAACTCGAGCCTTTTGTCTTTTAAAGCACAGTTTTTTCTCTTGCACGTTCTCTTCCTATAAGCTGAGGCTCCTGTTAGTTTGGGGTTAAAAATGACAACATCTGCAGTGAATTTTCCCTTTTTAGCAAGGGCTGGAGAGGAAGAGGATGCCATTGTGGTGCCTGCCCTACACGCTGTGACCGGAGGGGTGGGACGAGAGCCTTTGTACATCAGTGAGTTCTTGTGTGGCAGCCAAGGATTGTGTTCAGTGCATAAATGCACAGCAGGACGTTTGGAACATGGGATGGTGCCGTGGTGGTGGGATGGAGGGGCTGAACTGGTGATGCTGGGGCTAGGCTGCAGCAGAAGGGTCTCTGATCTCACTGCCCCATGGGACATAAACCCAGGCTCACTCTGGGTGAAGAATTGGTCTCAGGTGAGGTGCCTTGTGCTTACAGGTGACCCAGAGTCTGGTTAGTGAGCCCAGAATGTTGAGAAGGGAAATTAAATTAGTTCTGTGCAAGGTTCATGAGATTTGGTTCATTGCTAATAGTCTGTAACTCGAGCACTCAACCTCCCGAGGAAGTGCTGAGTTTCTGAAGAGAAACACTGATTATGGAAAGGCCATCTGAAGGAGTCAGAGCTTCTCCCAATAGAACAAGTGTGGAATGCTGTCCTTTCTGGGGAAGGGTGGAGGGGGACAGATGTAAAATCTAATTTTATTTAGGAATAATAGTCCAGTGTGCAAAGCACTAAACTCTCCTCTGTGCCACCATTACTAGAAAGGAGTTGTGGAACATATTAGCAACACCAGTTGATCCAATGTAAGGAAAATGCATCCCAAAAGGAGACATGAATGCCCTGAGGGAATGGGAGGGAGGAGATGCCTTTCTCTCTGTCAATGAGGGCCCCTGACAGCAGCACAGACTGCACTGGGCTCCGCTCCAGGGAGGGATTTTGGCTGACTCTGATTGCAGAGTTACTGGTTGCAGCCAGATGCACCATAGAAGGGGATAGATCCTCCCCAGCACTGATTGCCAGGAGGAAAATGTATGTGGAATACTTTCAGTATGGAAAACTGATAATCTTTGATGAAGGACACCTGAGGTGGAACAGCGCCATTGCTGGAGTCTGAGTGAACCATGGAACGTGGAGGCTGAACAAATCCCACTGGGGTTGGTTCCCTTCTCCCAAGGATTTCCCACAGCAGACACCAGAGGTGGTGCTGGTGGCTGAGGGCTGAGGCTGAGTTTGTTCTCAGGTGCCACAAACCTGCAGCTGTGCTGGGCTGAGCTGGGTGCCACCAGCACCTCCTGCTAACTGCAGGAGCTCTACAAACAAACAGCAAAAACCCCAACCTCAATCACCTCGAAAATAATGCTTGCTGAAGAAAAGACTTAATATTCTTGAGAAAGAGTTTTCCACAGGCTCCAAGCAGCTGTTGATGCAGAGCTCCATTGAAGTGGATGGGCTGGGTGAAGGCACAGCTTTAATCATAACTTAATTTTCCCCTGGGGACAGGAACAGACACACAAATGACATGTGCTGCTATCATTGCCTGAATCACATCTGGAAGCTGCTGACATAAATAATGATGAAGGCCATTTAAAAACGTGATTACTCCATGTAAGTACCTGAATTTTCTTTCAAAAACATATGTTTGCACTAGGAAATGAAGTGCTCAGAGGAGGGTGAAGGCCAGGCCTCCAGTGTGGGAGGACACCAAAGCCAAGAGGCAGGGTAAGAGCTGCCAGAATGCAATGTGAGGCTCCCCAGCCTTCAGCCAGCCTTGACCCCTGCGTGGAGGGGGTGTTGGAGCAGCTTGGGTGTTGGTGGTTGGACTTCAGGAGGTTTTCCCTGTTTTTACTGGCTTGGGTGGAGAGGGAGGCTGTGGGTGTTCACAGCTCTGCCATGGGTGTGTTGAGCATTATCATCTGCACCTCACCTGGGTAGTCCAAGTCCCTTGGCAGGTAGTGCAGAGTTGGTTTTCCATGAAGTGTGACCTTCTCAGGACTCTGAAAGCTCTCACCATCCTCACTTCCCAGCCTCCCCACCCTTGGAAATCCAGGAGTTCTCAGTTTATTTGGTAACTTTGGTACCTCTAACCCCTAACAATCTCCACCTCTTTTTCTCAGGAATTCCATTTGCATCCTGTCCTTTCTGCAGCTGCTTTCTGTGGGTTCTCTTGCTTTTACCCCACTGCCAGGAGATCTTTGTTTCATCACTTCTCTCTCCTTTAAAAGAGCACAGCTCAGAAAGAGAAACATCCACCCTTCTTTATGCCTGAGAGCCTGCACCAGCATGAGGAGTTCACTGCCCTGCTGAGCCTCTGAGCTGCCAGATCTTGAGCAATGATATTATTCTAAAGTACACCATGGCTTTAAACTGCAGCCTTGCAGGTTTGGAAGGCAACTGCTCTGTACCTTTGGGATTCCAGGGTGTGTTGTTGAATGAGTGCCCTGGGAAATCATTAATAAAGGATGATTTGTATTTCCACAAATTCCACTCTTTGTTTTTATTTTTTTAAGGCATTATGTTTTGTTCTTTCTTGGAGTGTTTTTGTAGAAATGTAGAGTTTAATGTTCAATATTTGCTCCCATGTGTTCGTTTTTGAGAGGGTATTGGGATTTTCAGCTTATGTCCTTCAGCATCATCTCCCCCCAGGGAACAATCTGAGGCAGGGCAGGGGCACTGCTCTGGTGCTGTCTGGCCCAGCCACAGCTGGTGCTGGAGTGGTTCAGTCAGTTTTGGGCCCATTGTTATTGCAGAGCTGCTTGGGTTTATTCTGGTGTGTTTGGTGGTGCTATAGCTGACTGGAACAGTGGCAGTGGAGATGTTCATGGAAATACACAAAAACCAGAGAAATGGCAGAGGGATTTGTTCTCTCTCATGTGCTGGCACTGGAAGACTTTGAAGAACAGGCTTCAAGAGCAGTTGTTACCTGCACACACCATTTTCCCAAACCTGTCAGTGATGTATTTATCCCTCCCCCCATGACAATAACTCAGTTATTTTGTAGGTTGGTGTACCAGGCAGGACAAGACATTTCCAAATGCACCTCCCAATGTTTCATCATCTCTGCTGTACATTGCAGCCATATCTGCACAATCAATAATGCAGAGATTTGCAGGCTCATTTTCTTTCAATGCTGATCTAATTAGTTAATAAAATAATAATCTCTCCCCTACCTCCTCCTACTTGTTTCCCCCTCGTTTCTCATCTTAGCCACTAAAGAAATATTTCCTCTGTTCTCACAAAAGGAATGCATTTACTCTTGCCACAGCAGTTCAAAGATACCAAGAATATATTTTCCTTATGCTGGTAATTGCTTTTCTTGGTCATTAGTTGATCAAAGTGGAGGAAATAGAGCGAGGGCAGTCAGACTAAATAATGGATTTGGAGTAGAACTGGGACTGGAGCTTTCTTGGGGTTTTTCTTTTGTTTACAAAGTGCTGAGTTATTCAGTCTGTGCACAGGGGTGCCTCCCTGGTACATGGGGAGTAACTGTGGAGTTACTGAGGTGGTTCCTCCATGGTGTAAATCAGGCACCAGCTGCTCCACGTTGTTCCTCCAGACTCTGAAGGAGCTCATAGCTCCAACACAGGTTTGTCTCACAAGCAAACTGAGCAAACTGAGGAAAGCCTTTTCTTTTCACCTGTCCAGCAAAATATGCAGGTGCTGAGAAAAAAAAATGGAAAACGGGATTTGGTGCTTGAGGGTTTTTTTTTTAATTTTTTTAGAAAGGTAAAAGTTAAGATTGTTCTTCCATGCTTTCTGGCACTGTTCTTGTTTGGAAAGCTTGTGTGGAACGTGAAAATGAAACTTTGGATTAGCATGAACATTTTAAGGTCTTTCATCAAGTCTGTTGCACTTACTGTCAATGTATTTCATCATTGTGGCTCTTTAATGAGATTTGGCTGGTGCTGGCGAGACAGACAGTCAGAAGTTCACTTTTGCTTCATTTGGGTTTTTTGTGGGTGTTTTTTCCCCCGCCTGTGTCCGGCCCCGTGAGCTTTGGTGGATTTGCTTGGAGACAAACCAGTTTCTAGATTTCTCCTTATTTGGAACAAGTGCCCTTATCACTGCTGCCAAGAATATCCCGGGCTGAGTGGCAAAGGGCCAGGACTCGCCGCAATCACTCGGAGGGCTGGAATTCTCAGGAAAACTGGGGCTGGCACGGTCACTGCCACAGGAGGGAAGGTGTTGGATACGCTGGATGTGTCTCATGAACACCATCTTCACAGAAACACTGGTGTCTTTGGTAATCCTCCCTTTATAACTGGATGCTGAGGTCAAAGATAATTTATTTTAAACAAAGTTTGGGGTTTTTCACAGTGAAAGTCTACTTGCTTACTCAGTGGCATTTAATCATCTCAAGATCCATAATACACATAAAAAGTCTGAGAAATATGGAAGGTGGGTGCCCTAATTTGCTTTTTATTCCTCAGAATAATTTACTGGAATATACTCAATAAGGATTTTTATGAGCTTCCAGGGGAAATTGCTACTGTCCTGCATTCTTGTAATGAAGGACGATCCTGGAAACAACAAACAACTCCTTGACTTGGAACAAAAGGGGAAAAGTGTCTGAAATTGTCAGTATGAGTTTATTGGAAGAGAAGGTGTCATTTGGTAGTGTTAATGATTCAAGATAGTTCCGTGTTTTACTTTGAGTGTGGAGGAAGTTTGTTTTGAAGACCTGACTCAATTTCAGTTGGGTTTAGTATGTGTGTGACCTGCTTTTGCATGTATGAACAATATTCCCTATGGATATCCTGGGAAAGCACCGGGCAAAATCACATCTGATGTTACTTCTGACATCAACAAACTCATAACAGGGATGAAAGTAATGCAGTATTTCTACTTCAAAAAGAGGAAAAGCAGAAACACCTGGGAAAAGCTTAGATGATCTTGGATTTCCTTGGTGTGTGGAAGGATGGCAGGGGTAGACAAATTGCTCCCTGGGATTGTTCACCTGATCATTGTTAGTTTGCCAGAGAGGACCACCATAAATATAGGAACCACACACAAAGGGAAACAAAGTGGGGGGAAGGGGAAAATGGAGGGGAGGGTCACAGATGGAAAAATTAAGACATTCTTTTAAATGGAATTGGTAAAAGCAACAACTGAATGAGCTGCAGTGATCCCAGCCCTGCTGTCAGCTAATGCTGGCAGGCATAATAAATGTTTAAAATCGGCCTTAACAGTGCAAAACTTTAGGACTCTGCACCAATAAACAGAACTGTTCATAATGTACTTTTAATTAGTACCCATCAGGGAAGTAGCACACCTCCAGACATTTCCACACCCTCTGCCATGCCCACGTTTTCCAGACACAGCCAGGAGCAATGCACACCCATAGCAGGGACAATGCACACCCACAGCAATGCACACCCACAGCAGGGGCAATGCACACCCACAGCAATGCACACCCACAGCAATGCACACCCACAGCAGGGGCAATGCACACCCACACCCACAGCAATGCACACCCACAGCAGGGGCAATGCACACCCACAGCAGGGGCAATGCACACCCACAGCAGGAGCAATGCACACCCACAGCAGGGACAATGCACACCCACAGCCACAGCAATGCACACCCACAGCAGGGGCAATGCACACCCACAGCAGGGACAATGCACACCCACAGCAGGGGCAATGCACACCCACAGCCACAGCAATGCACACCCACAGCAGGGGCAATGCACACCCACACCCACAGCAATGCACACCCAGAGCAGGGGCAATGCACACCCACAGCAATGCACACCCAGAGCAGGGACAATGCACACCCACAGCAGGGACAATGCACACCCACAGCCACAGCAATGCACACCCACAGCAGGGGCAATGCACACCCACAGCAATGCACACCCAGAGCAGGCCTGAACCGTCCCCCACGCACGCGGAGCCCCATGCGGGACACTGTGACAGACAAGGCCTCAGAGGCCTCCCCAGGAAGGGTTGAAAAGCTCCATTTTAGGAGCTCCCTGCCTGGAATCACATTCCCCTGTGGACCAGGGGATGCAGCTCAGGTCTGGGCGCTTGGTGAGGTGAGTCCTGGACTCAGGTGAAGTCCTGGCAGTGTGGCATGAGAGCGGCTCAAAAATGGAGCCAAGCAGAACTCAGCCTGGCTGGAGGCTGGCAGGAACAGAAGGGAGGGATATTTTTGAGTTTCTGGGAGCAGGGCTCTGACGGGGGAGCAGGCTGGCTCTGGTGCTGTGGAACAGGCTGACATAATGCTGAGGGAAGGAGCCAGCAGAGTGGGTGGATGGTGCTGGTGCCGCGTGCACAAGCGTGGCTGGCACATGGCTGTGAGCCACAGGGACAAGGAGACAAACGCTGGGCTGCCCCTCCTGTGCCTGGCAGGAGGCTTGGGTCTCCCCTGGGAATGCAGGTGTTTGTCTGGGAACCTGTCCCCTGTGTTTGGGTGGTGGCTGTGCTGGCACAGAGGCCAGCCCAGAACTGGAAACTGATCCCTGTTCCTTCTCTCCATGGATGCTGAGGTCTCCAGGCACAACCTGAGCAGTGTGTAAATGGATTTCTGGGGATGTAAATTGTACCTGTGCTCACTGTAAGGCCAACTCGTCCTGGCAGAAAGCTGCAAAATGGTTTGGGTATAAAAGGTGCCTTGTTGGCTGTCACAATGAGGGGAGACAGACAGCACAGCACTCGTGGTTTGTGCAGCAGAGACTTTATTGGTTTGCACAGCTCTCACACACCCTATTCAAAATACTCCACGTTCAAACCTGCTTGGCTATGACTGGTTACCACCAGCTCACTGACCAACAGCTGCCTGCATTCTTGTCAAGGGCTGGCTCTCCAAACCCCTCCTCCTTTTATGGCACTCACAGTCCAGCTGTGTGCTCTCACAGCTCCCCCTTTTCTATTTTAAAATATAAAAGCCATGTTTATTATCTCTCTGTGGGGCCCTTTGCAGAAAGGACAACAAACACAGTACAAGGAGAATGAAATTCTTCACTAAACTGACAAACCTAATCTTTCTAGCTATTGGTGTGTCCCATCAATTTTTTACTATCATGTCCAGGAGCTATCAAAGGTACAATGTTGCTGCCTGGCATGCTGCCAGCTAAATACTTAAAACTTACAACTTGAATGTTACAAACAAACAAACCAACTTAAAAACTATTAGAGGTAATATTTGACACTGTCAGAGGGAGCATTTCTTTTTGCTGGTAATGTCCTTAAAGTGTCTGACTCTTGAGGTCCAGGTGAAGTCACAGGCGAGTTGTCATTCCAAAGGTCTGGGGTCTCCATCCAGCTGGTGCAGAGGGTTGTTACCATTGGATACCAGTGTCTGTGGGAATACACACACACCCTGCCCTGAGTGACAAGGTCCTGTACCAGTACCTTCAGTTTAGGTAACTGGGCATCACTAGAGGACTGTAATGACAAAAAATTATTTAAGATGACAGGGTTTATTTAAATGAGTAGACTCTCAATTTCTCTCAGTTGTCTTACTTCTTTTTTGGCACTGCCTTCTTTACCTTGGCTGCTTTGGGTTTGACTGCCTTAGGCTTGGCTGCTTTGGGCTTCACTTCTTTTGTCTTAGCTGGGTTCTTCACTGCCTCCTTGGCGTGGCCTGCCCATGCGGCTCCCTTGAGACTCTTGGCTGCTTTCTTGGCTGCTGTGGCTGCTGGCTTCTTTGCCTTCTTGGGGCTCTTCTTCACCATCTTGGCCTTCTTGTGGCTCTTCTTCACCATCACCACTTTCTTGGGCTTCTTGGCAGGGTCTGTGGGCTTCTTGGCTGCTGGGTTCTTGGGTTTGGCAGCTGTCCTTTTCTTTGTTGCCTTTTCTTTTGTCTCACCCGTCTTCTTGTTCAGCTTGAAAGAGCCAGAGGCCCCAGTGCCCTTGGTCTGCACCAGGGCTCCATTGCTGGCAAGGCTCTTGGGCCCCAGCTTGATGTGGCTCTTGTTCTCCTCCTCGTCACAGCCATCGGCAGCCAGCGCCTTCCTGAGCATGGCCAGGGAGAGCTCCTTGTGCTCCTTGGGGGCAGACACGGCCCTGGTGAGCAGCTCAGTGACGCTGGGCCCTGCGGTCTTGCGGGCCTTGGAGCCGCTCGCTGCCGCCTTCAGCTTCCTGGTCCAACATCGTGCTGGCCTTCATCCGTGACCCAGGGAATCCACTGCAGCTGCCTGCCTGTGCTCTCCTCAGGCACTGGCTCCTGTGGCCAAACCTGCCTCCTTTTATGATGTGTACACTGCATGTACAGTGCTGTCACAGCTGTCACAGCTGTCACAGCTGCCCAAAAGGCCGCCCAGCCCTCCCTTCTGCCTGCAGGAAAACCATGGTGGGAATTCCCTGGGAGGGCTGGTTTGGCTTTAGCCCTGCCTGGGGCTGCTCTGTCCAAAGGACAGTGGGATGGGCACCTCCTTGGGAAAGGAGCAAGGCTTAATTCCATGTGCTGGTAGGGATGTGGTGTGACTGGGCAAACCAGCTAACTCTACCTTTCGTCTGTCACCCTGTTTTTTAAGTTTTTCTAAGCCTTCTGATGTTTATATTCTTGTAACAAACTTTCTCACACACTTTATGTAAATATTTTACTGTTTTGCATTCTTTTATGGAGCAGCAGAAATTTGATGGACTGTTGGTTTGTCCAGTGTCGTTGGAGAGGTGGCACTGTCACCCTCCAATCCACTGTCACTTTTGGAAAACCATAAATGTTGGAGTCAGAAATTAAACTTCCCTCTTTTTTACCTTGGAGAGCTGCGTGTCCACATTGTTTTATTTCGTGTCTTATAGCGACATTCTTCCCTCTCAAAAATGGGGATTATACCATCCCTTATCCACACTACAGGAACAAAAAGCCTGATTGTTTTTTTGTACACTTCTAATAAAAATAAATGCTACCTAAACATCTACAATATGAGTTTAGGGTATTTCCTGTTTGCTTTATTTTTTTCTTATTCCTTTTTAGAAAGAACTCAAACTAATTTTGCTACACCCACCAACTCTTTTTTTCTTAACTCTTTTTTCTTCCAAGTAAAAGATTTTTCTTAAGAATTATAGACTAATTTTACTGTACACATATTGCACTGAAACAACTGGTAACTTTTTCTTGTGCCTACTCATAGAGCTGGCTCCTATAAATAGTATTTCACATGGCAGGCATATAATACCCATGCTCTGTGGTCTCTGCCAACAGTTTGAGGTATGGAAATGAGGTTAATATTAATCTAAAAGACATATTTTATTTGGAAACCCTCTTCTGCCTTTTCCCACGTTGCTGTGGGAGAGGTGGGAAGCAGAGATGGACAGCAGTTTCATCCCTGGGAACAGATGGAAGGTGCAAAGCAGACATCTTCAAGAAGAGCTGACATTTTAAGCACTATAGAGTCTGCAGGGAGAGATAATATCGTTCCTGAGACATAATGATATACTTGGAAGAGCAGACAAGCTTTACAGCATGCAAACTGAAAAAGCATTTTGAGCCTGAATGCTTATTTCTTTTTATCATTCTATCCCTATGTGCAATAAAGATGCTATCTCCTCCTTCAAATCTTGTCTTGCTTGTATCCCAAGATATTCATGTCCAAAATTATATCCAAAAGATATTCATGTCCAAAATTATATCAGATTTGACTTTCCAACTTGCTTTCCCATCCTTGATATTGATGTCTGCATCTTCCCACCTTCAAGGCAATGCTGCATGTCCTGGCCATGTGACAGAGGATAAAGAGAGCAAGGGTTTATTTTTTATTTGCTGTCTTCATTGCTTTTACTGATGAATGTTTATTTATCCATCAAGTCAGAATAAGCAGTCATTTGCACTGGATCCTAATTTCAATTACGGATAACTTAAGTACTTGAGTAGTAATGTCATTGTTTGTTATTAGGTTTTAAGTAACAGACATGAGTAAATAATAAGACAATATAAATATAAATCTACTTAATTATCTGAGCCTTAAATGCCAGGCAATAATACCTAATCTAAAAAAAGAAACCCATGTGAATTACTAACATCAGAGAGACTTCAGAAAGAATCTGTCTCTTATTAAATTTAAGTGGGTCAAATCCTGCAGCTCCTCAGTGCAGGGGAGAGGTTTGTTCAAGGATTTTAATGGACTACACCATGATAAATGATGACAGAGGGAGTGATAAATGCAATGTGTTGCTCATTAGGACAGGCAGAGATGGGCTGGTAAATGATGGGTACAGATCTAATGATTTATTTGCAGAAGTACTGAGAAATATTCAAGCCCTAACTTAAGCTGTACATTGGGATGATTCTAAGTGAGTTTCTGCAAAACTTGAGTCTCAGGGAGTTGAATCTTACATTATTTGTCTTCTATATACGCAGAAATAATAGTAATAAGGAATTAAAATGTGTATCCTAAGAGATTGATTGAAATTACAACTTCAGGGATTTTCTTCATCAAAAACTGGCAGGAAGAATTTAGTGCTGGCTGGATGTTTTCCATTAATTTCTGAAGAGCTCACCTTTAGCTGAAGCATTAATAGGGAGTAAAGTGAAAAACTGACAAAAGCCTTCAGTGTTTCCTGGGTTTCAGCACTTTGAGTTGATCCTGTGGCAGCCCTGGGCCCAGCCTGTTGTGCTGTGCAGCTCAGATGAGCTTCCCTGGATCACCAGGACCCTACGGCACCATCCCTGCTCCAGAGTTTCCTCCCTCCCTGTTTGAAATGGAAGGAATAACAACCCATGAAAACATTGCCTGTGCTCCTGCAGCAGCACAGGGAAAGAAGAGCTCACTTGGGAAGCCACCAGGTTTCCTGCTTTGTGTGAGCTCTTGGAGGGGGGATGGTGCAGCAGGGTGTTCTCAGTCTCTTCCAGGACAAAACTGGATTTGGTAACTGGGAAGGAACAAATGGCAGCCACAGCTGGGAGGGAGATGGGGCAGGATGAGAGGGAAGGAAGGAGCAGGGGAGGGACCAACCTGCCCAAGGAAAGGAGCCTTCAGGGCAAAAATGATAATCGAGGTCAAGCTGTCAGAGGAAACCACAACCTGTTATATAAAACTGATGGCAGCTGTTCCAGGGCTTTGAGCATGCCAGTGCTCCTCAATTTATTTTACATTCCCCTGGGGCAGTGATACGTGTGCTCTCTACCCCTCAGATGTGTGAAGGGAAATGAATTTCTGCTGCCTGCAGTGGGAATCTGGAGGGCTCTGACTGAGGCAGAGGGGAGGAATGGGCCTCAGGACAGTTTTAGAGATAATTTGCTGTGAGGACAGGGGTGGGAGCTCTGCTGCAAGGGCTGAATGGGGGTCCCACCACACATGGCTGAGAGGGAGCTGGTTTGCAGTTCTCTCACTGCCTTGCTAAAATTCACATCTTTGGAGTCTTTTAGGAGAGGACTGCAAACCTCAGAGTGGTGTTGAAGCTGCAGCTTTGCTGTTTCAATCTGCATGATTTTCAGAAGCAGCCTTCTACCTAAGCAAGTATTTTGGTATTGAATTAATTAGCAGTTCTCTTACCACAGCACTTTCACAGGAACTCCATCCCACACCTGCATCCCTTCACCTTTTCTGGCTGCAGCCCCAGCCAGACTCTCAGCCAGGCTCATGGGGTGCCAGCACTGCCTGCCCTGAGCCCAGGTCCTGCCTGCTGCCATCCCCTGCCTTTGCAGAGCTATCCCCACAGTGACCTTGCCTAATGCCCTCACTGCAGAGCCTGGTGCTCAATCAGCCTCTGCAGAGCTGCTCTGGCCCTGGGCCAGGCTGGCCCTCTGCAGGCTGGGGGGGCTCACAGGGTGCTCACGTGCTCTGCAGTGGAACAAGAAGGACATCACAGTGCCCCTTCCCCACTTGGTTTTAGTCTTCCCTCTGGTTCTGCAAATGTTTTGAGTTTTCCAAGTTGAAATAGTACTGGTAGCCTCTCATTTCCTTGTGTTCCCTCATTCTTACAGTTCTGCCCTCTGGACTTTTGTCCTTTCCCTGTGCCCATGTCAGGGTAGGAGGCAGGAGCAGAGGGGTTGGGAGGCTCAGCCTGCAGCCAAACCATCCTGCTCTTCTCAGGTAACATTGTGCCAGGGGAAAGAACATCTAAGAGTTACAGATAGGCCAGAATGACAACAGCACCGTTAAAGCCTTTGTCATTCGTGATGAATCCTTGCAAGAAGTGTTCCTCAGCTTCAGAGGATGAAGGTCTCTTTTTGAAGAGGACCATCAGCTGATCTAAACCCAGATAAAATTCCCAGCACTGCACTGCATTCATCAGCACAAAGAGTCAGAAAGATGCTGGGTACCACTGGCTCACACGGGGAAAAAAAGTATAGCCAGCATCAGACCTCACAGCTTCAGGGTTTCTTTCTGAGCTAAGCAAACTTCCAGCAATTTTCCAGCCAGGGATTCGTTTCTGTTGTGCTCTTGCTTTCCAGCCACAACACAGCTACTCCTGGGGCTGTCAGACTGGGGCTGGGCTGTGCACCCCTTTGGGAGCAGCAGGGTCACAGCGTGATCTCTCCTGTGGAACACTTGGTGCCCCCTTGAGAAGTGTGATCCAAACAAGAAAACAACTTGCTGGAAGTCTTCCATCCAAACTGGTGTTCTAGAACTCACTTATTTGTGTGAGTGATCTGATGAAAGTCAAAGGAAATTCAGAATAAGATTTCTTCCACCAGAGGAACTGTTTTTAGCATCTTTGGGAGCTGTGCAGTATGACAATAGGTAGGAGAGAAAGGGAACATGCTGGACTGAGTAATGGCAATTGTGATGAATGTATTTCAGCTACCTTAAATATACAACTCACTGTAAAAGAAGTAAAGAGCCAATCTGAGGAACTATTATTTTTTTTTACATCCTTCAGAGTAATTATTTGTGCTTGTTGTGTTCCACTTCCATAAAACATGTACATAGGGCAGGTTTCTGAGCATCACATCCTCCAACTCCAGCACAGGAATTTGTGCTGCGGGAGTGGTTTTTGGTTTGAGAAGGGAGGGGTAGGGTGTGGGTTATTTTTAGGGTTTTTGTTCCTTTTTTCTGAACAGGGAAATGGAATGGTATTGAAGAAAATGGAATTTTAAAAAAAGGAAACTGGAATGGCATTGAAAGCAGGAGTTCCCTTCCACGGCAAGAGGGAAGCCAGCAGACCCCCTGTTAGCCCAACACATTCACTCAGAGCACTGAGAGCTGTGTAAACTCTTTACAGGGATGTGCTTATCCAAATTTCTTCATGGAGAACATGGTCAAGCATGGAACCAGGCTGCCAGGGCAGTGGGGGGGTTCCCACCCCTGGAAGTGTCCCTAAGGTGTGGATGTGGCACCTGGGGACACAGTTCAGTGGTGGACAGGGTGGTGGTGCTGGGCTGATGGTTGGATTTAATGATCCTAAATGTCCTTTCTGACCTTGATGATTCTGTGATTCTGTGTTTGTCTGGGGGATAATTCAGACAGGCTGCCCTATACAATTATTAGTACAAGTAGAAAGAGATTTTATACTCCTCTGTCTCTACTAATTTCAGCAGCCAGCTTGAATTCTTTTCTCTCTCTGATATTTTCCTCTGATTGCCTTCATATTCAAATTTAAATTAAAGCCAAAGATAAGTGGCCAGAAGTTCTCACCTTTGGCCTGTGGATGCTTTTGCTATCAGCTCTGGTGTGCCATGCAGCAGCAGTGCTGCTGCCATGAAGGAGCTGCTGCTGGAAAGGTTGAATGGAGCTTTGCTGATACACGGCTCATAAATCTGAGCAAGTCAAGAGTTCTGATTTACACTTTAATTAAAGGATGTATCATACATATATTAAAATTCAAATGCTTAACTAATATAAAGGTCAATGGAATGCAGAAGCTGCTCCCTTCCTACATTTTTAATTTCCACATTTTGGTTCACTCAGTCAAATGTGCACACAGAGTGATCAGGAAACTTAATCCAACAGTTTATAAGGAAAGATACAGTGATGTGTCTTAATCTAAATTCAAATTACTTTCTTCTGGAGAAAAAGTCATAGCTGTCAAAACCATTGCTGTACTAACTGTAAATTTATCACTTTTGTTACATAATCTCTGGGGAAATTAGATTATAAAACCTGTTTCTGATTCTTAAGGCTTATACACCAAACAATAAAAATTTGCCTTGATTCATAACCTGTTAGACTTCATTAAAAAATATGGAGCCTAGAGATTTATGAATAGCACTGACATTGACATAGCTTCATTTGCAAAGAAATTACATCCATAGCTCTGCATTAATCTGTAAATGCTTATGAATGAGAACTATTTATAATTGTTGGGAAAAATATTTGTAGGATTTACAAGTGAGATATGATTTATCTTGGGAAATTTATAATTTCAATTATATACAATTAATACCAGTCATAATTTAAGACTTCTGGCTGATGAAAGGCTGTGCATATTGACTAATTATCCTACTTTTCAGTTAGACATAAAGAATGTTGTGCTTTGAATAGTTTAAGGACTGCAGGTTTTCATCATGTATTAGCAAGCAATGGCACTGATCTGTTTTATATGATATAGATAATTCTTGTCTCCTAATTACCTAAGTACAGAATTCAGCACTTGCAAGGGCAGACTGTCAATGTGAGGACTAAAACCTTTTGTAGTGAATGTGAAAATACAGTTTTATGGTTGTAGGTGTTTATATCTACCTGGTCTCTCCTTCCTAGTCTGTTCTAACATCACTTTGCAGCTTCTTCCTGGGGCACCTGCTTGGTCCTTTCCATGCTGTGCTGGGGCCTGTGGCACAGGGAAGGGGCGCTCACAGGGACAGTGGCTCCATCTACCCACACCTTCCTGTGCTCCACATCTCAGGTGGGATCTTGCCCAAATTAGATCAAGTTGGCTGCTATGGCACCAAAGGTTTGTTTCCTGCAACAGGAATGACCAAGGGAGAGATTTTCTGTGCAAACCCCCTTTAATCATGAAATCATCCTGAGACTGTAAGTGCCATAAGGATGCAGCTGCTGTCCTGGCTCTGTATTCCCTGGGAAACTGGGTTACATTTGCAAATAAATTTTCTTCTATTTGTGTTTTGTATCTACCAGAGCACCAGTCCCAGGGAAGACTCCTTAGCATCCATTCCAATGTCCTTGACCTTGTGTCTACCTAAATCCTGAGTCTGAAATGGGAGGAGGGATGTCTCCACAAGAAAATTTTAGCAGTCTCTGGGAAGACTGGACAATGATATGAGAGAACAGGAGTTTCTTTTGAGTGCATGATGTAGAAATGGGAATAATTATAGTGTCTATGAATGCTTCCAGGCTGTTCTCTGGGCCCAGGAAGTCCTCAGTACAAGAATTACCAATCCAAGTTTTCGCAGCACGACAATGTCCCTCAGTTCTCTCAATGTCAAACCATTCAGTGCATTGCTAAAAATACTTTCCTTGTGCACAAAGCCAGCCTACATGACAGGCTGGCGTGCTTTGAAGAGGAAAGCATCCGAGCTGCCTGCACTGATTGACTACTCCAAAAAAGCTTTCTGCAGAGAGCTGTGCAACTTTCTGAATGGATTAGCTGTGGCCAGGCTCACAGCCCTTGGTGCTTCCCTGAGTACAGACAGACAGGCACTGAGGGTTTATTGCATTTTAACTTGGAAGTTGAATTTATTGCATTTTAACTTGGGAGTGTGGACACAGCAAATGACAGCTCTTAATTTTGCTTTTGAAGTCTGTTTTGCTCAAGAATATAAAAAAGCTATGCTCATTTTGTCAGAGAACTTAGAGCCCCTTATGTGTCTGGGGAATAATCAAAGCTGCAGGCATGTGTTTGGGTGGGTCATAGTACAGAAAAAACCCCTGGCAAAGAATTGTTCAAATGCTGATACTCGATGTCAACATTTGTACAATATTTTATCTCAGGCTCACAAAGGTCTGAATGAAGCAATGATTGACTTTGGGGAGCTTCCATTTCCACTTGCAGAGGAGATCCTGTGCTCTCTGGTGCTGCCAGGGCATTTGAGAGCGCTGAGAGCAGGGGGTGACAGTGGCTGAACACTTGGGACAGAGCTGGAGCACACCTTAGGACAAGGGACATGAAGTGGAGGGGAAAGCAGAGCTGAGGAGGACAAAGTGGGGAACCAAGCAAGTGGCATTGCAGATGACTGTAGTCTTAATTAGCTCTTTTCTGTAGCCATCATCCTACTGAGATGCTGTGGCAGCACTCTGAGGAGGCTGATGGAGTTTGGAAGTATCCTGGATGGATGAGATCCTCCTGAAATTTGTGTTGAAGATTTTGCTATTTCTGGAAAGGCAAATAAGCTTCTCAAAATGGCAAATGTTTGAATGGGCCTTAATTGGACCATAATGTAAGTTCTTCTTTTTTTTTTTTTGAAGGTAGGCCAAAGTTGGGATTGAGCAAGAGAGATCAAAGTAAACTGGAGCTAAATGCAGCTGAGGCAAATGTGAAACTAATTTACAAAACCCCAAGTGTCGCTTTATGATCTGAACAAGAGAGATCAGTGCTGGAAACTGTAACACAGCTCCTACATGGCAAAGCCAAGAGCACTGAGAGGAATGGTTCAGCAAATCACTTGCATATGAGCCAGTCCAGGCAGTAAATGGTTCATCTGATAATTTGCTGCTTTAAATGTGGAACTGAGTTGGTCTTTGTTCTTTCACACTTGCCGTCTCTATTTAGTGACAGTTTCAAATTGCAGTTTGAATGACTTTGTAATACTTTCTTCCTGAGGACAATTACCTCTTCAGAGATTTATGGTATTGTCATTATTCCTAAAGATAATCCTTATTTTCGAGCACCTTGGATGGACCTGTTCCTATTGATTCAGTGTTGAGACTTGACATCTTGATGAAATTTTCAGGTATCTTCCCACAACAGCCCATGGCCACAGGAGTGTCCCAGGAAGAGCTGCTGGCATGAGGGTGCCCTAAGGCTAAAGGCAGAAGACAAAAGCAAGGGGAGCTCACTTGACTTTTTTTTAAGATGTAACATCCCTAGAAGTGTGACTTGGAGCCACCTGGGCTGGTGGAAGGTGTCCCTGCCTATGGCAGGGGTGGAACAGGAGGAGGTTTAAAGACACTTCCAGCCCAAACCAGTCTGGGATTCTGCGATCATGGGCCTTTCTCAGGCCCTGGATCACATAACTGCCATTAGGGTCAATCCTGAAACCAAAATACTTGGAGCTGTACACACAGGGCAGTACAGAAATGTGAGAGCACCCTGTAATGCACAAACTGGAACCACAGAGATGCCCTTCATGGCATCCATACCTGTTCTCTGTTCAAGGCAGGGCTTTGGAATATTCTTGACTTGGCAGACACGTTCCAGATGCTGCATTTTGGTGGGTGCTGGTGTCTGTCCTGCTCTGGGCACTACTGCATCCTCCTGGGAACAGCACCCAGCCATTGTCTCCAAAACCCCAGTCAGGTTCTCAGGCAAGCCAGGAGAGTCTTTGATAGCTGCGATGCTGAACACGCTGAAACCCAGCTGTGCTACCAAAGAGTGTTATTTCTTCTTTGAAGATCCTTTCAGAAAAGTTGATGAATTAAAATGCTTTTCAGATCACAGAAGGAGCTGAATTTCCATCTCGTGCCTCCCTCTCACAAAAGGCGCCGCAGTCATTACGGAGCAGCCAACGCCTGTCTGCCCGTGATGGATGTGTGCGAGGGAGAAGTGAAAGTTCCTTTTATTCTCAACAGCCAAATGCCACAGTCAGAGCTTCAACCTCTTAATCAATCAGTGTCAGGCAGTGTCACAGTCCCTCAGCACCTCAGTTAGCTCTGCACTACCCATTACTCCCATTACTGCTCCTGCTGCTGCACCGGCTCTGCCTCACAATTCCTGCATCAGGAGTGGGGAAAACTCTCTCTGCTGGAAAGGCCTGTGGAGCTCTGAGACACCCTGGGGTCTGCTGCCTCCTCAGGTGACTTCAGAGGGCAGGGGAGGGAAGAGAGAAGAGAAGAGAAGAGAAGAGAAGAGAAGAGAAGAGAAGAGAAGAGAAGAGAAGAGAAGAGAAGAGAAGAGAAGAGAAGAGAAGAGAAGAGAAGAGAAGAGAAGAGAAGAGAAGAGAAGAGAAGAGAAGAGAAGAGAAGAGAAGAGAAGAGAAGAGAAGAGAAGAGAAGAGAAGAGAAGAGAAGAGAAGAGAAGAGAAGCTGAAATACAGCATTGTGGGTGAATCTCTCAGTCTGGTGCTGTTCCTTTGTCTGTCACTGGAATTACCCAAGGAGGTCAGGATGGGGATGAGAGGCACAGCTGCAGCACCACTCTGCTGCTGGAGCTCTGCTGGAGTGTCAGACAGGGCTCGGGTTGTCCTTCAGCAGAGCTGAGCAGCTCGTGACCTTCAGCTCTATTGCAGCCTCTAATGTGAGGACTGAAGTTTAAATCAAGCCAAACAGATTGCTTTTGTCATTTAACTTCATGCTGCAGCCTCACTGCACTGCTCCCACCCCTACCCTCACTTTTCTCATCTTGGACTGACTGCCCAAAGGAGTTAGGGAGAAGCATTGTTTTAAAAACATACTGCTTCTAGGAACAGGAAAGCAACACAGGGCTCTTTTAAGGGCTTGCTCATATGTGTGGTCTAGAATTGTTTCCTTTGAAGAATGTGAGTCTTAAAAAACCCCAGTTGCAGTGAGAAAAAACTAATGGAAAAATAATTTTCTACCTGACAAAGCAGCATAGTTCTGCACTCTGAGCAAAACCCTAAGGGAGGCTGTGAAAATCTGAGTCTGTTGCCTCCTAAACCAGAGTCTCTAGGAAAAGGTTACCCTGCAGTTTTTGTAAGGTTGGCTGGGAGTTGGAGGCTTTCCACTCTGAACAACCTTGTTTGGGTGCCAGCACCTCTTCCACCATCACGTCCAGCAGACACAGACACAGGGGCCCTGGGGGGCCCTGCCTTCCTCCCCTCAGCCCCCACCCTCAGCTGTGATGGTCAGAGAGGGGCTCCAAGATGCTCTGAGCAGATTTCTGCCCCTCCTGCAGACAGTGACCACAGGCTGTGCCTGGAGACCGTCCTGGCTGAGCAGCCCCAGGGGCTCCTGTGTGTCCCTCCTGCACAGAGGAGGTGTCAGTGTGGTGTCTGCACAGCCCTGGGCTGGATGAGCTCCCCAGTGTGGGCTGAAATCTGCTCTGCACGGACCAGCTGGGTGCTGTTCCTTTAAATGCTTTTCATTTCTGTTCCCCTCCGCTTCCTCTGGAGCTCAGCGCTGCCCAGGCTGAGCTCTGCTCTCTGCTGGTCCGTGACCACCCCCTAGTGCACAGCTCTGCTCCACTGCTGCAGGCACAGAGCCTCGGCCGGGCACTTTGCTGCGGGGCTTTGCAAAATTCCCACCTTGGGAATTCCATCCCAGCCCCTCCCCACCCTCCCAGCCAGGAATTCCTTCTCAATATCCCATCCATGCCTGCCCTCTGGCAGTGGGAGCCATTCCCTGTGTCCTGTCCCTCCATCCCCTGTCCCCAGTCCCTCTCCAGCTCTCCTGGAGACCCCTTCAGGCTCTGAGCTCTCCCTGGAGCTTCTCCTCTCCAGGTGAGCACCCCCAGCTCCCCAGCCTGGCTCCAGAGCAGAGGGGTCCAGCTCTGGGATAAGCTTGGTGACCTCCCCTGGATTCAGCCCAGCTCCATGTCTCCCTTGGGCCGTGGCCCAGGGCTGGTGCTGTCCTCCAGGTGGAGCAGGGTGCTCCAGAGGAGTCCAGAGCTGATGCCTTGTGCAGGCTGACCCAGAGCAGAGGCTGGATGGAGCTAAAGAATAAAGCAGGGATTTATTCAAAGGCCTCAATGGATGCACCTTGGGCAGCACAAGAGCCCAGCCAGGGCTGCACCCCAGATGAACCAAAATGGTCCCAAAATGCACGGCCGGGCACGGGGGTCTGTCACTGGGATCAGTTCTGCTCCATTTGCATCTTGCAGTTCATTGTCCCATTCCAGCTTTAGCCCCTGCAGTCCCACCCTGCTTGTTTTTCTCTCTCCAGCCCACGGTGTTTGTGCTCCTGGGCTGAGATTTGGATCATTTGTCCTTGGTGCCCAGCTGGAGCAGGAATTGTTTTGTCTCCCTTGCTCTTTGCACAGAGCTCACCATCCCCTGATACAAACCCCAGACCCACACACTAAAGCAGCCCAGAATGAATAAAATATAAAAGCTAAACCTGAGGCATCACAGTGACCTCACAGAGGTTTGGATTGGGGTGGGTTAACTGCAGACACACATTCCTGAACAAAAGAAAAGTCAAACTGAACATGTGTTGCAAAGAGCAGGGATGGGTTTAGATCCATGCTTTTTCTGCATAGATCAGGAGGCATTTATATTAAACTGGAGCCACCTAAATAATCTCATTGCTGAAAGATGTTACTGAGGGGAGTTTGGTTTCTTTCATCCTGAGCAGTGCAGAGCACAGCTCAGCACTCCCAGCTCTTCTTGAGGCAGGTTGGCTGTGCCCTGGGATGCTGGCCAACCCATCTGATCAGTCAGTTACTTATTTATTCAACACTTATTTCTAAAAATCCCAGGCAGATTAAAATTTGGCAAACGCTAGGCTGCTGGAGTGAGTGATGCAGAGAATAATAAATGGAGCAAAATTAATCCAACTTCCTCTTGGAAACTTTGCAAATATGCATATTAAATCATGCTTGAATCACAATGAATATAAAAAGTAAATGTTCACCCAAACACAGTGCCCTTTTACAACCCTGCTCCCTGTAAATCCAGAGTTTACAAGGCATGTAAATCCTACACAGTCCCACCTCCACAGTAAATCAAAAGGGGGAGGATTTGTTGTATGCCAGTAGCTACTTCATACTTCTCTGCAGCATGTTTTGCTGAAAGGTATCCTCCAGGAGAATCTGCCCAGGATGGAGACCCTGCCCAAGAGAAAAAAAATGAAGAAAATTTTCTGAAGAATGGCCTCTTAGATTTCCATTTTAGTTTGTAAACTTCTTATTTGTACATTCTTATAACAGTCTCAAGGGGTTCTTGTTTTTAAAAAATTTTAAGACCTCTAGGCTGTGAGCCAGGATGTCAAGTTTCTACCTTAATTATTCTTTAGTGTTAAAAATAAATAAATATACCTGCATCAGTGCTAAAAAACCCCAAAACATAAATGCTGAGGTGTCTTGTATTAGCCTGGGAAAATGTCCCAAGTTTTCTCAGAATGTTCTTGCCTGCAAAGAATGAAAATGTTATATAAAAAAGGGTATGGTGGTTTGTCTTACAGAGATATGTGAATGCACGGTACCCTTTAAAAATGACAAACACCTCCAAGTTTCTTGTGATTTGATTTGTTACTTCTGCTCCTTTCCTCTTGGTTTTACCCTTGGCCTCAATGGCTCATCCGTGCAGTAAATCCCACCACTGCTGTAATAGCTGTGGGTTGGTTTTATTTTGGGGGTGTATTTTGTCTTGAGGTTTTTGGGGGTGAGGATGGGTTGGATTTTGTTTGTTTTTTTGGCTTTTTGTGTGTGTGTGTGTGTATTTGGGTTTATTTTAGGTTTTTGTTTGTTTGTTTTGTTTTGGGGTTTGTTTTTTTTTTTGTGAGTGGAAATTTTTCTATTTGTTTTATTGTTATGGAGGGGTTTTTTTTGTGGTTTATTTTGTGTTTTATTATGTTTCACTCCTATTTTTTCTTCAGAAAAAGAAATTAGTTTAAATAATAAAGGAGGGAGGAAGGTAATGTACAGTTGAGTAAGGACCTGAATGGAATTGAAATACAGAGATGGAATTAAGATAATTTCCCTCTCTCTAGGTGTTGTCATTGTCTCTATTTCTTATGTCTGAGGAGTAAAAGCAGAAGGGAACTGGTGTGGCCAGCATGTAAAAAGAATTAGGTTTGGTTTTTTTGCTAGAAATGCCTTTGTGTACTCATGCTGGAGATGCAATGAATGTTCTGAGGGCTTCCAGCTCACGTTAAATTGAAGTCTGCACACCCAGCCAGGAGTTTGCTTCTAACCCAGCTCTGGTTTTGATTAAATACTGAGGAAAAGGGTGAGGAAAAGGTGCTGTACACAGCTGCATACACTGATTTCAGGGTTTTGTTTTCTCCCTGTAGAGACACTGCTCACCTGTCTTTCGGCTGCATGGGAGAACACCTGGTTTATTCTGCTGCTGCAGTTCTCACCCAGCAGATTCACCTGCTGGCAGAGCTGGGTGCCAGGGAACCCCTGCCAGCTGCATATTGCAAATAAACCTCATGGATTTTAACGAGCAGCTCCATGCCCACACACATCAGCTGCTGCTGCTGTCGGTTCAGAGGAGAGTCCAACCCACAAACCTCCTCCCCCTGCAAGGACCATTCCCTGGTACACACTTTGCCATCATCACTAATTGGTGATGTGAAAGGAGGTTCCTCTGTGTTGGTGATAAATAGATCAACTGCCACATAAAGCAGTCTGCTTCAAACTCAGAACCTGCTTGCAAAAGAATAAATAAGTTCATCAGCCACTTTCCAATATCAGATTTTCTAATCCCAAAGCCAGTCCTTGAACCTTTTGCTCTAATTGATTTTATTCTACCTGTGGTTGCATAAAGAATCATCTTCTAGTCTTCATTTCTGCCTTTAAATCCCTTCATTTAATTTTTTTTTTTTTTGCAAAGCATCAGTTTCTCCCTCCTTATTTATCAAGAGGTTGCAGTCAGTTTTCATAAGTGCAAAATGAATCATCTGTAAAAACAATACTACCAAGTTTGTGATAGATCATGTCCAGAGGGAATAAAAGAAACCCAACCCCTGCACTGGCAATGCTGTTACTGATGGCAGAGTGATGTGTTTTGTCATCTGCCAGAGCTGTGGTGATTCTGAAGGGGAATCACAGAGTCCCAGAATGGTATGGGTGGGAAGGGACCTCAAAGCCCATCCAGTGCCACCCCTGCCCATACAGGGACACCTCCCACTGTCCCAGGCTGCTCCAAGCCCTGTCCAGCCTGGCCTTGGGCACTGCCAAGGATCCAGGGGCTGCTCTGGGCACCCTGTGCCAGGGCCTGCCCACCCTCCCAGGCAGGAATTCCTTCCTACTGTTTAATCTGAACCTGTCATGTTTTATTTTAAAATCATTCCCCCTTGTTGTGACACTATGTGCCCTGAGAAGTCCTGCAGCCTGTGCCAAGAGAGCAGGAGGAGCTGGGTGGCAGGAGAGGAATTCTGGGGGTTTCATTATGGCAACAATCTTTTGCATCCTCCTGCCTTTCCCAGTGACCAGAAGCACCCAGCAGAGCAGGAGCACATGGCAGAGCTGTGTCCTGTGCACCTTTTCCCATTGCCTCTTCAGCCCTGCAGGTCTCTCCAGGTCTGTCACCCATCTGCCCACCACAAACAGCTGAGAGTTTATTCAGCTCACCCTTCTGAGGGCTGTAGGATCCTCTGGATTAAGGTGGGGGTGCCAGATAAGCAGTGCAGCAGCAGCAAGAACAGTCCAAGGACATTTGTTCACTCTCCAGGCCCTTGGCTCAGCTCACAGTTTTGCAAAATGGAGATTTCAGTTTTCAATGTCCACCTTGCCCCTTCTCAGAGGAGTTATGTGTATCTGGTAGGAAGAACATCAGGAGCCTAGGTGTGTTTTACAACCTGGCTCCCCCGTGAAGCAGTGAGGGACGCAGCTCTGTCATTCTCACCCTCTGCCTGATGGAAACCTGGGCTTGCTGCAGACAAACCCCAGCTCAGCCTGTGCTGGCTGCTGGGAGCGAGCTCAGCCCCTTTTCCTGATGAGCTTTGTGCAGGGTGAGAGGCCAGCAGCCTGGGGAGGCTCAGGAGCAGCTGGAAGGGGACTGGGAGGGTTGTTCCCCTCGAGTCAGCTCCCTTGCAGCTTCCCTTCAGATCTCCTGCAGGAAGAACAGAACTGAACTCTGAATAACGATGGTGCAGCTTGTCCAACACCTTCTACAGTAATTTGGGTGATAATGAAATGCAGAATTGAGCTTTAAAACAGCTAGCTCAGCTCTGGCAGCTTCCCAGGGGAGCACTGGGGAGTACAACAAACTCTGCTGTGGACCTTTCCCACTCCCAGCTCCTGGAGAGGTGCGAGCTGTGCAGGGCTGATGTGCAGGGACAGGTATCAGAGCCCAGCGAGCACCTTCCCTGTGGTTAGCTCAGGATTTGACTCAGAGCAGCCTTGCTGTGATCCACCTTTAACAGAAGCATGCTGTGAGCTCAGGGAGGTCAGGCTGGGGCCGCCTGCTGAGGGCTGTGTGCAGGGTGCCTGCAGCAGGGGATAGAGCAGAGCCATGGCACTGCCCTTCAACTCGGGCAGGGGAGGCTCCTGTCAGCTCTGAGCCCTCTAATTTCATTACTCAGCAAGCTGCTGAAATTGATTTTGCTTCTCCAGCTGTTAGCAAGGGTAAAATTACATTTTTACTAGATTTCTGGCTTTCAGCAAATTAACTTGAAGCCAATCAGGATTCTTTAGGGACTAAAGGAAGGAGAACAATTAGCCAAGCCATAAAAATCTAACTTAAAAAAAGCTGCCAAATACAAGGCCAGCTCTCTCTTAAAAAGTTTTATATCAGCATAGCTCTACTTATGCAAATTATTGGTGCAAACAAATATAGAAAAGGTCTTTGCTCCCTTTCTGCAGCATGAATTTTAATGTATTTTCTGCAATTACTAGGGATATTTTGCTTTTAGTTCTTATTAGGTGAACATTGCTGTAACCACTCACAAAATCTCTACCAGATGATGCCTTTATGACTTGGGTCAATTTACTGTCATGAGGTATATCAAATGCCACCTTATCCTTGTTTCCAAACTCAAAACATCCCAGAATTTGTTAGGATGTATTACTTTGCTTTCACTCCTTCGCCTGCCTCCTCTGCTTAGCAGTATCTATCTTTATTTTTGCCCTGAAGCTCTTTTCCTCTTTCTTTTTCCTCTGATTCTCCTTTGCTCTTCAGGGCATAGATGTGCCATTTATTCTTGGCATCTTTCTGTGAGCCTATTTCTGCACATCCCTTTCCTTAGCGGTACTCTAGAAAAGAAAAAATCAAAAAGAATTTCATCAGCATTCCTGATATAAAGTACATCCATGGGGGAAAACCTGCTTAACCCCATTTAAACAAATGGAATAAATGCTTTGTGTGTGTAGCAGGAAAATTCCTGGGAAAAGGCGAAATCGGGGCTGAGGGGCAGGAACTTCCCAGGAGATGGGAAATCGGGGCCGAGGGACAGGAAATTCCCGGGAAATGGGAAATCGGGGCCGAGGGACGGGAAATTCCCGGGAAATGAGAAATCGGGGCCGAGGGACGGGAAATTCCCGGGAAATGGGAAATCGGGGCCGAGGGACAGGAAATTCCCGGGAAATGGGAAATCGGGGCCGAGGGACGGGAAATTCCCGGGAAATGGGAAATTGGGACCAAGGGACGGGAAATTCCCGGGAAATGGGAAATCGGGCCCGGCCGGGCGCGGCTTTTTTGAGTCAACAGCGGCACCTCGTGGCTGCTCGGGTTATTGCAGCCGTCCCGCATCTCCCGGCAATTCCCTAATTCTGGGATTTCCCTGGGATTTCCCAGGAATTCCCGCCCGGGGATGGCCGCAGGACCCCTCTGCCGCCCTCGCCCCCACCCCCTGCGGGTTTTTAAGGGAAGGCATAGAGAATATCGGGTGTTTATCTGGTGTGGAGCGGGCGATGCTGGGTCCCCTTCTCTGCACGAGTGTCCCCGCAGTGCGGGGCCCTATGTCCCCCTCAGCGTGGGGCAGGGTCCCCTCCTCAGCATGGGGTGTCCCCCTCAACCTGGGCTGTCCCCTGCAGTGGGGGGCACTGTGTGCCCCCTCAGTGTGGAGTGTTGGGTCCCCTCCTCAGTGCGGGCTGTCCCCCCTTTGCAGGGCAGTGTTCCCCTCCTCAGTTGGAAGGGACACGTTCCCCCTCAGTGTGGGGTGTCCCCCGGGCTGCCACAACACCCTGCCTTAGGCTGAGGCATTTGGTGCCCCTGGAGTGCTCCTCAATCTTAGCCATGTTCCAAGTGTTTTAGTGCTGACTCTAGGCAGTGTAAATTCAGGATAAACGAGGCTGCCACAGAGGTGGAATACTCAAAGGAACACGGCCACATGGCCACATAGGTCTTGTCAGAATTGGGCTGTAATCTGGTATTTTCCATGCTGAGAGGCCACGTGTGTAATTGCTTCATCCTTTTCCTTGGGACAGACATGTGCCAAGTACACTGCTGACCCTAGCACATAAATTTTTCACTAACAAATGAAAATAGTGAGGGGAAAAAGGAGATATTTCTAAAGGAAACTTTCAGTATAAACTTTAAAACCCAAATCCGCTGATTTGGGATAAGTGATATGTCCTGCTTCCTTCGAGCTGTCACCTCGTGTTACGCACAAGATGTGACCTGTGAGCAGCACTCCAGGACAGGACAGATTACATCTGGGCACGGCAGAGGCTCCAGGAGTCACTCAGAGCCAGGCTGAGCCCCAAACGCTGTGGATGCACCCCAGTCCTTCAGCATTTGTGCAAGAGTTACTGGCCCAGCTCCATGCAAGTGAAAAAATGTGTGCTCACAATGAGACAGGTTTAGAGCTCTTCCAGGCTGCAAACAAAACCAAACCAAAACCAAAACCAAACAGGCTCCTGCTGGTGCTGGTTTAATGCTGTTTCAGGCTTGGGAGCAGCAAACTGCCTGGGAGAGGGGCTGGGCTCTGTCCTGTGCCAGTGCCCCCTGCACCAACTCCCCTGGCAGCGCCTCCCTGCCCTCCTTCCCTCGCCCAGGGGCATTGCCCAGCCTGGGCTGCACTGGGGAATGAGCACAGCTCAAAGGCTCCTCAGCCCCTTTTGCTCTGGATCTTAGGGGAAACAGAACTGGACCTGCTTCAAACCTTTTTATTCTCAGTATGCCCAGCAGGGCAATAATTTCAGTTGTGTGGGCCAAGATAAAGAACCACTTCCAGGATTGTGGAGTCCACCCAAAGAACACCCATTTCTTGCCCTTTTTGTAATCAGAGGGTTCAGCAACTCTGGCAAGAAGCCATGAGGGGAAAAGCAGTAACTCAGGTGGGTCAGTGCTGGGCTCTTTCATGTTGGACTGGCCACCAGTGCCTTGCTGTGTGGGTGGAAATCCAGAAGGGAGCTCTGGCTCACCTGTTCCCAGCAGCTCACTCTTGCAGTTGGAAAATCTCACTTTGTGAAAATATTATTGTCTTCTTGTCTTGGACCACAGTGAAAGTTCCAGGACCTATTACATAAGGGAAATGGTTATCTCAATGGATAAATGCAAGCTGAGTACACAAGGAACAAAATTCTAGAGAAATATGGAACCAAATATATATATTATATGTAGAAACCATAGATACCCTATCATATAGATACCATACATATCCTGTGGTACATAGAACCATCATTGAATTTCTGAGTGCAGGAGAAAGGCAGAGCTTGGAGCCTGGAGAACAGAGTGAGTGGGTCTTACCAGCTGTCTATAAAAAATGGAAGGTGAAGGATGTGCACCATCCAGGTCAGTTTGCTTTTGTCATGTTTCCCAAGGTGATGCTCAGTTAGACAATTAAAGCCACCATTCTGGGGGGGGGATCAGCCTTCTCCAGTGGCTGTGCTCTCATCCAGAAAAGCTCAAGAAGGCTTTAAGTAGTTTACAAAATCCATCATGCGTTAAGAGCAGCAAACACAACTCTTCATGCAGGGAAAAGATTCAGTGTCCAGAGGTAAAATGAAAACAGACTGTCAGAGTTCTGAAAGCCTTGGTATGAGGCTGAGAGATGAAAACAGAGCAGTCAATCATGTAGCTTAAAATGACTTAGAGCAGCCCAGAGCAGCAGTGACAGTGGGGTTTGGGCTCCTATGGCAGTGTTAAAGTGCTTCAGGGCCTTCCAGTTATTGACAATTCAGCCCCACCTCCACAAACCCTGCACCCAGCTGTGACAATAGTGTGTGTGCTCCACGTTCAGAGCTGGTTAATGAGGAGTCAGACGCTCCTGGAGGATGCTCCTGGCTGAGTGGATGCCTGGAGAGGAGAAGTCTTTGGGGCGACCCAATTGTGACCTCCCAGTACCTGAAGGGAGCTGGCAAGAAAGAAGGACAGAGACTTTTTCCAGGGGCCAAAGTGACAGGATGAGGTGGAGCAGCTTCAAACTGATAGGAGGTAGGTTTAGGTTGGATATTAGGATGAAATTCTCTGGCAGGGTGGGCAGGCCCTGGCACAGGTGCCCAGAGCAGCTGTGGCTGCCCCTGGATCCCTGGCAGTGCCCAAGGGCAGGTTGGACAGGGCTCGGAGCAGCCTGGGACAGTGGAAGGTGTCCCTGCCATGGCAGGGGTGGCACTGGGATGTAAATTTCTGCCAGGGAATAAAATGTTCATGAATCCAGGGAGCCAAAGGAGCCTCTTCCATCCGTCCATCTGCACCAGCTGCACCCTAAACCTTTCTTTGAGGTTCCCCAAACCTTACTTTGAGGTTCCCTGCCTCAACAGCTCCTCTCAGGCAGGCATGGCCCAAGCCCTCCAGACTGGATGTGTTTATTTGCTTAGGAATTATCTTAATTGCAGGCAGGCCCTTGTATCTTGGCTCCAGAGCCATTGTCTTCTGTCACCCTGCAGCTCTGGGGCTTCCTGGGGAGCCTTCTCTATGGCTGGGCCATCCTGAGGAGCCCGAGGGTACCAGAGTGTAAACACTTGGGCAGAGTGGAAAATGCCATTGGGAAACAATGGAGCCAGCTGCTGCTGGGGAAGCTGGGTGTTGTTACTGGGATATTGCCCAATCCTTCACTTGACCCCGAGCCATTTCCAGGCTCAGAGACCTGCTGGGGACACAGGAGCTGGGGACACAGGAGCTGGGGACACAGGAGCTGGTTCCTCAGAGGGCTCTGCAGTGCAGCATTAGATCTGGCAGCCAGGACAGATCCCCTCTGTGTGCAGGGGCAGGTCTCACCGAGAGCAGTTTCTCCTTTTGCCAAAGCCCAAAGCACCCATTTCCTTCTGCTGCTGCTAAAACATTCCTTTGGAAGGGCCCGGGCTGCCGTGTGCCCTGTGAGGGGCTCTCAGGAGCCGGGATGGCAGCTCCAGCCCCCAGCTGATGGCAGAGGGCAGGAAGGGAGTTTTCCTGCAGAGGTGGGACTCTGACCCAGGCTGCTTTTCTTCATTCCAGCAGCAGCAGCAGCAGCGGCTCTGTTGCCCTCGCTCAGGGTGTGTGCCCATGCGCGCTGGTGTCACTGCAGCCACACGCAGGGGCCAGGGAGGGACCCATCCCTGCCCCTTTGCAGGGCTGTGGCAGGGCTGGGGCTGTGCTGCAGAGCTCCTGGGCAGGCGGGGCTGTGCCCTCTGCTGGCTGCACAGCCGGGGTCACCTGCTGTCCCTCAGGAGCTCTGAGTGTCCCCAGCGTCCCTCGGGCCACACCAAGGCTCTGGGGAGGGACACAGTGGCTGCGGGTGAGGACACAGCACCTCACTCTGTGGGACAAAAATGCAGTTATTGTGATCATGCTCAGCCAGAAATAACCAAGTATTTGAAAGCATGAGGAACACCTTTAAATTCCTTATTAAAAAAAAAAAAAGTAAGAAGGAGAAGCCCAGAACTAGTTCCTTCCCAGCCCTAAGAACGGCTTCTCTTTGATTCCAGCAGAATAGGAAAGCATTGCACCTTTCAGTTGTGAAATTGGGACTGCTGAACGCACTGCCATTTGTTTCTATCTCACATTTCACCTCTCCACAGGTGATGGTGACAATCCCTGAGGGCTGGGCCAGCCTGCACTGCCCCAGCTCAGGGCAAGGAGCAGCTCTGTGTGTGCCCTTCCACCCTGGGCACAGGGCACGGGCTCTGGGCCAAGGGCAGAGGAAAGAGGTGATTCTGGTTCTGAGGAGACACCAGCCATGGCTCTGCCCCACTCCCCAGCTGGTGAATGTGAGTGATACCCCCGGCATTTGTTAACATCCCCAGCCTCTGGAAAGCCTCTGTAGCAGCCAGGCAGGCCCTGGGGTGCCTCCCAGCCTCAGGAAAATGCTAATCTCCCCTCAGCCTTCTCCTCCCAAGGCCACAGTCAATGTCTCTCCGAGATTCAGCTGCCAAAGGATGTTCCTGCAGAACTCTGCTCACACCCTGTAACATTTTTGTCTGTTAGCTAAATATAACATGGCTAATAATTTTACTGACATGGCGTAAATGGCTGTAATTTTTCTTTGCAGAGTCTCTGCTTGGGATCCTGTGTTATAATCCGGCTTCAAAAAGAGACATTTTTTCAAGTGTGTGTCTTGATGCCATACTGTGCTATACATGTTGTTTAAATCAGTTGCTGGATGAGTTTGGGCAGGGAGTTTTTAAGCTCCTGTACTACCAGGGGAATCTGTGACCCCAGCTTAGGGTTTTAGTTCTTACTGCAGGATCTAACTTTCTGCACTTCTGCATCCTTTTGGTGTCACCACATTTCCCTTCACAGAGAAAAGCAAGGCACAATTCTTCCCAAGAATATTTCTGAAATTCACATTCTCTGAACCGCAGAGAAAGGAAAAATATTTTTTATCGCATTTGCTGTGCCTGTGTTGTGCCAAAGTAGAATGCAATATGGAGATTGTTTACCCACAGTGATGGGGTTTTGTTTCCTTGGCCTGTCAGGGCCAGGTGTGTGTGTGTGTGTGTGTGTGTGTGTGTGTGTGTGTGTGTGTGTGTCAGGACTGTGGGTGACAGTCACAAGATTCTGGGCAGTGTGTGCAGGGTTGAGTGCTTGGCAGATTGAGTTTAGATGTACTGTAACATAGTGTAAAATAATATAGACTAATACAGTATAATAAAGTAATTAATTAGCCTTCTGATCAGATGGAGTCCTCCTCGTCATTCCTCTCCTTTGTCAGGGTGAAAATATCCTCAACACTTTTGGGATCTCCCATCCCCCGTGGTGCTGTGGGCCCTGTGTCTGCTCTGAAATGAAGCCCTGTGCTGTTCTACACCCAGCTATTCCTCAGAGAGACTCCTCTGCAGTCTCTTGTTCTCATGGGGCTAGTAAAAAACAATTTCACACCTGATTGGGCATTTAATTTTCACAATATGTCTAAGAAACTGCAGAGAGCTCTTTTTCTGCTCTCCAAACACCCTGATGATCAGCTGTCTTGGGTGTACTCAGTCATCATGCCGTACTAATACACTTAAATACCTTCCAGAGAGAAGCTCACATCCAGACAGCTCCAAAGAAGTAAGGTCCCTAAAGAATTGCTGTAATTCACATCCTCAGTGTTCACTTTAAAAGAACAAAACCGTCTGTCTGTGATTCTTCTAATTATTTCATGTGCTTTCTTTTAGAGAAAAAGGCATTCAGGTTTTCTCCCCTCTCAGAATACCTGATTAAGCATCCCAGAAAGGAAGCATTTCCCTAAAACGTGTTCCTAGTGTGTTATTAGCTCTGGAGTACTTGCCCTGGTGCAGGAATGAGAATGAATTGTGTGGTTGTGAGCTGAGGATGCTGGCAGAGGAGATTCTTTGTCATGTGAAAGGCAGTAATTCTGATACTGCACACGGCTGCAACAAAGGGTTTGGAGCACAGGAGCTGTGCTTTGTGCAGTAATTGTAGCATCTGCAGCAGGGCCATGGTTCTGTGCAGGCAGTGAATGGTTCTCCTGCTGCAGTGAATGTTTGCAGTGTGCACTGCACAGTGCAGGAGGAACAGCTACTGCTGAAGGGTCCAGGAGAGTCCACAAACACACAGGTGAGAGGGCTCAAATGTTTTGGCTTGTTCCCAGTGCTGCAAGGCTGCCTGGCTCCTGCCTCTGGTGGATAAGCAGTGTCTGGGTTGGGCAGGATGCCCATGAGCAGTTCCACAAGCAATGCCAGAGGAACAGGAACACACCCAGCCCCACCTCTGTCCTGCAGAGCTATCTGGGGATGTGAACCCCTGTGCTCTGCTGGGAATGCAGGGTGCCCTCTGCCTGCCCAGGGCCAGCCTTAGGGCTGGCTGCTGCTTCCTAAACCTCAGGAGGCAGCCCCAGATGAAAAGAAACAGGAGGAACAACTGAGTAGCTTGAGGGCAGGGAGGCAAAGTATCTGGAGCAGCTGAGAAATGAGCCTGTGGGATAAAGGTGAACTGATCACCAAGAGGAGACAGGAGCATCTTAAATCTTCAGCCAGACAGAGGCCCTGCCCTGAGCACAGGATCTGCACTGGCCTGGGAAGCATAAAATCCATATCAGAGATACCAAGGGGTTGAGCAAAACAGAGGCTGTTTTTCTCTGTAGGCCATCATCACACTCAAGAATTTACCTTCCTTTCTGATAGTAAATGTCAGCCCTGAGACATTGAGGGGAAGCAAAAGCACATGAAATTCTTGTTCACATTTCTTCCCTGCATAGTTTTAGATGAAAAGAAGTGTGGCTACAATGGTCATAAGATTGCAATGAGTACTCTGGGGAAACATTAAACTGAGCTCTTGGGGGTAACTCCAGCCTTGGCAATGTCGTGGCAATACTGACTGTTCTGCAAAGAGCTCAGCTCCTCCAGTGCCCCTGCAGGAAGATGAGGGAGGGTCAGGCACAGGCTTTGGGCGTGTTTGAACTGACCAGCCCAGTGTGAGGGCAAACACTGTGGGCAGCCCTGTTAGCACAGGGGTGGGCAAGCTCAGGTGGGTCTGACTTTTTACTAACAGGTACAAATATTTTCCCACAAAAATGAAATGTACTTTTTGATGAGTGCCATCAGCAAAAATGTGGAGTTTTGAACACTAATTTGGCAAATGGATTGCATGCATGGTTGGGGTTTTTGTTTTCAAAACTACAGGTGGCACAAAAAAACCATTCATGTCTAAAGGTAGCATGGAACCAGATAAATTCAGCTAAAGGTAGCACCCTGGCTACTTCCTAGGCTCTTCATAAGTACTTTGCCATAAAATTGAAATTCCCTGAGATTCACTGATGAGAAGAGCCTGTTGGATTCTCCTTCACCCACCAGGTGACAGGCACTTGGCTCTGTGGCACGAAGAAGGGATGGGGCCATGTTCACCTAACAAAGGTGCAGCTCAAGGAGTCTTTTCTCAATCCACCTCTTGCCCCAGTGTGAGCCAGGATCTGGCAAGATCCCTGTGTGGCAGCAGATCTGCTGGGGGCTCTGGGATCTGCCCTTCCCTCCCTGCCTGGGCCCTTCCAGGATTGATTCCCAGGGCTCTCCATGTTTTGCACTTGTGAGATTTGACAAATTATTTGCTTCCCCTGCTGCCTTTATCAGTAGAGCTGTCCCAGTTTGACTGAGTGCCAAGCTGTTTTTCGTAATCCCAAGTGATGGGAAATGGACCAGAGACATTCTGATTGAATGGGTGAGGAGATTCACTAATGAGCTAGGAGACAGTAATCAGTGCAGGACCTGGCACTTGCAGAATGCTTATGTTTTGTGAAAACTGCACAGATTCTAGTTTTTTAACATTATGTTAAAAAATGCAGTGTTCTAATTGTCTGGAGGAACTAGTATTAAAGATCAGCACAGCTTTTTGGAAGTTTGCCATTAAAAAACCAATAATGATTATTATTATCAATTATTAAAACTTATTCAAGATGCCTCCAATCTCCATCTCATGTCCATTTATGGTAAATGAAGGGAATAATTTTACAGATGGTTATATTTAATTTTAGTAATATAATTATAAATTCTCTTTTTTCCTTCCCCTTTTCTGTATCCCTGTGATTAAGCATTAAATTGAGAATGTTTAAACATTCCCTTTGGAAAAAATTGTGTCATGTGGTGGGACAGGAATGGGAAGCTCTCCATTTCTTATTGTACTTTATATAATCCTGCTTCTGGGCACAACAGAAGTTTATCCAAACCCACAGTTGTGTTGGTGTGCAGGTGCTGGGGCATTTCCAAATGGCTCACAAGGATCAATCAAAGGCTTTAATGCTCCCAGCTCGAGCCAAATGCTGCCCTCCCTTTCCAGGGAGCTCTGTGAGGTCACAGAAACTCCTTTTACTGTTTCAGCCATTCTGGTGACACCGAGAGGAAAGCTGAGCTCATGGATTTGTGTTTGTGCCCAGCCAAGGCTTCACCTGCACCAGTCCAGTGTGCCCTCATGGGAAATACTGAATAATTCAGTTGATTGAAGGTGAAATGTTCAGAAATAGGAGGCAAAACAAGAGCAGATTTTGACCTGTTGAAATATTTTTTCTCATTTTTTAGTGCTGACCATGGCTCTGGTGTTGATGGGACCTCCACCTTTGAACTGCTCCCCTCCAGACTGTAATGGAAGCCTGACCCCTTTTGGGATATCTGTTGCTGTGCCTCATGTGTGTGCTTCCTTTTTGGTATTTGATCCTGAAATCAGTCTCACACCAGGTATCCAAAAAAACCTGGGCAAAACCCCTACTGCTGTAAAATGCTGCTGTAAAAACAATATTCACCAGTGCTTAGCAGAACTTTGCAGAAATTGCTGCTTATTTGGTAAGGAGCACAGTCCTGTGTCTGTGTCTTATGCATTCTTTGTGTCCTCACCCAGGTGAGGGCACCTGGGTGTGGACTCTTCACATGGAATAACTTTGGTTTATGAATTGATTTGGTTTAGGCATTGAGTGGGTTTTGTTTGGGCACTGAACCAGTTTGGTCTGGGCACTGAATCCATCCGTTTGGTTTGGGCAGTGAGTGGATTTGGTTTGGGCACTGAATGGGTTTGGTCTGGGCACTGAGTGGGTTGGTTTGGGCTCTGAATGGATTTGGTTTGGGCTCTGAATGGGTTTGGTTTGGGCACTGAATCCATCAGTTTGGTCTGGGCACTGAATGGATTTGGTTTGGGCACTGAATGGATTTGGTTTGGGCTCTGAACTGATTTGGTTTGGGCACTGAATCGGATTTGGTTTGGGCACTGAATGGGTTTGGTTTGGGCTCTGAATGGGTTTGGTTTGGGCACTAGGACAGAGCATTTGGGGTGGAGGGTGTCAAGCCCCCCCTGCTCAGCAGAGGAACAGTTCCATTCCATGTCTGAGTGTTGCTGTGGGCTGAATGCTGCTGTGGCAGGTTTTTGTTCACAGCGCTGGGTGCTGTGAGCAATAATCTCATGAGCTCCCTGTGAAAAAAACTCCTTTCCACACCCATTATTCTGCAGAATAAAATCAGTATTCTCCTAGGCTTTGTCAGAGTGAAACAAAGGCCCTGTACAAGTGGAAATAATAACCATTCATGTATGGGCTGTGGGTGAGGGAATTATGCAGGTTTTTTAACCCTCTTCTCAGCAGGAAAAATACTCTATCAGACAAAAAAAAAAATCTTATTTTGTTTGATTTTTGAAAAGAGAATAATTTTATCATGCGACCTGTCTTGGTTTTGTAATGTAGCCAGTCAGAAAAATAGGCTAAAATGTTTTGGGCAGTGTTTTTTTTCAGCTCTGCCTTGACCTGTCTTCCAGTTAACCCCCGGTTAAACCACTGGAGGGCAGGATGGAAACAAAGGAAAGCTCTTTCCAAAACGGGACTGCACCTGGTTCCCAGATTTGTGTGTGCAGGACATTTATCTTCAGAATTCTGCAGACCCACTTCTACTCATTATTACAGTGAAATCTTGGCACAGATAATTAGAGGGGAAGTCCATTCGTTCTGAATAAAAGTCCAAAGTTTTTATTTAGCAATATTTTTTTCCCCAAAGTCTGATGAATGAGCCTCCTCGAGCACTTAGGTCACAGAATATATCACAGATATCACAGAATCCTGTAAGGGTTTGGGTTGGAAGGGGCCTTAAAGATGCTCTGGCTCCAGCCCCCAGCCTGGGCAGGGCTGCCCCACAGCAGCTCAGGGATATTGCAAACAATGCAACAGAGAAAACACCCCCACTTTATAACCCAGAGGTACCCCTTGGACAGCAGTGCAAGCACAGCTGAATGCTGGCATCACTTTGGGACAGCCTTTGGGAGTCAAAAAGAGCTGTGCATTTTGGAAATTCACCTTTTTTCCGGAAAACACATAAACTGGACAGATCAGTAATTTCTCTAGTTGCACAAATAAATTGTATATCTTGCCATAAATGTCAACCTTCAATGCAATTGTTCCAGGACAGCTGTAGGAACTCTCTGGTCTCAATGCAGTTGTTGGTTTCTCTGTCCAGTTCCAGTTATTTATTAGTCAAAAGATTGAGGTGCTATATTGAAGTGATCTCTGTGAGTTGTTGGGGGCCAGGTTATTGTGGGGTTTTTGGTAGGTTTGCTGGCTTGTTTGTTGTTTGGTGGTGCTGATGGGGGGCTTGCTTCAAGTGAAGTAGAAGGAAGCTCAGGCTCAGCTGAGCACTGAGGGTTTTGGGTAACAACAAGTGCATCAATTTCCTCTATTAAATTTTAAATAAAAGGGAAAAAATATGTAGGCTGAGCAAATAGGTAGGGTTAGAAGGTGCCTCAGGTGCTGAGTGCAGTAACCTCTATTTAACCAACACATCCACCAGGGACAGAGCTGACCCTTTGCTGAGCAAGGCTGCTCTGACTTCTGGCAGCTTTAGAAGACCTTGCCTAATTTATTAATTTCTTTCCAGGCTGTGTTTAAAACATGCTGGTTAAGGTCTGTGAAGTGTTTAAAGTCCCACCTGCTCCCCTGGCAGGTCCCCATGCAGCTCAGGGTGTTCCTGAGCCTGTCCCACTGTCCTGGCCCCACTTTGATCTGGCTCAGTGCAGCCGAGGTGTCGAGTGGCTGCAGGAGGGGTCAGTGCCAGGAGCACGATCCCTGTGTGCTCCTGCCTGCTGCTGTTGATCCCAAACAGAAATGCTCCTTTGTGTCCAGGACAGCTCTCAGGGAGGGGCTGAGGAGCTCTGCCTCTGCCCTGTCAGGGCAATCCCGAGTTGATGCCAGCCCAAAAGAGCAGCTGATGAAGTGTTTGATAACAGATCAGCTGCAGAGCCACCCCAGCTGCCCCTGGCTCACTCTGCCTGTGCAGGGGAGGGCCAGGAGCTGTCCCCAGGCACACACAGGGAGCACAGGGACCTGCACAGATTTCTGCCTCATTTTCCTGCTGCTCTCACCTAACCCTGTGTTAGCAGTTTATGTTTTTGTCTTTCCTTTCACTTCCAGTGAAAGCCTATTTTCCTTAGCCAGCTAATTCCGTGCTTCTGGAAATCCTGCTTCCATTCTTAGCAGCCTGCCTGCTTTTGACAAATTAAGAATACCAAGGGAATATAACAATGTGTTTTCCTTGTGGTGAAGACAGCATTTAAAGTACAGAACAGCTATTAAAGACAGTAAAAAATGCAATTTTGATGTTTTCCAATTTTTATTATGGTAGACAGGTAGTTTCATGTTAGAGATAAGCCTATCTGTAAGTGCAATAATTACTCTTTAATTAAGATAATTATAAAAACAGGAATGTAAATACTCAAGGTATAGTATGCCTCAACATTTTTGCCTTCACATTATCCACAAACTTATCTTGCATACCCTGTTTTTACTTGATGATTACAACAGCATATGCTCAAAACTGAAAACAGAGTAAGCAATTAAACTGTATGTAGACTGTTAAGTTTAATAGCTGAGAAAGAATTTTTGTTGTCATTTTCCTAATTTCTTCAACCTTTATCTGTTTATCTTCCTTCCTAAGGAGCTGGTGGGATTCTCTCACCAGTCTCTGATACTGAGCTTATTTCCAGCTGGACTGGGGCAAGGGGCAATGCTTTCCAAGTTCCATCAGGGTTCACAAAATTACCTGGCCAAGAGTAAGAGACCTCCCTAGTACTGAAAAAGGCAGAGGGTGAATTCTTATTAGAGAAACAGGTGAGAAATATTGTGTGCCCCAGCTGCAGGAAAATTGTGTATTTTGAGATCTCAGAGGCGCCAACCATGAACCAGCAGGTTCATTGGGGCCAGTCCAACTGCAGCAGCTCTGCTGCTGGTGGCATTGGTCATTTCATCTGTTCTGCTAAGGGGGAGCAAAATATGAATCTCTTCTGTGTCCTCTTAATAGATAAATCCATGGAACAAAAGTGCAACAGCAGATCTGTAACTTCTTTCTATTCTGACCAAAGAGAAACTCAAACAATAACCAGCTCCTTGCAGTCCCAGAGCCCATTATTCCTGGGCTTTTTTCTGATCACTACAGTGATGAACAGAAGTTATTAGAGAATGATGGCAGTTTTGTGACTTTATTTATTAATTTTTGTAATAAAGAAGGGAAATCACGCATCTGGAATTAATGGTCTGGAAAAACACTCATGTGTCCAGCTGCTATCTTGTCTCCTTATGCAAGGTGCTTTCTCTGATGTGTCTGTGCTGCAGAGTCCCATCCTGTTCCTCTTTGAGTCTCTGCATGCTGTTCCCTGTTGGTAATAATGATTAATGATTTCTCTAACTGTTTAATTTCCTTTGTCCCCCTTTATTCAGGGGTGTAGGACACTGCAGAATGTGATGTGGGGGATCACTGCCATGAGCCCACAGAGCTGTGGTTTCTGGCCCAGGCTCTGAGATGCTGGAGGAGAGCATTTCCCAGAGCCTGAAGCTGTGCTGCACATCCAGGATGTTCTGGTAGCCCAGTTTGTCTCTGAGCTCTGCCTGTGCTTGTTTCACACAGCTGCAGGCTCTGGTGCCAGCACCTCTGTGCTGCAGGGCTGCAGGAAATCCCTGTGCCTCCCCTGCAAATGGAAGCTCTTGGGCTACCAGGAAAATGGAAGGTGGTAAGGAACACAAGGAAGGCAAAAACAAAACCAAAAGCAGCACCTGGATGACTTTGCTGCCCTTCCCCTGTTGCAGGACAGCAGTGGCTGCTTGCTGCTCTGCTGGGCTGTGGAATCAGAGCATCCTTGTGGGCTGGTGAGACACCAGAGGAATCTGGGGAGGAGGCTGAGTGCCCCCAGTGCCCATTGGAAAGGGAGACTCTATCAGGCTCTCAGTACCTTAAACATCCATAGTGATCTGGTGGTTTGGTCAAACTGGGACACTCAGGGTTAGGTCATGAGCAAAGTGCAAATTCTGTGAGCAGAACTGCCACCTGTGCAGAATTAACACTTTTAAACTATCGAGACAGGGCATCCGTGGGGCATTTATTGCACTTTAGCAGGAGTAAGAGGTGTGTCCAAAGCCACTAATTCAGTACAATGCAGCTCACTCCCCTGTTGGGTCTCTGGGAGCTCAGTCCCACTGGGAAGAGCACTAAAGTTCTGTGAAATGGAGGTGCCAAGCTCCAGTTCTGCAGAGCTTAGAGGATGACTCAGGTCTGCCAGACAGCATTGACCTCAAGGTCTCACTTTCAGAATTGGTGGAACAATAATTTTGGCCACTTCACACAGGTTAGATATGTAGGCCCTGATACCTGCAAATAAAAGTGTCTCTGATGGATGATGCAATGACCCAGTGAAGAATTATAATGTCTTTTCTTGGGAAAACCCCCTCAATTTGAATTGAGTGCACCTGGTGACAGGTCTGTGTGTGTCAGCAGTTCAGAACCAGGGCAGGGCCACTCTGAGTGCTCCAACAACTCTTGGGGTGGGATTATATCAGTAAAGGCTTCCCTTGACTTCGGGGCCATTTGGGTTAAGATTTAGGGTTACATTAACTCTTTTGGTTATTGATATGTTTAAGGGAATCTTTTTTAAAAAAAGCTTTTTTAGGAAACCATTCCAATTCTATACTTGGTTGTAGACAAAATGAGGAAATATTCCACATCTCCAGAGGGTCTGGCTCTAGAAGTTCCCAGTCTGATCACTGCTTTGGTGAGGGTAGAGTGTTCTTGAACAAGTTAAGATGGTGAATCCAGAGTCATTCTCTGAGGTTTGGGGACACTCTTAACTTACTGATTCAAAAAGGAAGATGACCAGGTGCCCATTCATTGGAAGAGTCTTCAGACTCCACACTAAGGCAACTCTTCATTGGAGCAAACTGGTCATCCTAACCTTGCAAAGGAAATTAAAGAGGTGCTGTAATCCAGAGGAGCTGGGAGCTGGAGCTGGTCCTGGCCCAGAGGGACCTGTCCCCACTGCCAGGGCTGCCCTTGCTCTCTGACAGTCACAGAATGCCATGGCTTGGCGGGACGTGCCCAGGGCAGGAACAAGGGAAAGGGGAATCTTTTCCAGGTCAAGATAATCCTCACAAATCCCAGGGACAGAATTCTTGAAAACCAAGTGCTGAGGCACAATGATAACCTAAACTTTTACTGGAAGTTTAAATCATAGGAGAGAATCTGCCTGCAAAGTTCAACATGCAAAGTTTTGAACAAGGTCAGTTCTGCAGCCTCCTAACCTGTACATGCAGGCAGACAAATGGGGCAACTGGAAAAGCAGACAGCAATCCAAAATGACTCCAGATTGGTAGTGACAACCAATTTTTAAAGGAAGTTTAGTGAGTTCTGTAAGGCAGGCCACTCTGGATGCTGTTTGCAGAGCACAGGTATCCCAATTTAACCATGACTGTGTCACTAAAATGTTTTTCTACTGATCCTCTGAACAAAGCAGCCAAACACAGAATGCTGCCCAAGGAAGGAGGGCTGTGCAGTGTGGCACCTCCAGCTCACTGGCAGGATAGACAAAATTCTCTTGGTAAACCTTACCTCTTCTATTGTCCTTGATGTCCTCTGAGGGTGTAAGCCAAAGACCTTTACCTTTTAAGGCTCTTATTAAACCAAAGAACGAGCAAATTTCTGTGAGGTTGCATTGTTTTGCAGCAAATTATCTAAATCAATAAACTTGATGTCTCAGACAGGTGTTGTGCCCAGGACATCCTTCTTGACCATTTTAGGGCTGGTTAAAGGAGTAGTCTCTGAAAGCAACACCTTTTATTGAAGGAAAGAGCACAAAAGGTCCCTGTCAGACAGCTCCTGAACTGGACCTCAGTGCCATTGCTACTCTTCTCTCCTCTGGGGAGAGTTTTGTACATTTTGTATTGATTGGATCTGTGACAGTGCAGCCACCTTATGTTGTATTGTTGTTCTATTATTTCTCTAGAGTCCCATAATAATATTATCAGACTTCTAAAGCCCATACCTCATCGGCATATTCTCATGGCTGCAGATCTTCACTGACTCCTTCTGCTGCATGCTGCTCTCTCTCAGGTCAGGACTCCTCCAAAGCTCTCCCTGAATGGTTAACCCGCCCCCTTTTATCCCAGTTCTCTTCAATGGTCACAGCTGCAGCCCATCAAGGACAACCGGGACCTCTGGGGCAAAGCCTCTATGCAGATATTCAAACACATTTCCTCTACTATAACCTTAACCTTTTGCAGCAGGTTCTCTTCCAGCAGAGCAGGGTAACTGATCAGCAAGGGTACAGCAGGCAGGTGGGAATAGTCTGGAGTTTGCCTGAAGGAAAAAAGGATTAAAGAAACTTGGGTGGATGTGTTGGACTGCAGCTCCTTTCCTCTAAGTTCTTGTGATATTTGTGGTGGTGATGTGATTGGTATCTAACTGCTGCAGGGTTACCTTTAAACAGAGCACCAGAATGGCCCAGGAACTCACTTTCTAACAGTCTGGTTGGGATAATTTATTTTCCTTGAATTGAACATGTCTCCAGGTGTGGTAAATTTACAGAACATCCTGTTCCTTGATCAGTTTGTGCTTGTGTTTCTCCTTCCAGTTTTCATCTGGAATGAATTCTGCAATGTGTGGCTCAGTTTTATGGTCCTTCACTGCATCCTCTCCTCTGTAAATAGGGAGAATCCAGTCTGGATGCACACCTGGCTGTACCTGAGACCCAGTGCACAACTGGAATAGATTCTGGTTACCATTTGTTACTCACCATGATGTTTGCCAAATGGATGACCTCTAACAGGGATTTTGTGATGTGGGCTCTTGGATTCTATTCCCTGAGGAATCCTGGTTCCCCTTGGGAAGATGTGCAAGTTGTTTTCCTCCCTGTGCTTTTATTTTATTGTTTGTAAATTGGGATTCCATTTGAATCTCCTTTATAAAGCTGTTATTCCACTGTTGTCAGCAATAGTCACATCCAACAGAATAAAATGCTGATTTCTAATTTCTATCAAACCTCTCCACATTGTATTTTTGGGGAATGCTTTGTCCTTGTATCCTTTGCAATAGCACAGGAGATGAGATTTAGATTTCACCCTCCTTGGGCCAGGAAACACTGGGAGCTGATAAATCCAAGGAAATGCTTCAAACTTCCTTATCAGAGGAGTGGCATTGCCTTTGTCTGTCTGAGCAGGGTGGGGCCCTGCTGATGTCCCAGAGCTGGAGGGAGGACAGAGGAGTTCCAGGTACTGCAGGGGGGACAGATGCGAGCAGGTTTGGGGGCTGCACTCTCTGATCTGTTCCCTCTCTGCTGTGCCACTGCTGGCTCCCCCAGGGCAGTGTGAGCACGGCCACCCTGGCAGGGCCCTTGCCCAGCTCCAGTGCAGGGGCAGCAGCTCCAAGCACCACCTCTGCAAGGGGGGAACGAGGGACCCATCCGTGCCAAGAGGCAAAGCATTGATTAATGGGCTTGAGAATTAACCCATTTTTTTATGCCTGGTTGGAAAATAATTCAAATTGTATCCCTTGTAGATTGTGTATTTAATAGGATGATAGGAAGTACATGCAGTGTAAAACAAAGTTTAGGGATATAATAATAAGAAAATGGAGGTGTTCTGCACTTTGAGGTAATCCCCTGAATTCCACCTGGGTGCACAGTTCACAGACTGCATGGGATCCATAGGTTTGTGCATCCTGGGGGAGGAATGCTATGATTTGCTGAAAAACAGAACTGGAAAACAACTGCTGTCCCCAAGCCCTTTCTGAGCTCCAGAGATTGCACAAGGATGTGACCACAAAGGAAAGCAGTACCAAGTTCCCAGTGGAACAACTCCCACAAAATGGTCTCACTACCCAGGGCTTTTGTGAAGGTCTTTTGCATCTTGAGGTGAGTTCAAGATCACTTTCATAAAAGCACTGACCAGTCAAGTCTTAACTAACCCCACAGAGGTAATGCAGAAGTAATTACCAGTCTCTGCTGTTCATCCTTCTGCCTCTCCCACCATGCTGCTGACATTTCTATTTTTCTTGGCTAATTAGTCTTGAATTTTGTTGTTTTAAAAAAACCTTTTGTTAAGTTTTTAGTTTGTAAAAAAATAATTATTGGGAATTCTTTTACTGTTTCAGTGTCTGTCATGTGTTACTCCAGTAAATAACTTAAAAAAATCAAATATTGATTTATATGTTTGGCTTCCCTTTGTTCTATACAAGAGCAATGATTTCACTTAGCTATTATGATGGATAAAACTTCAGAGATAATTAAATACATTAAATCCCTAAGGGAAGACTTACTTCAGGTCTGAACTATTCAGACTTGAAAGCCTTTGGAAAGTGTTAAACCCACCATCATTTCAATACTGAGGCTTGAAAAGCCCAGCAGAGCCTCACAGAACAGATGCAGTGCAAGGAGCTGTTGTGTGTTAAAGGCATTTTCCTGAATTTGTACAAAACCAGCAGCAGAGCACCACTGCTGTGTGTTTTATGTAAACTTTTCATATATTCACAGTAGCTGAACAAGAACTTGGACTTTGTGCCCTTTTAAAAATTGCTGTGCAGCTGTGGCCAGGTGCTGAGAGCTTTATTTGCCCCAGCACTGGGGCTGCCAGCTTTGGTAAAGCCTCCTGATGTGTCTGTCTGTCCCTGCCTTGCTTTTCCCACCCATTCCTTCTCCGGAGCAAGAACAGGAGAAATGTTTTACTTTGCCATCCCTGGCAGGCTCCAGGGCCAGGCTGGACAGGCTGGGAGCAGCCTGGGGCAGTGGGAGGTGTCCTGCCCATGCCTGGGGCGGGATGAGCTGAGCTTTATGTGACTCCCATCCCGAAGCATTCCAGGACTCTCTGATAAGAAGTTCATACTTTGAGATGTAGATATTTAGGATTATTGTCAGTGTGTTGAGCACAGAACTGCAGAGAGCAGCAGGTATCTCCTGCATCATCCACTTTTGTCCTGGATTGATTTAGACTTGCTGTTCCTATCAATCAGTTGTCAGCTGTTGTCACCTGAGTTAGTCAGGAGACCCTGAGCCAAGGAACCCTCACTAGGGAACTGCAGGAAATCACTCCCTGTGGTGAATTGCACCATGAATTATGTGTAAGTCAAAATATTAATTTTTTACTTTATATATAAAAATGTGTTTTTCAACTTCAGCTGAAAATTTGGAATAAGAGGCAAAGCATGAAGTTTCCTGAAAAGGGAAAAAATTTGTACACATAAAATATTAACATTCCACATGAAAATCTATCATACATCCAGACTGCAGCTGAGAAGAGGGGAGTGTGTCCATGTGTGAGGAGTGTGAGCATCTTCCCTGAGTCAGGACTTTTGCCCTGCAGCAGGGCTGGGCCTGGGGCTCTCCCTGGGGTTGGAGTCCCTGTTAGCAGAGCCACATCCAGCCTTGGATGACTTCCTGCCCAATTTCCCCTGGCTGGGGTGATCCAGCAGCCCTGGAGGACCAAGGGGAGGATGAGGGCAGGTTTGGCCCCAGGCTGGAAGGGTCACAGCTGCCAACCCCCTGGGACTGGCTCTGGGGACACCTTTTGGCCACACATTTCAAGTCAGATGAGCTGAACCCACATTTTTCAAAATTCATAACAGCTGGTTTTGCATCTGACCAAATACAGGGAACAGCACTGGTGGAGAATGCTGTGCTGGTCCTTCAGCTTTTTCCTCTAAAGGTGAATAGGGAGACTAGGGTTAAGGAGAGGAGAGGAGAGGAGAGGAGAGGAGAGGAGAGGAGAGGAGAGGAGAGGAGAGGAGAGGAGAGGAGAGGAGAGGAGAGGAGAGGAGAGGAGAGGAGAGGAGAGGAGAGGAGAGGAGAGGAGAAGAGGAAAGAGAAGAGAAGAGAAGAGAAGAGAAGAGAAGAGAAGAGAAGAGAAGAGAAGAGAAGAGAAGAGAAGAGAAGAGAAGAGAAGAGAAGAGAAGAGAAGAGAAGAGAAGAGAGAAGAACCCAAAACAATAACAACAAAACAAACAAACAACAAAGAAAAATAAAAATAAGATTGTCAAGGCTTTTATTTTACAAGCAAAGCAAGTGCTTGTGCTGATGAGCTATTTTGTCTCCCTTTTCACAGCATATCTTGGCACCAGCCATGAACCATTCTGCAGCAGCCTGCAGCTCCCTGCCTGCCCTGCAGGGCTGTGGGACTGTGCCACCCTGTGCCAGCAGCCAGGGCAATCCTCACAGACACCCTGGCAGCAGCACAGCCAGCAGGGAAGGCATCAGCATTCTGCAGGCAGAAAATGTGAATCAGAAGATTTATTAGCTAGAGAATGAATCCAGTAGATGATAATGTGGGAGACTTGGCATCTCTGTTTTTCCTGCTTCATGAATAAAATTGAGCATTTGTGTATTTAATGAAAAAAAGGAACCTCTTAATATTAAAAGGGTTAATTCTTAACTCATTTCTCTTTCACAGACCAGAAATATTTTCTGTAAGTCATAAATAACACATTTTAATAAATGGAGACTTTGATTACTTCATGCGGCCCGACTTGCATTGTAATTTCACAGAGACTCTTTGACACCGTTCCAACATCCAGTTTCTGTTGTGCATATTAAAAGTTCTACATATTTCAGACATGTACAGGTCTTCATGGTCTACTAGTGAACAGTGTTATTACTGAAAATAAGTTTGACTTCTAGAGAAATAATTGGCTTTTAACGGAAAGCGATTTTATTTTTAAAAAAACTTCATTGTTTTCATGATTTACCTTTAATTTATGTTCCCTTACTATACAGTCATTTTTCTCAAACTGCACTAATTTTGTAGTTCAAACAAGGCTTCCATTTCACCCTTGAGCCAGGATCCCTGATTTTTCTTTCAACTGGAAGTGCACAAACTAAATTTTTGGAATCGGTTCAAGGTCAAATTCAGTTCCTTGGAGTTTTGTCTTGAATGTGAACTTCAACAAGGAATGAGAAAATGTAACTTTTTCTCAGTGACAAATACTAGCCAATATGTTGGTAGTGGCATTAAAAGAGCAAGAGGGCTCATGCTGGCATGTGCTCCAGTGCTGGAAGGAGCTTTAACTGCTTCAGAAGACTGGAAATTAATTCAAGCAGCATCTGCTTTGCCCTCTCTAATTTACTTTCATTGATTATAACCCTACAATGAGCATTTGGTAGAGAACATTTTTAATGTGGTTCCCTCCCTGACCCCCTGAAAAAGAAATAAGGAATGAATATACGTACCTGTGGGTTCAGCAGGTGCACAGTGAATTGCTTGAAATTCTGAGTTTACTTCCACACTGGGCAAAAATGTTTTTTCTCAAACTGGGGAAGTGGTTCAGCTATTAACTAGCTGAAAATGTGCTAAAAATTATAGACAACCATTCACTAAACCTCAGTTTCTGCAGAAAACTGAGCAGCCCTGAGCAAAAGATGGCCCATGTTTCAGCTGGGTGAGCTCCTTCCAGAAAGCCTGAATTATTTTCTCTGTTTACAACCACATATTAAGAACTTCTCCCTGTATCTCCAGTGTTTCCCTGTCTTTGCAATTGATTAGATGTCACCAAGAGTCTTTGCATTTTTGTCATTACAGGTTTCTGGTGGTCTGAACAGCTTGCACAGAGGTGAGCTGCTCTCCTCCACTGCTCCAAAATCCACCCATCGCTGCTCAGACTGCAGCCATGCTTTGCTGTCCCTGGAATTCCTTTGTTCAGAGCTGACTGTTCATCTTTAACCCTGGTTATTTATGGTTTACCTGATTTTGGCAGAGCTGAGTTCAGGGCTGAGTAATTTTCCAGCAACTTTGTACATGATGAACACTTCACTAAACTTGCTACCAATGCCTTTGATCAATGTTCTCTTATAAAAGTAATTATTCAAAGCAAAACAGGCTGCTGATGGAGTTCATAGCTCACTTTTGAACTGCCAGGCGGGTGGTGGACAGTGCTTATATTGTAATTGTAAATGATAATGGTATTTATTGCTCCTTCCAGTTGCTTTTATGGAGGCGTCTGCTGTAACTTGGGGCTCTCTATTAACTCAGCCAGGCATTCCCTTTACCCAGAGGTATTTCTGACTTTTCCAGTGTCCATGAAATTGCTCCTGCACAGCAGCATAAAGGGACATAGAGGCTGCTGAAAATTTCCTATAAAAAAAATTAAATCACTCTCACAAGCACACAGGAAAGAAAAAAGATAAGAATCTGAAATTACAGTCAAGGATTCTTAGAGAAAGGTGCTTGACAGAAGGATTTAAATGAAAAGTCAGGACTTATCTGAGGCTTCAAGACTGGGGGCAGGTCTCTAGGATCAGGAGTAGTGAAGTGAAAGTTAAGAAGAAGTGAAGGCAAGAACAGGAGTGTGTGAAAGGAAAGTTACAGAGATATCAGTGGTACCAATAAGCCTTGAGAAACAAAGGTTAGGACAGTCACCATGTGCTTTATTTTGTCTTTCTCAGCTGTTGAGTAGAAGCTGGATTTGCATTACATTTTGTATTTTTATGAAGGGATCAGTTAGTTCCTGTGGCAGTTCCATCCCAAGTTTGTAGCCCAGCAGAGCAGGGAGTGTAGGGCACCTTAGGAGGAGGCAGCAGAGCAGGAGGACAGGACAGGGTGGTGCCCAGGGGCAGCGTGTGCCCCCAGGCTGTGTGCCACTCTGGCAGTGCCAGGGGTGATGCTGCTCTGGGACTGGCACTGGCTGTTTGACACCCACATCTCCATGCTTTTGTTTGGGTTTTTCTCTGTTCTTCCCAGGACTGCATGCAAGTGATTACAAAACATTACCAGGTTCTTCCCTCTTGCTGCAAACGTTCATACAAAGAGCAGTGCTCTCCTTGGTGCCCCATCCAAAGGCAGAGTCGGTGCCTGTTCAGATCTGTGTTCCCACTGTCCTTCCTGTGTGTGCAATCAGTTCTTGTGGTCTATCATCAAATGCTTCCAGGAGATCCTTGGGCTCAGGGTTCAGCTGCCTGGCTCCTGTTGGAGGTTTGCAGGCTCTCCAAGGGCCTCTCTCCATGGAGGGCAGTCCAGGAATTTCCCTTAACTTGGGTGGGCTCTGGGTCTGACACCCTCTGGAAGGCAGCAAAGCCATAGGTGCGCTCTGTTTCTCCCATTTTCATATCCCTCACACTGGAAGAAAACTTTCCCTTGGCTTCAGTGGAATCACTTCTTATTAACTCCAGTACAAATAAGAGCAGGAGCTGGTCTGCAAGCCTTGAATTATTCATTGTGTCTTCAGCAGGGCTTTCTAAGATACCCAGTATCTTTGATCTATGACATCATTGGTCGTGGAAGCCAGGAGGAGACATTCTACAACTGAAATGTAAATTCCCAGATATGACCTGAAACGTAAATTCCAGTAATATTCCTCCTCCAGGTGATCTCTTATTTCATATAAACTCAGCTTAACAAATATTCACCACCCCCACTGCAGCCAGCTTTGTGCAATTTAAAAGCAATGATGCACAACTAATTGCTGGTGCATTGTGCTCAGTTATAGCAGCAGTGAATGATTTCCAAAAGTTGATTATCCTTGGATGAATGATTTTCTTACCTCTGGTACATGCAGGGTTTACTTTTGCTGCTGTGATAGACAGCTAACCACATGTTCTGCCTCAGTGGAACATCAGTGTGTGGTGCTGAAATCCATTTCATGCCTTGCAGTGGGTGTGCTCTCTCATGCTTTTTGATACTGATGTTTTATGGTGCACACAATCACCAGGCCACACTTGGAAGAGAGAGGGCTAAGATGGAATTTATTACCTCTAAATTTGATCCAAAGCCTTCAAAGAGTTTCCAAAAAAAAAAAAAAAACAAACCCAAAAAACAAAACAAAACAAAACAAAAACAAACAAACAAAAAACCCAAACAAAATTATGCACACTGGCAGGAGACAGTGTTTACAGTGTTTGTAATACTTTCACTTTTTTCAGTTGTAGAACATGCAGAAAACAAACACCACCACATGCATTCTTCATGGCAGGCAGGTAACTTCAGTGGGCTCCTCAGAGGGCTGAAATCACCCTGAGTGTCCAAACCAATGTGATTTCCAATCAACCATCTGTCTGTAGGCTGCTCATAGGATTATCCACAAGGTGTTCAGAAAATATCAGTTCATACAGAACCTTCAAACTATCTCTTTTAGTTTAGGCAAGTTAACTGAATCTTTTGCACTCAAAGCCACTCACTGATGTGAAGATCAGCCCTCAATGTCCAACCCTCAGTGCTGAAAGAAAGAGGAGGGAAATTATTTAAGAAGTTTAAATGAGTAAAAGCTCAGACTGGTATTTCTGAGATAATTTAACAGATTGCCCAGAGAATCTGTGGCTGCCCCACCCCTGGAAGTGTCCAAGGCCGGGCTGTACCTTGTGCAGACACCCAGGTATCCAAATGGTGTCAGAAAATGGCACCAAGCTTCACTCTTGGTGGCAGTCCATGGGATTTAGCTCCTCCAGTCTCAATGTTTGTAAAGCAAATTAACAAATTGCGGAGAAGTTAGTCCAGGGTGTATTGTTATCCATTAGGGTTGAACCTGCCAAGAGCAGATCCTGATGTGATTACTGAGACAAAAGTATCACTGAACTTCTGGAGTTCTGCCCAAATTAGGGCTTCAGCACTCAGTCCTTGTTCTTTTATGTCATCAGCAATCATAACGAGGTTATTTGTTAGTGTTCTCAGCTAAATAGTATCTAACAAGAAATCGTCACATTTGTTTGACAGAACAAAATATATTTTCATGTGAAATCTGTTCTTCAAAATTCCAAACCCTGTTTACACCCAGGAAATTGCTTCATTTGTAGCAATTTCCTTTTCTTTAATTCCATTTCCAATTCCCATTATGAAACTCCCAGGCACGTAGTATGGCCCAATAAATAGGTGGAGTAGGACCAGAAAGGAGGAAATACCTGCCCTTTTGTACATTTTACTCCCATTTAGAGAAGGAAAATAAGAGAGACATATACAGAAATTCCAAATGTAAGCAGTTACAATAATTAGCAGCAAGATTAGCACTTGATTAACACTTTTTTTGATTTTTTTCCATATCCCCCTTTGCAGCCAGACATAAGTGGAATATTGTGGCTGACGTACTAAAGCCCTCTTGTGAAAATTCCAGTGCAGATTATGAAGCTACGCCCCGAGCCCTGCTCCCAGCAGAGGTGGGTATCACCATAGCCAGCTCACAGGCTGCCAAATCCCCCTGAGAGCCGTGCTCAGCATCAGCCACAGAGCCACAGTGGTGTGAGCCAGCTGCATCCAGCTGTGCTGCTCGCCTTGCCCCCTTGCAGCAGGAACTCCCTGGGCTGGGCTGGGCTGGGCTGGGCTGGGCTGGGGGAGGCACTGCTGGGTGCTGGGCTGGGGGAGGCACTGCTGGGTGCTGGGCTGGGGCTCTGCAGCCCTTGCTCTGGTGGGACCCCGCTGGTGCTGGCGCCGCTGCCCTTCCCGGTGCTCCGGGCACAGCCAGGGCGCTCCCTGCCCTCTGCAGTCCCTGTGTGTGACACCCAGGCAGGGCTGTCTGAGCACTGCCCTCGCCCTGTGCCCCGTGGTGACATTTGTGACCAGGTGGCAGCAAACAGCATTGCTGGGCAGGGAGGAGCAGATGTTTGACACGGGACAGGCCCTGGCAGGGGAGCGTAAGAGCCAGAACAAACAAAAGAAAAGAGGCTGGTATATATTTTCTTCCTTGATAACAGAACTGACTTAGCAGAGAGGGGAATCAGAATGCCAGGAATGACCTCCCTGAGGCCAGCACTGAAATGCAGCAGCACCACAGCTCCCTCTGCCATGCTCTGGTGCTCTCCTTCCCATCCCAGCCGCTCCTGAGCTGGACTCCAGCTTGCCTTGTCCTGAGCACAGCTCCTGGTGCTGCTGACCAATGCCACCAGCTGCAATGTCCCCGGCAGCTCCAGGGCCACATTTGTGACAAACTGGGCGTGGATGTGCTCAGCTTCCTCCCAAAGAGCAGGGAGATATGATTGCAAACCGAGTGTGCTGAGAGGAGGGAGCCTCCTCCTCAACCATCTCCTCCTCCTTGTGTTTCCTTCCCAGCAGCTTCCACTGCAATCAGAGGGTGTTTGCCCTGGAGATCTCCCAGCAGCTGCTGCTGGGGAGGGCTGAGGTGGGTCCTGCTCCCAAGCACTGATGCACCCAGATCAGCTCTGCTCAGCCTCACAAACCTGACACAGTGCTTGCTATGGGATTGGGAAAAAGTGCAACACCCTATTACCCTGGGTGAGAACCTTACAGGGGAGCTGGCAGTTAAGAAATTACCCTTCAACTCACAGTGTTTTACATCAAATTTTCCTAAATAGACTAAACCCAGCTCCTGCATATAGAAAATGCAAGTGTTCATCCATGCTTCTTGAAATTCACTCAATCAGTGTCAAATCCCAGAGAGCTGGGAGTAAAATCTCTGGTTTCTGTAGCTGATTTGCATGCAAGGATTGTGCACTGGATTGTGGTGACATTCCAGCTTCACCAGCTGTGCTCCAAGCCCTGCTTCTTTATGTGGGAAATTTAGCAAAACCATGTATTTTACATTGCTTTATGTTCTTGTTTTCCTGGGAAGGGAAGGGAAGGGAAGGGAAGGGAAGGGAAGGGAAGGGAAGGGAAGGGAAGGGAAGGGAAGGGAAGGGAAGGGAAGGGAAGGGAAGGGAAGGGAAGGGAAGGGAAGGGAAGGGAAGGGAAGGGAAGGGAAGGGAAGGGAAGGGAAGGGAAGGGAAAACCCCTACAAAACGCCAAAACCTGAACCATTTTTACTTTGCAAACACCAAAGAATCTTGATCAGGGTACAAAATAGAGTTGAATTTTAGCATTGTTAAGGCTGCAGCCCTCTCTCCCGTGCCCTGCAGAAGGCAGTCCCAGCTTTTTCCCTGCTGCCATTCTGCTCCAGCCAGACAAGTTGTTCTGCCTGGTTAAACCTGTGCTGTGTGTTTCATGAGCAGTGTAAAAGATCCTTATTGCTGTTCTAAAAATACAATGTAGTCAACAATCCTAATCCAACAGTGCAAGACAACACAGGTTTCTTTCATTAGAGGATCGTGGTAGGTATTGCTGAATCTAGTTCAAACAATTACCACTGAATTTTATATCTGCAGGCAGTGTAATAAACTGGAATATAGTTTTCACTCTGATCAGTCACATAAGAAGTATCTCCTTACTGCTGCATCCCCTTAAGCATCCTTATTCACCCATATGTGCATTCTGGCAAGTTCTGCATCCTCTCCACCATTATTTTATGTACAGACCTCAGCCAGGGCTCATTATTTTGGGAGTTAGGCAGCCCTTCTCAAAGTGCCACTGAGGATGCACCCAAAGCCAGCGGCTGAGCCCAAATTCAGAGCCTGATGGACTGGATCAGAGCACCCAGCCAGGAGTGTGGTGATGGAAGCAGCCTTGTTGGTTCTTAAGCTTCAAGATTTGGGGGTTTGTTGTTGTTTTGGTTTGGTGTTTTTAAGAATAGTTTCATGAGGAATAGAAGGAAATGGTGAAAGGAAAGATTTACTTAACTCTTCACAAAATAGGCTCGTATTATTGGTCCAAATTAATGTTCTGACATGGTTTTTTCTTCTAAACATTTTTCTGAGTTGTGCAGAAAATGCAGCATGAGCTTGTCACAGATGAAGATTGGGGCCTTTTTTGAAGCCACAACACTGCTGCATGTTGCAGTTGACCACAGCTTATTTTAAAAAGAGCAGGTGGACAAGGTGAGGCCAAGGAAGTTGCGTTAATGTGAGTCAAAAAATAAGAGGGAAGAAGTCTGCTAAATGAAGAATTCCAAGGTTTGCATACTTCCTGAAAAATTAACTTCTTGATGAAGTTTCCTTGCATTCCTAGATGAGCTCTGCTAGATTTCATTATGTGGGGATCAGTCCAGAACAAACCATGGCCTGGGATTGCAGAGGAAGGTGAGAGGTGATGGGCAGGCTGAGAGAGCAGGGGCAGCCCAGACCTTGCTGTGGATGAAAATGTGTCACTCCATGCCAAGGGGCTGCTGGGGGACAGCTCTGACTTCTGTCAGGGCAAAAGGAGCTGCAGCCCACAGGGGTGGGAAGGATTTGTCTGTAGACCTCAGGGAATAGAGGATTATCCTCATTAATTCTATGTGTGAACATAAAAATGAAATAAGGCCAATGAATCATGTAAGAGAAACAATTTTAAAAGCTCAGGCAACTCGAACTGGATGAATTTCTATTGAATGTTGTCTCATGGGATGCTCAGGGAAGTGTGTGCATGTACCAGGTTATCACACGTGCTCAAACCAGCTCCCTCCCCAGTAATGCTGCTCCAGGGGGCAGGTGATAAACAAAGAGTGCAGGCAGGTCCAGAATAGATGTTCCTAATTAGCTTTTTTCTTTTTTTATCTCTGAGCTGTGAAAATTGGCTGCAGCACTCCCTGTGATTACACCTTTGCCTACTACAAATTTTGCTGATGTTTGGTTGAGGGAGAAGAAGCAATTACGCAAGCCACAGGTGCCGTGGAGCACTCCAAGGTGTGCTGAGGGAGTAAACAGCCCTGCAGGATCAATTTCCCTGTGTTTCAAAGCAGAGCATGTCTTCTGTAAATCTGCTGATGCTGAAAGATGTGGCTCTTCACATGTCCAAATCTCAGAGCCAAACAGCCACAGAGAGCTCCAGTAAGGGAGTGACCTTGTTACATTTCTTGAAGGTTGGGCTCCAATGTGTCATGCAAAAGTAAACAAACATCATGTCCTGATATAAAAAGGGCTCAGTGTTCCTCATCAGTGCAAGGTTTCAGGCTGTTGGTAAGGGGAACATGAAGAGTTCTCATTAATGCTTTATCTGTTACAGGAGAGAATGCAGCACGGGGATGGGGAAGGCAGTGATGTTCTCTCTGCTGCTTCTGCCTTGCCTTCTGAAAAGGCAGAGACTGCAGAGGCATTTCAGGTCCACAGGTGCATTTTAAGCCTTACACTGACTCCATCTACTCATGTGAAATACTTGCACAGTGAAATATCCCCTCCCACAGAAATTCACCTCTGCTTTATCAAATGTGACCCAAAGAGAACACAAAGCTGCCTTCTCATAGGATTCCAGAATGGTTTGGGTGGGAAGGGACCTAAAGATCACCTTGTTCCAAGCCCCTGCCATGGGCAGGGACAACTCCTGCTTGTCTGTGTCCCCTCAGGAGCTCCTGCTCTCCTTTCTAGTGCAGGCTCTGCTGCTTTATCTCTCCCCTCTCAGACACGTTGCTGTCACTCACCTCTCCCAATCTTTAGGAGTCTCCTGTACTCTGTGCCTGTAAGAATTTCCCCTTTTTAATCACACTATTTTGTATCTTCTCTCTGGTATCTAAAATGCTTCAGTCTTCTGTGCAGTGCTGGTTAATGAGTTTAAATTTAAAATAGCTGAATGTAGCTTCAAGATAACTAGATATATTTTGTAGGGGAAAAACTAATTGGAGAGACAATGAGAAAATCCCTCCTAACATTTTCATTCTGAACATTGAAGGGTAATTCTGTTACTTGTAACTCAGCCTTGGTTCTGTCTGTTAAATTTAGGTCTTTAGAGAGTCTCCAGCACTAATTTGCTCCCAAAATTTCACTGGTAGTTGCAGGAAAATTGTACCTCAAGGACACTGTGAACTGCAGAATGGCAGATTTCCTTGGGCTGGGGACGGTGCAGAGAGAAATCTGCAGCTGGAGGGATGTGACACACACAAAGCCCAAACACAGGGAAACCCCAAACACACACCAAGAGACCCACCCCAAAAAAACCCCAAGCAAACTCTCCTCTTCAGATGGAGCTCTTCAGGAGGCTTTTTGTAGGAAACATAGAGTAAAAGGTGTTGTGCAAGCCCAGGGCCTGGCACAGAGCTGGCTTTACCTGAATGGAATGGGAGAGCTGGGGAAGGTGGGGCAAGGCAAGCCTGGGGCAGGGACAGGAGCCTTCCTGCAAAGGGAGGGGAGGATTTCCACTGGAATGGCTGGGAGAGGATAATGTGGGTGCATCTGGAAAGAAATGGTGACTGTATTTACTCACCACCCCAGGCTGGCATTTGTTTGTGGGCAGGGTGGAAGGTATTCCCCTTTCTGCTGGCACTGTCAACGTGACAAAACTGAGCTGGTGGCTGAGCTCCATTTGTGGGTGTGGAAGGATATAAACCAGGGGGAAATGGTGAGTGACTCCTTGGTTAACTGTGGAAAGCTCAGGAAAATGAGTGGCTGTTTGTCACTGGACAAACAGAATGTCTCTGGAGGGGAACTGCCTTGGGCAGCACAGTCTGACAGCTGCTTTTGGGCGAGGATTCCTTTTATTTGCAATGCTGGATGCAGCACACCTGTGTGGAAGTCTCATTCAAGTGAATCCTTGCAAATAGGGCTTTGTGGAAAAGAAAGACTCTGGTTTGGCAAATACAGCACAGTTTTCATGAGATACTTCTGATTAATGTGGATTTGCCACCTCTGCCCCACCATCTGCTACCCAAAAATAGAAAATTTGGAGTGATGCTGCTGCTGCCTCTAAGCTTCCAGTTAGGATTCAGGCTTTAATGGAATAATTACATCACAAATCAGTGAGATCTTGCTCTCGAGCCATTAATGATCATTCAAAGGTAAAATTTGTAATTTTCTGGTTTCCCTTTCCCTCTTTTGTGCCCTTGCCTCATAGGAGGTGGTCAGCCAAGCTGGCTCAAGCTGTGCTGGCCATGGCTGGTGTGTGGCCAGCTCCAGGCAGGGCAGGCTGGGAGCTCTGGGCCTCTGCCTGTCAGAATAACCTGTCTGAAAACGGGCTCTGCACCAAAACTGCCCAGGTTTGAAAAGCAGCTCTCCTGTGGCTGCTGGGGGTGTGAGGGGAGAATGGGGTCTGGAGTCATCATGGCTCAAGGGAGCCAGCAGGAGATGCTGGGGATGATAATGATGATAATTGTGGTGGTAGTGATGCCACCTGTATTGCAAATCTAGTGCTGAAAATAGTTTGGTTTGTTTTTTCTTTTAAAAGTAAACCACTAAGATCCCATCGAGGGAATTGATTCTGTGTTTTTGTCTCTTCCTCCCCCAGTGTGCACTCCTAATGCTTATGAAAGTTAAGAGTCACTTTGTGTTTTGTTTTGCTTTTCCTTAAATGGGGATGTTCCATCTACTCTCTTCTCAAGCCTGATCAAGCCTTCTATTTGATCCCAAATAGCCCAGGTTTTCAGTTTATAGAATTATGAATAAAGGCTTCATGTGCCATTTAAGATACACGTTCCTCCTCATTCAGAAGTGTTTGGCATTTTCCTTTCTTATTTAAACATGTTTAAGCGATTCCATTACTAAATACTGCTGGAGGGAACCAGAGAGGGAGAAGAAATTTGGCATCAATCCCAGTGCAATTTGGAGGCGAAGGTCTGAGGATGCTCACTATCCTACAGAATGACAGTAATTAAAATTAATGAAAAATCACTGCATAACACCCACCACTTGACATATTTCCTCAGGTGTTTTTGCAAAAATCTCCAAGAGAGACCTGTGGCTTGGGGCTTTGAAGTTCCCCTGCCCCTCCTCAGTCTCACCTCAGCTTTCATAAATGCAGATAGATAGCTGAATAAATATTCCAAAAGAAGTTCATTACTTAATACTTTTCTGTCCTAAGTAGCTTAATTTCTGTCTCAAGATGCCTTTGTAAAACTGCATTTGTGCCCAGGTGGAAGGATTAGAATTGGCTCAGCCCAGTGGCAGGGATACAACTCCTTGGAGAGGCAGCAGGAGGAACAGCAGGGCTGGGGGAGGGATGCAGTGTGAAGGGGAAAAAAGCCCAAACAAAACACAGCAAAGAGCCCCAAAACAAGTAAAAAAACCCCAAACCCCACCCCCAAAAAAACAAGCCTCACAAAATATTCTGTGTGAAGACAAATCTGTTTGTTTGGTGAAGAAAAACAGGCTCTTCATACTTCAAAAATTTCTGATTGTTTGTAACCAACAGCACAAGCCTGGTAAGACATGGGACAGGGGGCGCACACAAACAGTTATTTCTTATTGCACTTAAAATCTTTGTGTTGATTCTCTGCTTTCTGTTAGGTGGAAGGATCTCATACTGGGATGCTAAAAGGCAAATTCACAATTCAACAAACTTGGAGGAAGAATCCCACATTTTAGGGGTTTTTTTCCCAGTGAAACTGAAAGAACCCTATTGAATTGTCTCTTCCTGTTGCTACCACACAGTGCCACCTACTCAGGTCTGTAGATTCTCTTTCAGGTGAAAGAAACTGCCTGACTTTTTTTTTCCCCTAAAAGCAATTAAGAGAAACACTTAAGAGAACATTCTGATCTATCTGTGAAAATCTTTTTTTTTTCTTGCTGAGAAGAAGATCAGCATCAGCATATCAGGCAGAAGAGTTTCCAGAGTCACTTGGAAGTGACATTAAAAGGCTCTTCTGAATCAGCAAAGCACCTAACACATAAAATCCTCGTGCTCTGCAGCCTCAGTGTTTGGTGAACAGTCAAGATATTTTATTACCCTAAGGAAAGAGACAGAGTTGTTTTTGTCTTGGTACTCCTTATTCTGAGTTACTCTTTGTTTTTTGTCATGTTGCAAATCAGCAGTGAAGAAAACTCACTCAGCAAGCAGTAAAAGCAGCAACAAATGTTTACCCCTTGGGATATGAGCTCTGCAATCCCCACCCAGCCCCAGCAGACACCTCCAGCTCTGCGCGTGCAAGTTCAGCTTGACTGGGAGCACAGGCACTGAGCCAAGCAAGGAATCACACACTCCAGGCCTGGATTGGAGGGTAAAACATGCTCTCTCTAACAGGTTAATAAGTTATCCATGAAGCACCAGAAGCATCAGAACTGCAGTTTGAAAGATCTGATATTAAATCTCTAAAATAAACATTGAGAACTAGAGAAAATAAATTGCTCTGTGAAAGAATTGAGTAATATGATTTCCCTCTTCCTCACCTCTTGAATATATTGCTTAATCTGTCCTAAGACTGTAATCACCATCCTTAAGAAGGATGTGCTTGTGGATGCCTTTGGGTTCCACAGCCTGTTTTCCTTACAGCAGCAAAGAGGGGCACTTCTGACTCTATTACTTCTCAGTGTTTATTAATAATCTGGATTTTGGGCAAGGATCTTATGCCACATTTGTGAGGATGAATCTTGCTTGGAGAGCAGTCAGTAGGATCCTTGACACTGATTTGATGAAACTTTTAGCTTGGCAAAGTGTCTTTTCTGTGATACGCAATGCAAAAATTGAGTATACCCCATCCAGCACTTCTCCCCCAAATGGCTGAGTTTCAGGTTGGTTCCTCTGTACTTTTTCTGTGTTGGTTTCACACTCTGAACTAGAAAAGGTTGGATTGGAAATTCTTCCAGGAGTTGCACATCTTTGCAAATATGGAGTGTGTGTTATAATGTCTGAGACTGTGCTATAATGTCTTGGGCCGTGTTATCCTCATCTAGAAAATGGTTATTTATGTAGATGTTTGCTAATGAAATCCTGTTTGTTTTTAAATTGTTACACCTACAGCAGCAGTGGGATCACACCACAACTGTAAAATCTTCAGGGCAGCAACTCCTAGTTTGCACAAAAGTGCAAAAACCATAAAATGCACGAATCTGCCTTGTTGAGAGCATATGTATCACTGACAAGTGCTTCCAGGAAAAATGGTGAATTCCTTTCTTTCCCAGAACTGTTCAATTCTGCATTTTTCTTTCGTGAGTTCTGGAATTGAATTTTCAGCCTCTATTCTTGTTCGTTAGATTTTGTTTCTTCCTGTCTTGTCCTCTAGGTTTTATGACTACTTATTTATAGGTTTGTTTCTTCCAGGCGGTTAAATTGATCTTTAATTTTATTTCATGACCACAGAGGAAAGCAGCACAAGCTGCAGCAAGTTGGGAGGCAGGCAGGTATTGTGTACACTTTCCTGAGGCTAAACAGACCTGTGCTCCAGTGTCTTGGCTGCTGCACTGTGCTTTTCTAAGGAAGAGGATGTTGAAGGAGATCTGGGGAATTTGTTCTTTTATTGGATTAAATGGAATAAAGATCTGTGGTCACTGTGCTGTGGGGCTGCAGTGGAGCTCAGGCGTGGTCACCGGGTCAGCCTGGGAGTGCGGCTGTGGGGAGAGCAGAGAAACCCAAACCCCTGGGAGCAGAACAAATCCTCACTGTGAGCCAGGGCTGGGCCTCTGGAGCTGGTTTGGCTCTGGAAATCAGGGGAGTTGTGAAGAGCTTTCACCCCAGGAGCCGAGGTCTCGTTGTGACCTGAGCCGTGCCTGGAGTTCCCAGAGCAGAGGTGGGAGCAGGGTCTGAGCTGAGAGCACCTGAGCAGGGCTCATGCAGAGCAAGCAGGAGCTGTCTCCACTTGCCAGGCAGCTGTTTCAGAGGTGCAGAGATGCATCATGACTTTGCTGCTGATCCCAGTACACTGGGGAATAGGATTTGCCACTTTGTTCCTGTGCCTTGAGCAATTGTCATGTTTTCAAAAGAAAATTGCTCTGCTACAGTTCTGATTTCCACCTTTTGAATGCTATTTTTCATCTTCACTTTCTCTTTGCTTTCATGGGACAGAGGAAATCACTACCTTGAGGACATGCAGCAGTTTCCCCAGAGACAAGGGGGCCAGGCCATTGGCAGGTGACAATCCCTCTGTCCCCCTGCTGGGCACTCGGGCAGTGCCAGCCTGAGTGGCTGAGGGACACAGCCCTGCACTGGAGGGCTCTGGGGAGATCCTGGTGCTTGGCTCCAGCACCTGGCTCTGCTGGAAGGCACCTGTACTTCACACACAAAAGATTAACCCCTTGTTCTGCAGAGCAGAGCTCAGGCTGGGCCCAAGGCTGCTGTGCCAGTTTTTATTGAGTTAATACCAGAATGTGTAAAACCATACGCTGAGTATTTCTATTGGAACCAGAGGTCTCGCTGTTCAGTAAATCCTCCTCAACAGCACTGGATTTTGGGAGTTGATCTCTCGGCCAGGTATCAGTAGGTTGTGATCAGAGCTCCCACTGTACAATAGCACACACAGGAAAACTGAAATGTGTGTGTTTCCTGTGCTGGGACATCCTGCAGGAGTAATCCTGTGTGTGGCTGGGGCAAGGATTGGAGGAGCTCCTGTCACTTCATGTTCTGCTGCCCTTCTGTGGGTTCTGTGCTACCCCTCTGTGGGTTCTGTGCTTCCCTTCTGTGAGTTCTGTGCTTCCCTTCTGTGAGTACTGTGCTACCCCTCTGTGGGTTCTGCTGCCGTTCTGTGGGTTCTGCTTCCCTTCTGTGGGTTCTGCGTCCCTCCTGTGGGTTCTGCTGCCCCTCTGTGGGTTCTGCTTCCCTTCTGTGGGTTCTGTGCTGCCCTTCTGTGGGTTCTGCTTCCCTTCTGTGGGTTCTGCTTCCCTTCTGTGGGTTCTGTGCTTCCCTTCTGTGGGTTCTGTGCTTCCCTTCTGTGGGTTCTGTGCTGCCCCTCTGTGGGTTCTGTACTGCCCTTCTGTGGGTTCCTTTAGGAGGGATTTGCCATCCCAGAAGGACAATCTGAACTGTGGTGGATGAAGCAAGTGTGGAACTGTGCACCAAATCTTACAAGAGTAGTGCTAGCAAACACCTGAAGGAAATGCTGTAAGACTGACTTAAAACAGCTGAAAGAAGGGAAATTTCTGTTTCTGTGCACAGCAGGAGCTGCCTTGTGGAACGGGCTGGGACTGCCTGGAACTGGCTGCCCAAAGCAGTGGTGGGCACAAAGAGCATCAGCTGTGTGCAGAGCCAGGGATGGCTCCTTGGCAGCCTCAGAGCCACCCTGGGGATCTCAGGGATGTGCAGGGATGGGCTGCAGGGAGTGCCTGAGCTTCAGTTTTTGTCTGAGTAGTGCTTCCCCTTGCCACAGCTGCAGAGACAGCACTGAGCTGGAGGGAGCACTGGCCAGAGCCCTGGGCAGGGATTCACAGCTCCCTGCAGGGGCTCTGAGAGGGAATGTCTGTGGTTCCCCTGCACAGAGCGAACCTCGGGGGCCAAGGGGCCCTGCAGTGCTTTGGGGTCTGCCCAGCACGGGGCTGAGCAGGACCTGCCCACAGCCTAAAGGGCAGGGTCAGCACTGCCAGCCTGGGAGCTCCCACTGCACTGCAGCAGCCACAGCAGCAGGATTGGAGGGCCAGGAGTGTCCCTGCCCCCCAGCAGGACAGCATGGATCTGACCCACAGTGAATTGCTTTGCTCAGGTACCCTGCAGGGTAACTCCTCAGCTTTAGCAGAAAAAGAATTCGTAGTTTTCCCAGCAAAACAAGTTATTGATGCTTTAACCAGTTCAGGAGCTCTTCTTTACTTCACTTTTGAAAGCAGTTTTTGAAAAGGATCTCAGTGGGGTTAAAATGTATGCCAGAGGTAGCTAATAAGCCCCCCTTTCCCTTGTCATAGCAGCAGGAAAATCATCAAGGGCTGCTTCTACATATAAACCATTTGCCTTCAATAAAATAAGTGGATGCACAAATTTGGGATTTAATTTCACTCTTATTGGTGGTTTTTTCAGGTTGTGCAGAGTAATGAATTCTGGCATAAATTGTATAAAATACTCTGATATTTTTTTTTATTAATGTTGCCCAAGTTAGAGAACTAGCGCTTAAATAGTATTGACTTTTTCTTTGTTTGTTTCTTTCTTATCAAGTTTCAAACATTTTTGAGGGTTTGGCAGGCGTCCATCATCCCTGCAGCCCTGGATGATTTATCACCTTGCTGTGCAGGGCTGAGGTAGCTGTGTGCCAGCTGCCCTGCCTGCTCTCCTGTGGCATTCCCAGCCCTCCCTCCAGAGCTGCCTGTGCACAGGCAGAGCCACTCCATGCTCCCCAGCAGGACACTTCTCTCTGGGAATTATATTGATCTAAAAACTGTATTTTTAATGAACACGCTCAGGAAATGTGTTTGTAAACAGATTTATCACTGTTTTGCTGCCTCCAGAGGAGATAACTGTGGAGTGTTTCCTCCCAGTTCTGTCTGGACCTCCTGATCCCTTCCTTAGCCACTTGCAGCTCTCAGCCTGTTCTGTATCATCACCCTATTCTAACACTGTGGCAAATTAGACCTTTTTTTTTTTTTTTCATTAAGCCATAAATTATGGTTTCCTGGATTTAACTTATGTTTTTAAATTAATATTTCCCCATCCCTTTCCCCTTTCCAGAAAGTCTTTATCTGGCAGTTCTCCAGTAGAGGTTCTGCCCCAAGTCGAAATCCTGCCTCAGGATTTCCTGGTCTTGCCTCAGCTTACTTCATGTCCAGAGAGTCATTCTGCAAACAAATTAATTTTTCCTTGTCTAGAAATTATAGAGCTCTTTCATTCTGTCCTTCTGCAAGGGAAGTTAGGACAAATCTGTCTGAGGGGCTTTCAGGGCACTGTGCACTGTGTTATCTATGGGTAACAGCCAGGTGCATCTGCAAATAGAACAGGAGCAAGAGAGGCTTGTAAAACTGAGTGAGGAAAAGCAAACTGTTATGGTTAAAATAGTTGTTTGTTCTTCTTGTGTTCATGCATTAAACTAAACAGTTGCCATCATCCACACAGACAGAAATAATCTGCCTTCCCCTGCACCTTGTTTTGGAGAATGCTTTAGAAACTGCTCCCTTTTCTGCCCCCTTCTTTGTGTAGAAATATTGAAAAGTTACAGCAAGTTTTCCTCCATGCCTCTTCTGTAGGCTCAGCCAAATATCTCAGGGTTCTGTTGCCTACCAGCCTTGGAGCTTTGGCTTCTTGCCCTACAGATCTTCCAGTGCAGATATAAGCAGAACTGTGGTTTTGTTTGGCTGGAAGTTGAGTTCTTCCCAGGGGATTTGGGTGGCTGTGAAGCCAAGTGGCATCACAAGGTTCTGAGCATCCCTGCTCCCCTCTGTCAGCAGATGACAATCTGTCACCAGCTAAAACTCTCAGGCACCCAGGAAAAAAGCAGCAGATGGAGTCAGCTGCCAAGCAAACTGCTCCCTGGCTCTGTGTGAGGCTTTAGAACCACAGAATCATGGATTCATTAAGGTAGGAAAAGATCTTTAAGATCATCAAGTCCAACTGTCAACCCAGCACTGCTGTGTTTGCCTCTCAACCATTTTGTGAGTTTCTGACTGAAGAACACATTGTGGGTTTGCTGGGGTTTGGGAAATTCCTTGGGTTTGTTTTTGCCCAGTCTTGCCCTCTGTGCAAGTGTCCAGAAGAGGAGAGTTCAGCCCAGGGGTGACACTGCAGGGTGGCACTGGCTGTGTCACTCCCTTGGGACATCACAAGGCTAAAACTGCAGCATGGCAACAAAATCTGATTCCCTTCCTTGTTCTATCAATCCTATGCTCTGTGTAGGGATTTGATCTCTCTGTGGTGAGTAAAATCTTCTCTAACTCGTCTCCCTGTGCCAGGGAAATGGAGCACATGAACAATGTCCACAGGTCCTGTTTGTGGGAGGTGCTGGACATCAGCTCTGGGACAGGGACTGGCTCTTGCTTTGTCTTACACTGTGCTGAGGGAATTTTGTACTTCATACATTTTTAACAAGAAAAAAAATGCACTAGGTGGGCATGATATGCTGCTAATGCTGCACTTTGTCTATTTTTGGGAAGCTGTTGGCCTGCTCATTTGCAGTTGTTGCAGTCGAGAACAAATATTCTCAGTCAATGCTGAAATAAAAAATGGGAAGGTGCTGGTTCTGCTGTCAGCCAGGCAGGTGCTGCTCTGAAATAGCCCCATTGAAGTTCAGGAGCACATCTGATCAAAGAGGACATCAAAAGCAGCACAATCTATAAAGCAATAGTGCCTGCATGGAAAGCAGGAGAGCTTTATTGAATTCCATCAAATTGTTCTCGGTGTGTTGGTAGCACAAGCAAACCTCACCTGTGGATTTTTGCAAGTGAGGATGAGGGGAATGGTGGGAGGTGGATTAAGTTCTTAAGAAGAGCTGCCTTTGGCATTTCTGATGGAGGTTTGCTAGAGCAGGGTCCAAACACAGGCTGAGATCCCTGCACTGCCCAGGCTCAGGGCTGAGGTTGTGGTTGGCAATTCTGCTCGGCTGGCTCACTCTGCAGCTGGCACATGAAGGCAACTTTCCATGTTTGGAGTGCAAGGAGATTAAGATACTGATATAAAGGGGTGAGAGAGAATTGCTTTGGCATTACTGAGGTGTGCACAGTGCTTCTCTCTGAAGCCATGTGTGATGAGTGTGAGTATGGAACCTTTACCTGGTGGGTTTTCTTGCTCTGTCCCTACACCCACTCCTGCAGAATTGCCTGCTGAAAGTGTTCATCTTTCTCACCTTTTGGCTGTTTGTAGAGAGTTGAGTGAATCTCTGAGGTGAAGGAGAACTGCAGATCTGGAACTCAATGGGATCAGGCCAAGAGGATGCTTCAGGCAATGTTTTTATCTGTGAAAAGCACACAGTTAAAGAAGAGTTTTTGTGTTTCATCTAAAAGATCAATATTCATTTGACAGTGAGCAGAAGGGGGAGCCAGAAAGGCACAGTGTCAGTGCTCACACTGCATTTGCCATGTGGTGGAACTGGTTCTGTGTCACTCTGCCTGGGTCCAAAAGTCTCATCTGACCCCCCTTCCATCATTTTGCTTTCTTTTTTTGACTTTCTCTGTCATCTTCCTGTAATACTAATTCACTTCAGTTCTAATAAAAACATTTGTAAGATAATGGAGGAATCTTGGCTGAGCATTTGTTGGTTTAGTTTCCAGCATATTATATTGATTCTCTGAAGATTGCTTGTCTCCCTGAGATGATTTGTGGGTTTGTGGCCTTTTGTTCCTGTGGGGACTGGGAATCAGGAGCATGCAGCAGTACCTGCATTAGTGTCCTTACCAGCTTGGAGTAGGAAAGTTGGAATACTCTGAGTTTGTAATTTTTTTCCTTCACAGAGGTAGAAAACTGATTTCCTAGGCCAGGAGATGCATTGGATGAATAGAGGTGTGATTCAGAGGGGTTTCAAGGTTTTTTTGAGTTTTGGGGGTTCTGCATTTTTTGGTTTTGCTTTCTGTTTTACTTTTTTTTCCGGTCTCCTAAAAACAGCCCTAAACAGGAGTTGGGAAAAACCTGCAGATTTCAAATGAAGATGGATGCTCAGTTGGGACTTATTTGGAAAAGTTTTCAGTAGCAGTTCTGCAGAACTTTTCCACTCTTGGAGTTTGAACTTTTGTCTCCCATATTCCAGTGGAAGGTGTCCTTGGAAAGGGCGTAGGACACAGGGATGTCCTTGGGGATGGGGTAGGACACAGGGATGTCCTTGGAAAGGAGAGGATTCTGCTAAGAAGCCCTTTGAGTTTTGTCAGTTAGCAAAGTCACGGTGGAGGTGTGCTGGGTACTTTCTCAGTGGTGTGCCTCAGGTACCCTTCCAGAAGACTATTTCTGTTTTAGATCAAAGAAAAGTGCAGTAGCACACCAGAAATCCTTTCTCAGGCTTTTTCTGTGGTTTGATGTGTTTTTTTCTTCCTCCCCTTCAGTTATTGTGTGGTCAGCCTTGACGGGCTTTTAATGCCCTGCCAAGTTCTCTGGGAGCTGCAGAGACCATCCCTCTAATGGAAATATGATGTAATTATACTTCAGCATCCTCTAAATGAGTCTCTTCTACTACCAGGGTGCTCACATGTCCATGCAGTTGGAAGTTTTGCTTTGTGCATCTGTTTTAAATGAGGATGTGGCCCTAAACTATCACAGAGGGCCAGGAGAGCCAGCTGTCAAAAGCTTCTGGTACCCAGAGCTGGCTGTGATGACTACAAATGTTTTTCATTTGTCTGATTAAATAACTTCTCCAACACAGTAATAATCAAAAGTGCTTGTTTTCACTATTCAGCTACACTACTAAGTGACCAGAAATGTGTAGAAAAACCAGGGTGGAAACAAAAAAAAAAAAAAAACCCTTCAGGACTTTAAAAGTTCACCTTTTAACCCATCTTTTCAACACCTGCCTCGAGCAGGGCTTTGGTGGAACAAAGGCTGTGGAGTGATGCCCATGCTGGGCAGTGCATGTGCTGATCCCACCTTCCCTGCAGCAAACTGCTGCTGCCAGGAGAGCCAAAAGCCCTGGAGACCTGGCTGCCTCTGGAGCTGGGATCACATCCTGGGGCTCTGCGCTCACCACAGGGTGTGGGGAACACTTGACACCACAAATGCAGGCAGGGACAGGGAGCTGTGTTTCCATTGGAAGCGGGGCTGCATTTTCCTCACCTCACCTCATGGAGGCCTTGGGGCAGAGATTGGCTGGAGAGCCCGGCTGGGGTGGGGACTCACCTGGCTTCGGGTGCTTTCTAGGACTGCTTTGTGTTGCTGCATGTGCTTGAGCTGCAGTGTTTGGATTTTCAGAACCCAGGGAATCTGTTTTGGGCCTGCTCTTGGTCTGCTTGCCTGGTTCCGAGCCAATTTACAGCTCAGAACTTGTCTGTGTTTGGAAATGGATTTTAGAACAGACACGCGACCAGTGGACCCAAGTGCCAAAATACAAATCCCAGGATCCCAGAATGGTTTGGGTTGGAAGGGGCCTTAAATCCATCTCAATCCAACCCCCTGCCATGGGCAGGGACACCTTCCACTGTCCCAGGCTGCTCCAAGCCCGGCCCAGCCTGGCCTTGGGCACTGCCAGGTATCCAGGGGCAGCCACAGCTTGCCCACCCTCCCAGGGAAGGATTTCTCCCCAATCTCCCATCCATCCCTGCCCTCTGGCAGTGGGAGCCATTCCCTGTGTCCTGTCCCTCCATGCCTTGTCCCCAGTCCCTCTGCAGCTCTCCTGGAGCCCCTTCAGGCCCTGCCAGGGACTCTGAGGTGTCCCTGGAGCTTCTCCTCTCCAGGTGAGCACCCCCAGCTCTCCCAGCTGTCCTTGTGTTGCTGTGAGCAAACAGGAGGTGCACTTGGAGGATGTGCCACCTCCTCTCAGGTGTGGCATCGCTGGAGGACAGGGAGAGCAGCTGAGGGCTCAGGAGCCCCTCTGGCCGTCCGTGCTCACCTGCAGCAGCCTCAGCTCTGTGTGCTCTGCAATCCCCTGGTCACTCCCTGCTCTGCTGTGTGTGCCCAAAGGAATCTCACTGAGCTCACTGGTGAGTTTCCTTGGACAAAGATCATAGAAAACCCCATGTCTTAAATGGTAGCTTTGGAAATCATTTAAATGGTAGATAATGATGCTCTTTTTACTCTGTGCTTCGTTCTGCAGCAGTGTACTCAGAATAGCTTGGAGTGGATTTGGCCAGTTTGGATTTCTTACAGTCAATATTTTCAAGAGAGAGCTGAAAAGCAAAATAGGTGTGGGATTAAAAGAGAGAGAGAATTGTTTGCATTAACAGAACAACAGATGTCTGACAGCTTTAAAAATAAAAACAATCAATTTCCAGCAGTAGTGATTATGAAATGGACCACTAGGACACGACTCCAGGGAGAGACAGTGGATAAAGGAGCCCAGTTTGTCCCCTGAGCAGGTCATGAGAAGCTCTGAGGGCACCAAGCTGGGCTCAGGGTTGCTGGGGCTCCTTGGTCCCACAGCTTTGAATTAAAAGTCAAGATTCAATCGCCACGTGTTAAACTCAGAACACTGTCACCTCCAAAGGACTCAGAATAACATTTTTACCTGCAAAGAACTCAGTTCCTCCTGCTCTGGGCAAACCCCAGGGGCAGCTGAGCACCCAGAGCCACTGGCTGAGTCACCACAGTGACTCACACTTGTGCCCTGGGGTTTTGTTTTCTTTTCAAAGCAGTTTCCTGTATTTTGGTCATATAGGATTACAATTTAAAGCCCTGGTTGACCTGTTTGGGTATGCAAGTTCAAAGAAATACAGACTTTCAAATGCTAACCAAACATGTATGACTTCTAGATGCTGTTTCCATGTCACTTTTCAAATTTTGTGATAACTCAGTAGAAAAAGACTCTTAATGATGTGAATTTGCAGTGATTTAAAAAAAATTCCTGAGAATTGTCCCTTGTGATTAAAGAGGCTGTAAATCAAGTGTGTAGGTAACTTTCTAAGCCTTGCTTTGCTTGCTGAGGTCTTTGATGTTCAGATGCAGATGTTCAGGCTGGTGCCAGGGCAGAGTCAGGCACCCCAGGCCCTGTGTCCCCTCTGTGCCACCAGCTCAGTGCCCTCCCCTGTGCCCTGGGCTGCTCCCCCTCCTGGGCCCCTGACACAGAATTCTCTTTGTGGGTCAGGTTCTGTGGGGCTGCTCTGGCTCTCCTGCAGCTGGGTTTGCCCCCTGAGCTGGGACACTCCTCTGCTCTCAGGCAAGCTCTAAGACCAGCAGTTGTTAAATTGCAGCAGCCTCCATAGCTGAAAAATGTCTGAGGCATTTTAATCAAATAAATCAAACTGGCCCAAGTGTCTGTTGTGGCTCATAACAAAATCAGAGGAGCAGAGTAGTGCTGAACACACACATTGTGTTTTGTGCTGCAGCAAAGTGAGACAAATGCCCCGTTCTGTGTCAGCAGGTAATGACATCTCCCACAGAGCAGAGTTCCTGTGTTAATCATATTTGACTTCTCCAACTGCCTCGCTTCCTCCTCCCAGCCCAGCAAGCAGCTTGCTGAAATTGTGACAAATGCTCACACACTTCACAGAATAAAAATCCTATTCAATTCTTTCCCCATCCACGGTGCCCAGAAGGCTCCCAGTGAATCCTTTGGCTGGGTTTGCAGGCGTCCTCCATCCAAACTTCTTCCTGGAATTCCACCTGAAGCTTCTCTGTGTCCTGTTCACGGGCTTTCCTTTGCACAGGATAATGGATTCTTTAAGCTTTGAAAGTGAGTTGTTGTGGCCTAAAGTAACAAATCAGTTTTGGAATGCATGCTGTCTGTTGTAAATGATTTGGGGGTAATAAATTTTCTGGTACAAAGCAATAGGCAGAGTTTTCATAATGTTGAACAGTTTGGACTTGTCTTGAAGGGAACAATGTCGCGAAAGCAATGTGCTGGTTCCAACTATTTGTTATTATAAAAGACAATTTTTTTTTTCCTTAAGGTAGAATCCTCATCAGATTTCATGCTTTGCTGTAACTTGTTTTATTCCTTATGTTAGACAAATAAAAATATTTGAGCATAGTTGTGTATCTGTTACATCTGTTAATGTAAGCTTTTTTTTTTGAGGCTGCTTAGGAAAGCTTATACATGCTCCCCTTTTTACCAAAGGCCCATGAAAGTGGATTTGATTACTCCTAGAGCTTTTGATAAGCTACATTTGAACCTGGCTGATTGAAAACTGAGGCCACAGTGCAGAAGCTCTATGTATTACCTTAAATTTAACATGATGGTTTTTCAGCACTCATTCATTCCCTCCTGGAAACGTTCACAGGTGGCAATTTCTAGAGCTCCCCCACAGACAAATCTGATGAAATAACTGCTCCAGACAGCCCTCAAGTCAGAACTGAGTTTTGGTGAGACTGGATGTGCAGTAACTATTAAGAGACAAGACTCTTGCACTTTTCCATGGCAGCATCTCTCTGGGATCTGTGCTGTGCAAACCACGAGAAGCTCGGAGTCTTTATCTGGTACCCAGCTTTAGGGACTGCAGTGCCAGGAAAATGAACTTTCTTCATTTCCACCAGCCACAAGACTGAGTGGCTTCACTTTTCTAACTTCTCTAACACTTCTCTTTCCCCAGAGCCCCTTGGCTGCTGCAGTGCCCAGGGTGCCAGTTGGGTTTGGGCTGGGTGTTCCTGGGTTAAATTGGAACAACGAAAGAAACTTGTGCATTCAAAATGGATTCAAATCTGCTCAAATGAGACCTTTGACTATAAACTGGGGAGTAATCATTTCGTGGGTGAGTTTCCAGAGCAATCTGAGCTGGGCTGCTTTGGGCTTTGTCATGAATCTGGCTGCAGTTTGTCATGTAAGGGCTGCATCAGCAGGCTCTTGGCTGAGGAGGGAGCAGAGGAGCTGCTTCTGCAGGGGTGGGAAAGCTCAGGATTCTCTTCATCAGAAGGATCTGACAGTCTTCCCCTTTCCTGTCCCTGTGTGCACCTGTTCGTGGCTGGAGCAGGGCAGAGCAGTGACTGCCCCCACGGGGACCTGTCCCTCCTGCTCAGCTCTGTTTGCCCCGTGGCTGCTGCTCCAGCAGTGAAACCAGCAGCAGGCAGGGACAGCAGGCCTGAGGCTGCCCAGGGAGGTTGTGCTGCTCCTGTGCCAAAGGCAGGATGGGGCAGAGCCCTCCCAGAGCCTTGTCCCTCCCTGCCCCTCTCCCTCCTTCCCTCATCCCTGCCCTGGGTCCCCAGGGATGCTGCTCCAGGAATGGGTTACACCTTCTCCTTATTTCTGAGAGCTGGGGCTGGGGCTGGGTGCAAAGGGAGGAGAGAGCAAAGCACAAACCTCAGGGGTGTCTGAGCCTGCAGGGAGCCAGGATTGCTGCTGGAGCTCTCTCTGAGCCCACATTTCTGTGTCCTTAAGTCTTTTCTCCTCTCTCACAAACCAGGAGCTCTATGGCCACTCAGGAAATTAGTTTACTTATTGATCTTCCTGAGGGCCCAGGGATGTAATTCTGTCTTTATTACATCAGATTTTAGAAGATATTTTTGAACAGTGGCAAAAGCATAAAAAGCAGAGGGGAAAAAAGCTCACCAAAAAAAAAAAAAAAACCCCAAAAAAATGCAGCAGCAACCTTATGTCTCAGGTTTGTGGGGCTGATGAAATCAGTTTGTGTGCATGGGGAAGAGAGGAAGATTTTAGCAACTTGTGTACTTTAAGAAATTTATATCAGAAATTTATATCAGAAATCTTAATATTAGATTTATTTATAATCTTCAAATTTTCCTTATTTTAGGTCACAGAGAGAAGTTCGGGGTTTATTGTGCAGCTTTTTATTTCCAGCACATATTTTCAGAGCTACTTATCTTTCTCATTCCCCTTTGTAGCCTAAAACTTGGCTTGGCAGCTCCTGAGGTTTTCCATGGAATTGCTTAAGGTGTTCCTATAACAGCCTGCACTGATTTCCATACAGCAAATGTTCTCCTCTTTCCCAAAGAACACCCTGGAATGTGTGACTTCCACAAGCAGCCTCAGCAAAAATGTGCCCTGGATCCCAGTGATCAAATCTAAACCAGCTCAGGCAGATCAATTCTGTTCTAGCACGAGAACACGAGTAATGCTGATTTCTTCATTCCAATTTATGCTTTGGATTTTCCCCTCAGCCTTCCAGTATCCACTAGTGAGAATTTCTAATATATAGGACAAATGTTCATCCATACACAGGCACATGATTTTTCTGGGACAGCTTTGCTAACATGCTCTTAGAAGTAACTACTTGTCATTTAAACTTGATTTGATGAGTTAGAAGTGAGAGAAGCAGTTCATAAAAATGATTTCTTTCTGACTTCCACAAAAACTCAGGCAATTGTTTAATCACATTAAAAAATCAAGGCAGTTAAAACTAAATTTTCTTGGGATTTTGCTTTCAAGACTTATTCCAGGTTTCTTACAGAACATTCTTCTATGTACAGGAACTGAAGTCAGACCAGGCTCCAAAAATGGTGGCACCAAAAAACATTAAATCGCTATCATCCTGCAGCAATTAAAATTCACTTTGACAGGACAGAAAATGTTGATGAGGCTCCCAAGAAATGAGAGTACAAGACACAGTGCTGGTGGTGAATTGAATTTTTATTTTTTCCTGATTAAAGCAGGAGCAAGCACAAGTCCTACATTCCCAACAGGTAAAGGATTCCAGCCTTATTATAATGTGCCTTCAATGTGAAGCTGTCAGATCTACAGAGTGAGAAAAAGCAGAAGATAGTCTGTCACCCTGGCATTTCTGTTTCCACATTTTCCTTATCACCAAGCAAAGAATGCATTTTTTCATTTACACCTACCTGTACCTTTATGCAGGCACAAGCAGCCTTTCATGCATTTCACAGGAGTGAGATGTCATGCTAATGATATGTTTCTTTTTCTGCGTTTTGAAGGGCAATTTAAATTGTCTCCCTGATGCTGGATTTGCATTAGTGATGCTGAAACGTGTGCACGTGAGTGCTGTAAATGGATACAGTGGAGGAGTGCAGGTATTTCTTTCCTCAAGACTGATTTTTTTTCCCCTTATTGAAATACAAATTGCCATGTCTGTTTAAAGCTGAAGTGTGGGGTGTTCTTATTAGCACCTCTAGCCTGAAGCCTTTTCATGTTCAAATGAATGTTAAGTGTTACCAGGATTACACATTAGACACTTTAAAAGAATGGGCTGAGGAGCTCATTTCAGCTGTTTATTGTTCATTCCAGGGTATATTAACTAAGCTCATTTAAAAATCATATTTCCTCATCTCCTGATGTTTTGGAAGAGAAATAAGAAAAGGCAGATAAAATTTAGGCCTTGTGTCAGCTTACATCGATTATCCTGCATTTTGATCTTGCATTTCTCCTAAATTGGCTAAATAGTTAAAGAATAAGGGAGCAGGAATGACTACTGCATTGAAAGCCTTCTGTTTTTTCTTTTTATTGATACCATCCCCTGGCTGTAGAGAAGAGACTGTCTGCAAAGAGACATTTGATGTTGACTGGCAGCTCTATAGATCTTTTGAGCATATGTTCAAGTACTAAGAAAGTTTTTCGCTTCTCAGAACACACAGAGTGCAGCTTTAGAAGAGAATATTCTGAAAGTGCATTCAGCATGTGATTTGGTGGCCAGCAGCAGTACCTGGACTGACTATTTGGTGAAATGCTTCCAAGAAAGCTTTCAAATGTGCAACAGCTCCAAGCATTGTATGGATGTGTCCCCCCCATACAGGTCAGAGGATGCTGTGGCTGCAGGAGCCCCTAAAAATGCCAGGTTATTTAAAATTTTTGGGTGCAGCATATCATCATGACCCTGTGATTTAAACAATCTTTGAATAGCAGGGCTCCTTCAGGGGTGTCAGGATTCAGAGCACTGGGAGGGGCTGCTGCTGCCCCAGCTGCATGAGGGGCAGTGAGAGGCTGTGACACAGGAGAGGCTTCCACACTCCCTGTCCTCCCAAATCTGGGAAATCATCTCACTGGAAAGGAGCTACAAGGTGTGCAGGACTGTCACATTGAGGAAAAAGATTCTCTGGGATGCAAGATCCTAAAACATCTGCTTTCACCCAGAACAGAAGAGATTTTGGACAAGGGGAAGCAAGGAAAAAAGGAAAGGGGAAAACTGCCTCCTAATACTTGATTTGAAGAGCAAGCCTTGGGTTCAAACCTTGGGCAGAGGTTCAAGTCAGTTCTTTATCTAGACCAGTTCACCTAATCCTGGTTATCAGCCTTCTCCTCTCCTGTAGGCAGGAGCTGCTGTATAGCCAGAGGGAAGAAACTTCCCAGTGAAGAAATACCAGGGAACTTGCCTCAGCTAGCTGCAGGAGTTGAAAGAATTTTCCCCTCTAATTCAGATTTCAGATACTTCTCACTGAAGCGTTTTTGGTTGGAGTTTTGTTTGTTTGTTTGTTTTTTGGGGTTTCTTTCCTTTATTTATTTATTTAAGAAAATTTATTAATATGCCTCTCTCAGTTTTGATGGGACTCTTTAGTCTTTCAGCTGTGCACCCTCCAGGCTCTCAGCTTTCCCAGTTCCTTGTCTGCCAGCAGGACTGCCCCAGCCTGTGCTGAGCACTCTGTGAATTCTGTGCAAAGTGCCTTCGAGGTTTTAGTGACCCTGCAATTTACTCCTAGGCTGTGGTAAACTCTCATTTGTATAATTCATGGAAACTACTGAATGAAAAGGGCACTTTGGAATATTGTTTCCAGTACAGCAGCCTGCCCTGACTAAAACAATGGGGGTAAAATGAAGCATTTCTAGAAGAACTGGCCATCTGTCCAAACACTGCTCAGCTCCTTGTCCGAAGGCTATTTTATGGAATTTGGTGGTGAAGTGTTTGTCTGTGCACCTGTGGCTGCACACAAGGACACTTTTTCTTCCTTAGATAAATATTTATACAGGAGATACTTGCACTTAATACTGCTTGTTTTCCTTTTGCTCTAGTGAAAATATTACTGTTAGAATAGAGCAGGAGAGGAATATCTGCAGCTCCTCTGCACAGAGCAGCTCCATCTGCTCCTGGAGGCTGAACATGTTTCCCTGATGATTCACTGTGGAGCTCCTGTGACAGCAGCAGTGCAGAGGAGCCCCTGGCAGGAGCTGCTGGCACAGAGTCTCCCTGGGAGGGGCTCAGGGACTGGGCAGCACCAGGATTTTGCCTCTTTCCTTCCTGGGGAGGTCAAGCACAGCAACCCTGGGCCCTCATCCAGCACTTAAAACCCTTGATGGATCTGACAGAGCTGGAATTCTTGGATGTCAAACATATTTGAGTCCTGAAAATTCTGTGATGTCACAGCCCTCTGCTTACCTGGGCAGTCAAAGATGGGAGCTGCAGTGGCAGGGCTTGGGTCAGGCCCCTGGATCCCTGCACCCTCTCACTCCAGCTGAGAGCTGCTGGTAGCAGTTTTACAGAGCCCTGACTGGGGTCTGCCCCTCACTGGTTCTTCCTTCAGTGCTGCCACACTGGGAAAATTAGAAGTGAAAAATAAAATTTAAAAAATCTTTATTCTCTTTGGCTCAATTACAGAAACCTTATCAGATCCCTTCTAGGGATAATGGGCTCATCCTTACAGCAGAAGGGTGTAGATGGAGTTTGGTCTGCTTTGTTATGAGAGATGACAACAACAAAGTGAAATTTGGATAAATGTCAGTTCACTGTTTTAAAAACAGATTGCTGAACTAAGAGAAAAAGCTATGCTAGAAGAAACTTAAAATTCTGAGGTCTGGGGTGGTTTTATGCACTTTAGAGAGCTCTGTCTTGTTTTCAGTTTCTCTGTGTGATTTATGAGGTCACAGAACTGCTTTTCTTTATTTGGTGAATTTGGTGATTCTCTGAAAAACTACTGATTGTAATGAAAATAATTTAAGTTCTTTTTATTGTAGTGCAGTGATAATTCTTAGAAATGCAAAATATTACAAAATGTACACCTTACTGTATAATAGATATCCTAGCAATAAAGCAGCCCCTGTTCCATTATAAGGTACCAATGTTAAGTGATTGTTTCCTTTATGCTGCCTGAATTTCTAACTCTTTGTTAGAAACCTGTTTAAGTAAAATCAACAAATGCAGTTTGCTCCAAATATGTAACCTGCTGTTCCCTGCTGCTTGTAAGCAATCCTTAATCTTCTTTTTTCTCTTGCTGTCATCTCCAAGGGCTCTTCCTGCAATGATTAGAAGCCTTCTTCACCTTTGGGAATGGCTCAGAATCACAAACAATATATTCAGATGAAAGGGAAATTCTTGACCAGCCTGTCCTGGCAGCTCTTTGATCTCCTTGGGGCCGGAGCATCTTCCAGCCACCCCCTTGGGAAGGGGAACAAGTGAAACATTGTCCTGGGGGGCACAGAGGTCTGCATACCTCACTTAGGCAGGAAAACACCCATCCCCTCCTGTGTGCTGGGCTCGATGGAAAACTGGGAATTTTTCAGGAAGAAAAAGAAAACAACAACATGCTGTTAATGAACTGGCCAGTCAGTCCCAGGCCATGGTGGGTAGGGCACCCACAGGTGAGTGTGCAGAACTTCTAGAGATTTCTTTGGCAAGGAAAACATTGGTTTTCTTGGATGAGACTATCAGAAAACAGAACAGTCAGAGTTTAACTGGAGGTGGCAACAAACAGCAAAATGATGGGAAGGCTTGAGCATGAGATGGTGTTTGGCTTTAATTTAGAAACTTGATGTGTATGCAAGTTTAGATTTAGTAAGGAACTGAGAATTGTCATTTGAAAGCATAGCAGAAGCTCCTGGTGGCCAGCCTGCCCAAAATAAAAAGTTCTGATGGTTCAGATGATGTTGAATTCATGCTGTGACACCTTCTATGTTCACTGATTCTGAAGTATTTTCTGAAGAATGTTATGGTGGTTTCTATGTTTAAGATGTGTGATGTGCAAGAAGGACATAGACATGATTTCTCTTGATAGCTGGTGCCAGCACTAAGATCTGGGGCTTTGTTAAATCCTCCCAAATTTGAAAACCTTCAAATTATTGGACATTAAATTTAAGGCTGATTGATATGGCAAATTTCACAGAGAAATCTCAGGGTGAGTGGGCAGTAGAACATGAATTCTGGCTCCAGGATCCTCAGCTCAAATTCCAGTCTATATTGCTTTAAGACTTGCAGTTATGACAATTTAAAATTACAAGTGGCTGAATGCATGAACCAAACAGACCTGTCAAAGGCATCAGAGGTAATTTGCCATCTTCTTTTTCTGTTGTCTCCTCTAGCAGGACAAAAAGATAGTTTTGTTCCCTGTACTGACTCTGCTCTGCAGCTTCTCGCTCTTGCCTTGGTTCAAGGGAGGCAGAATTCTTGTTTTCCCCTAAACCTACTCAGTCTTTTGATAGGGGCCCTCTGATTTCTCTACATTGTGAAGTGCTGGTTAAGCTGATAATGAACAAATAAAAATTTAAGTGGAATGAATACATGCTGATAGACAGATAAATCTTTTTCTTGGATTTTTGCATACTTAAGGATCTGGCCTCACTCCCATTCCATTGAGGGCAGATGAGATGCCTGTGAGATTAGTCCCATATTAATGACTACAGAACGTTATGTCATAGAGGAGTATAACAAAAGATTGTGTCATATAGGTACTAAAAAACCCCAGTTACCTTCCTAAAGCAGTGCTTCAAAACCTGTTGGTTCAGCAGATCTTAAACTCACATCAACAACTTTTTATGCTCTTTAAACCATTTGCATTACTGAAATGCTGATTGATTTCTGCTGTGTTACGTCCAATCTACGACCTGCTGAAAATATCCTGTGATATTGTTTTCCCCCTGCTTCTTTTGAAGCAGTTACAAAATGTAGAGATGAAATAAGATACTGTAAAATGCAATTTCAATGGATTCTGCCTGATCCACAGGTAATGAAAGGGATGCTGTTTGTGGGCTCTGGGGAGATGGAGATGTTTGGGCCCCGTGTCTGACACAGTTTGTAAGCAATACCCAAAGCATCAAATGCCCAAAGCCAGTCAGGAATGACTCAGGGTGTTCTCCCAGCAGATGTCCTAAAGCAGAATGGTTTTGTCTGAATTTGTGTGTAAGTTCTTATGTGCACTTAGGCACACAAGGGAGGAGACTGATTTCTAGAAAGGCTTCAGCATACAGTTCTATCTGAGATTAGAGCTCATGATGGATGTCCTCAGAATGTCGATATCAGGTTACTCCCTCCATCCATCACAGCGTGCTTGCAACTACTTTAAATATGAAGGTCAACGAATTAAAATGACAAACAGGGGGTAAACAAGTCTTGGAGCTTAAGCTGCCTTAGAGCTGGGGAGGTGAGAGGCACCAGCCCTGGGCTGGGATGCTCTGTGCTGTTCCAGAGCCAGGGCCCTGCTGTGCTGGCCCTGTCCTGCCCACCAACACCAGCAGGGAACCAGGCTGTGAATTGGAACCTGGGGCTCCTCTGCTCAGCCTCAGACCCATGGACTAAACATCTCACTGGAGAACTGAGGGGGTCCAATGGCTGCAAACCTTTAGACCACTATTCAAAACTGTCCAGAATACGTTTTGAAATACTAAGACATTTAATTTTTGCCATAAATTCTCAAATACTGTTTACCTCCTTTGTTCATCCAAACAGCTGCTGGCAACTGCCATCATCTCCTGCAACGTTGATATTAGCAAGAAATAATTGAATTTCTTGTCTTTTACTACATAATTGCAACAACAACAACAAAAAAAAAAACCAACACCCTACCTTAAAGGGAGGGGGAGGGCAAGGAAAGGTGCATAATTGAAGAGACAATCCCTGTCTCACACATGTAGTGACAAGCTTTATGTGATTTTTATTGCAATAATTACTGTATCCTGCTGATCAAGAATAATTATCATCACCATAGCAACTTCATATGGAAAGAGTGATTGGGGGTGGGACAGAGTGGAATGGCTCCTTGAGAGCAGCTTTGATTTGCTCATTTGGGATGTTCCTGTGCCTCTCTTTGGGTCTCGACATATGAATACAAATCCTCCACGTTTGTTTTGGCTCCTGCATCCAGCAGGGAAATGGGGGGTGTTGCATCAGCATGAAAGCCCCAGAGTTGTGGCTGCACTTTAATTCAGGTCCTGCTTTGGCTGAGAGCTGGGAAGCAGAGCCTGGAGCCCCTGAGCTCGGAGAATGTTTTGAATGATTTCTGTTTTGAAACCCTCCCTCCTCAGGATTTCTTGCAAAATTCATTGCTTGTTGATTTTTATTTTTTTTTAATTTCTTCTTTCAGCAGCATTTCACCTGTGCAGAGGTGATGCTGTTTCAAAGGCACCTTTCAGATTATTTTAAAATGAAAAATAACATTTTGAGGAATACCAGGTGGCCTGGACATTTGTGAACACACAGAGCAGCCATTTTAATGGTTTGAGTAGATGATGAAAACAACTCATAAAGTGAAGATTATGCTATATGAGTTCATAAAGAGGACGTATGATATTCCAAAACATCAATATATCTTGACCAAAGTTTCCAAATTCCTCCCACCAAGAGTTAAGGTAGCAGTAGCCCAGATCCAGTGCTTTAGAGGAACCAGAAGAACAGATCTAAGGTATGTGGCAAGTTTGCAGCATGGAGCTAAAACTTTCCAGTCCTGAGGGTACAGTCAGTTGGACTTGTTCCCTTTGGCATTGCCAAAATAACTGCTGTGAGGCAGGGCTGAGCTGAGGACAGGGGCTGGCATCCTGAAAATCTGAATTCCAGTACTTTGTCCACGAATTCCAGGTCTCTGATGCTTCCTTGGTGGTGCCACACTGGATGCTGAGCGGTTTGGTGGTGCTGGAGAAGGAGTTTTCTCCCTCTTTCCTTCTTCCAAGGAGATTTCCCCTCCCAGTGCCAGATTCACTTGGGGTGGTTATGATGGTCAGTCTTGTGGGTGGGTGAGGAATGGTTTCATCCTGCCAGTCTGCAAGGTGGAGGGTCTGTAATGAATATCTTGGTGAGTGGATTTGTCACAGGAGGAGTGACATCCCTGTCCCTCGGGGCTGCTGGGGCTGTTCCAAGGTGCTGTTTGCAGAGGTGGGGGTGACAAATGTGCCTGCTGTGTTGAACTGTACTCATGTCCTTGTTTCTTCGCTTTCTCAGTCTTCAGAAAGGGGTGGTTTGAGGTTCATTTCTACTTTTTGACCTTCTTGAGAGATCAAGTGCTCAGGACTGGCAAAACAGAGTCTGTAACTCACAGCCCAGCAGCCGACAAGTGAAGGAAATGTTGTAGAGGGATTTTTGGAAGCAGCAAAGTGCAGTAAGTCTGCAGTAAGAACAGGACTGGTGTTCATGGTCCTTCTTTGCTGCCATGAACCTGACTCCAAGCTCCCAAGCCTTGGAAGACAGAGTATTTTGAGCTGGCCCATTGTGCAGGTATTGACTTTCTGTCTGGATTTTAAAGCCTCTCTGCACACAGGGCCCAGGATTCTCCTCCTCCCTGCCCTGCTCTGGGGCAGAGCCTGTGCCTGGCACAGCAGAGCCCCAGCACTCAGGGCTTGCTCACATCCCTGCCCACATCCCCAGCTCCTCTGCTGCTTTCAGGGAATGGCTCCTTTTCCCACTGACAGAAAGGGAGGGATTGGTGAGGGCTGAGAGCTGGACAGAGCCCCTGAGAGAGATGTCCCCAGGCATGGGAACGTGGTAAAACTCAGATAAAAGGGGCAGAGATTCTGCATCCACCATTTCTCAGCTATTTTTTTTCCCACTCTACATTTTCTCCTTATTCTTCCCTGAGTTCTGGAGAGGCAGCAGTCCAGGGAGTGATGGCAAAAAGAAGGCAGCACTCAAATCCAGGAGCCTTTTGGCACCTCATGTCCACCTGCACTTTCACCACTGCTGTCACCAGCCCAGCTCTGCCCCCAGGGATTGGTCTGCAAGTGCTGGGGCTGTGGCAGACATTCTGAATTCAGGCTCTTGGATCTTTTTCTGGCACTCGGTCCCGTGGCCGAGAGATGACTGCTGTGACTGATTCAAAATTATCTTGCTCTCAATGCTTGTTAAAATCTTTCATCTCCCGCTCATTTCATTTGCATTGTACTGCTTCCAAGCTGCTGTGTGGCCTTCAGGGCACTTTAAAAGTAGTATTCTAAATCTACAAGCTGCTTCCTCTAAGAGCTGTTTTCCTCTCAAAATAGAAGCATGCATCTACTGGGGAAGGCAAGATGAGCCTGGGATCATTTTTTTCCCTGTTGAGGTCTTATTGTGTGCAAAGCATTATCCTATGGAGGTCTAGACCCTCTGAGAGTTCTGTAAAACCAAACAAGTGCTCCCTTCAGTGTGGATAATGCCCTCAGGCACAGGGTGGGATTGTTGGGGGGTCCTGTGCAGGGCCAGGGGCTGGACTGCATGGAATCACAGGAAGCAAATTCTAGTTTTAGCTACTGTGTCTGACAAATCACTTAAGACTTTGCTTCTGGTTTTTATAAGTGATGTAGTTATGACCTTATACCATTTTGAATCAAAATAATTCATGTTTCTGCACTTTGACTGGTTTTTCTACCTGTTGCTCTAACTACTGGGCACTAAAACGACAGCAAGAAACATTTGCAGAGTGTGACCAAATATCACATAATTAAGCAATTTGACATTGGAATGCAGAAAACAAAATGTAACAGTAAAAGACTGGTCTAGATTTCATCTGCTCAAAGTAATAATAAAGACATCAGCAGGGAAATCAGTCATGCACATATATTATTTGTGTGCACTTAAGTTGGACAGATAGGATAATGGATGTGGTATACACCAGATGTTACATTTCCTGGAAATAGATATGTTAAAGGAGCTCACAAGTGGTTGTCAATGCCCCTTTCATTACCCCATCAGTCTAAATTTATCCAGTTGAAATAAACATCTTAGTTTGTCTGAACTTAGGATTCACCTTTAAATTCTCTGTGCTACTTTTATGTGCACAAAATAATAGTTAAAAACTCTGCCATGCAATGCTATGGTGTTTCTGAAATCCTCTAGCAAATTTAAAAGGTAGGAACTTTCTCACAGGCTCATTTTAGGACAGGAGCAGCAGCCAGGTGGGCACAGGGATGTTTAGACACAGCCAAGGCCCACACTTTGGTAATAGTTTGGTCTTGTCCATCACAATATGCAGAAATCACCACCTCAGCTGCAGCACAGCCAGCCCCTGTGTCCCTGCACAGCAGTGGCTGATCCAGGCCAGTCATTTGTGGAAATTCCTACTGAACATGCCATAACATTTGGAATTGCTTTTAGAGATATTTTCTTTAAAAGAAGCCAATAACTAGGCTACCTTAAGGGTTAAAAGCACTCTGTAGTGCATAATATGTGATACTCATGTAGTTGCATGATATGAATGCAATAGTTTACCAAGGCAGCAGTTGGTCATGTTTTTGCAGACTATTTAAAAAAAATCAATGTAGTTGAAGAAGAAAATCTATCAAGGTGCTCATGCCTTCAGCATTCCATGGGAATGGCTGCCCAGCAGCCCAGAGAGCAGAGTGCTGGAAGCACACACTGTGTTTGCACAGGGAGCTCTACAAAAAGGTGTGTCTGCAGCTCTGGGGCTGCTTCTTTATGTAATTTATCCTGTGCAGGTTTCAAGCATTCACAACTGCACATGTTTATGGCCTCTGGTGACTCTTGCCCCACTGGGCATAGTGGGACCCTATTATTTATATGGACACGAGGTCTGACCTGTCATTGGAGACCCTTCCAGCCTCCTCTGGGGGAGGGAAGGAATCTGTTCTCCTGTTGAGCTTTGTTTTCAACACCAGGAATCCTTTATTAGAAATGCCAGCCAGGAGGGGCAGCACACGGGTTCTGTGACCTTGTGAGCAATGGTCTCCTCAGTTTAGCACTCAATCTGATAAGGAATAGGATGAGGAATAGAATAAAGATTAGGATGAGGAATAGAATAAAGAATAGGATGAGGAATAGAATAAGGAATAGGATCAGGAGTAGCTGCTGCTGACATCACCCTGCTGAACAATGAAGGACTGGACACTGCTCCATGTGTTTGATATCTGCAGGGCTTTCAGCCCCAAGCCAAGGAAAAGATGCTTCAGCAGTTCTGACTATTGGTAGTGGTGCTCTCAGGGGGTTTGGGATGCTGAGGAGCCCTTCACTGAAATAAGGAATGGGATCTGAATAAAGGAGGAGTCTGAAAAAGGAAGTACATTGGAGCTGGACAGAGCCTTTGGAGTGTGTGGAATGCACTTGTCAGCAGTTATTTTTGTGCCAATAAGTTATCTAACTGTTACTGTTTACATACCAATTTGCTCTGTTATTGAATAATTTCTGTAGTAACCAGGGCAACAGTTCCATCACATGATAAATTAATTAGACCAAAGATACACATCTTCATAAAGGAGCTTTGTATCATCAGGTTATGCAGATGCTTGGAAAATTTAGTACATTTCTTGGTTGGGAGATAGATCCAGTAAATAAACAAAATCATCCCATACTTCAGGCTCAGCCACAACCTGTGTGTGGTATAAGAAATCTTCCCCCTGACTGGACTGGGGCTTGGATCTAGTTTTAAGATCTGCTTAATAAAACCAAGCTCTTGTATTTCTTTTCTGCCTGTTCCATTCATGTAGATCTGAGCAGAAGCCCCCAGGCAGGAGCAGACTTGGCATGGGATGGGCAGAACAAGGTGAGGATTTGTCTTTCAATCCATTGTAAAGTCCATGGTCCAGGATTAGAGGAAAGGCAAGGGGACTGCTGAGCTTTGGCTTTTCATGGTGATTTTTCATGGAATAAGTGCACTCCTGTGCCAGGAAGACTGAACTTGAGTTACTCAACCTTGAAGCATCTCATTGTATAGAGGAATGAGGCTTCCAGAGATCCATGGTCAGGAGATTACAACCTCCTGAAAGTGCTGGAGATTTTAACTGATTCATTTCTACAGCAAAACCCAAAAGTGTGGCATAAATATCTTCTTCCTGTTTTGATGGATTTAGAAAGTAAAGAAAAGCAAAAAACATGGCAGGACAGCAAAGGCTTAGGTCTAAAGTGACCTGAGGATATTAATGAAGATCAATGTTTGTAGCTGAAATAAAATGGACCATCAGGGTCCAAGCCAGGTGTACTGCAGCTGCAGATCTTTGTAGGTCAGGAGATTTAATTTATCTTCAAGACAGCAATAAAGGGTGGATGTAGAACTCTCAGATTAGGTGGGAAAGACCTGTCAAAAGAGGTTGTGAGTCTTCATCACTGCAGGGTCTCTGAGCCATGGTGCACTGTCCTCCTCTGAGCTCTGCTAGAAACGCGGGCTGTGGAGCAGAGTGAAGAATCAGCCACAGTCTGTAAGTTCTGCCTGTTCAAGGGCCTTGCTCTGTTCCTGTGCTCTCCTGCTCACACTCTGTGCTGCAGGATGTTCTGTGACCTGTCTGAGGGGTGCTGCTGCAGCTCTGGCTGGGTTTGCAGCCAGATAAAGAACTTGCTGACACACCTGAGATAGGCATCTCCCAGACTGTTAGAACTTGATTTCAGTGTACCAAAGCCAATTAGCTATCTACTTATATTCGAGATAAGCTACTTAATAGATCTCAACTTTTTTTCCCTTTTTGCTACTTGTGATAATTTTGTAAGTTAAAAGCTTTTCTAAAATTAGTGTAAGAATTTCATAATGGTTGAAATCAAGGACTTTTTGTAGCATGTACAATGCACAGCATGGTGGGATGATGAAGCTGTTGCACTAGGTTTCTTCACACACAGCAAAATATTCTGTATAAGGGAAGAAAAGGTAGGAAAGGGGAACAAAAAAGCCAAAATTAAGAGGTTCAAGGTGCTTAATTTTATGGAATCTGTGAAGAAATATATCATCAAAATCTTCAGAGCAAAAGAGAATGGGGAAGCAGCTCTATAATTACTCCAATCAGAAAGTATGCCAACAAAAAAGGAACAATTAGTGATGTTTCCCAGGCAGTAGATATTTCTCCTTACCTGAGTGATCTATTGCAGAGATATGTAATTACGTACATGTAATAATAGGTTGGGTAACTCTATCCCTGTCAAAAAGGGAAGAAAATCCATCCTATTGATAATTGCAGGTTTCTCTGTGTCTCACTTCTTTCCATCCTCCTTTTCTCCTCATCAGATTCCTTAAACATGCCTGGCTCCAGGCTCACCATACTTTAGCTCGAGTCAGTGGACATGTTTACATCTTCCACTCCAGCCCAGGACCTGGAGGTGCCTCCAGGTGTGCATCTGCTGCCCTTGGGGTGTCCATGGGGATGGGGGGCTGCTGTCCAAACCCTGTCCACTAAATACTGCCCTGCTGGAACAAGCTCTGGGCCCTGCTGCCTTCCATGGCCACAGGTGTCAGAAGCCCCTCATGGAGCACGGGCTGCAGCAGTGCCCCAGCTCACTGGGCTGTGCTGCCCATTCTGGAGCAGCATCTGCTGGTGCTGCTCCTGGAATATGGATGGACACTGGTGAGGGTGGCTGAGGCTTGTCTGCATCTCAGCCCTCAGCCACGGGGCAGCTGCAGCTCTCCTCAGTCAAGCCAGGTTTGAACTGAATTTCAAGAATTTGAAACTGAAATCTGCAGCTGTTTGCATTGTAAACTGAAAATCTGACTGGTGCTTGAAAGGAACAAAGACCTTCCCTTTGTATTGCTCATAACAATGCTTCCTTTCCAAGAAATGATATTTCACTTTTGTTTTATGAGGAGGAAATGAAGTTGTCTCCAAATGAATAAATAAATAAATGAAGCAATAACCACCCATACAATGTCACATTTAGAGCAGAAGTCAATTTTCACCTTTGCAGATCCAGGGCTCCTCAGGAGGCCAAGAGCTCCATCCTCCCCTGGCAGAGCAGGACTGAGCTTCAGTGGCACCCTGTCTGTGCAGAGGGCACAGACCAAGCCCTGAGCTCCTGCAGAACCTGCTGAGCTGGAGCCAGGGCAGCAGCTGGAGAGGCTCCTGCTGGAGCTGTGCCCACATCCCTCATCCCTGATGCTCCCAGAGCAGCCCTCCTGCAGCCCCAGCACCCTGCACCGCCCTCTCTTGCACAGCTGCTCTGGTTTGCATCTGCCCAGCAGTTTGGACTAAAGAGACACCACTGACACTGCATTTCTGCATAGAGAGCACAGGGATGAGAGACACAGGTTTATCTAGAGGATATTATTGGCCAAGTATGGCTTACTTCCCCTTGTAAAGACTAATAACAATGTTATAAAAGAGATTAGGTATTTTTGATCTTTGCCATTCACTTGGGTTTGTCCAAGTACATTCTTTTAACTGGAAGTGTCATCTGTGAACATGGGCAGTATTTTTCACTTTCCAGAACAAGCAATGAGCAAGTCTGGTGATTATTTAGCATATTAGCTTTTCCAGAACAAGTCTGGAAAAGCTAATATGGAGTCTTCAATGCTTATAAAAATTTCTTGTTAAAAAAAGGCAGAGCTGTAGTACCACTAAACCAAAAGCCAGCTTTCCAAAAATGTAAAGAACAGGGAGGCTTCCAAATCCATACCTGCTTCTTGAAAAGATTATTACCAATACAAGATGTCACAGTGGCTTCAGAAATAAATTACACAAAGAACACAAATTGTATTTGTTTTATAAAGTGACATACAAAAACAGAGATGGGAGTTTTATTCACAAGTTCCTTGCAGTTTGATTCTCTCTGCTCACCTTTACATTAACAGACTGTTAGGATTCCAAAGCCAGGAGCTGTCAGCTGTTTCCAGGAGGGTTTTTAGACCTCTTGTTACATGACCCAGTAGCAGGGATTTTCCTCTGAGCAGGGCTCCATTCCCAGAGAAGTACATCCTTATGTAGGGCATCTTAAAAAACATGATTTCAGATAAGCACAGCAGTGGAGACTCAGTTGGATCCTAATATCCAGTAGCACAGATCTTTGCTGCCTGAGAGCAGCTCATGGCTCCCTAAATTTGTTCAAATAAGTAAGCATCATCTTTCAGAAAATTACGTACAGAATTCAATATAGATTATTAGAAGACAGATCATATAAACAATATAATAGTGTACCTTTCATCCCCATAATCTTTGTCCCTCCGGTGTTTTTAGATAACTGAGTCAAAATGGCCATAACCTGACTGGAATCTTTTTGGAGAGAGCCAGGATCATTGTTCCTGGAGCTATTTCTGCCTCTTTGCCTTTTGTCACTAACAAAAAAGTAAGCCAAGAATTTTATTCTTCTGAATTCCCAAACTTCTTGCTCTGAATGCAGTTCCTTCCATTACTACCAAGATACCAATCTACACTTGCTCTGCTACTGTCAGCAGTGGCTCCCACCCCTGCAGCCTGCAGAGAGGAGACTTTGCCATCTCTCTTCACAATTCAGACTTTGTTTCTCCCAGCAGGGAAATGGCTCATTCCAAGGTGCTGCACCTTCAGGTGTGTTCACTTTCCCGTAGAGTTTTTGCCTCTTGACAAAACCACTCAGATGGTGATTCTGCTGGAAAGCTCAGCCCCACCTCGTGACTTTCTGGGTACACCCGCACATTTAACTCACAGAGAAATGAGCCCATTTTGCCCTCTAACATCGAGGGTACAGTTAGAAGGTTAATTCTAGTGGTTCTTCTTGACTTGGAAGGTCTTGCACTGACTGTGTCTCCTAGAGCTTGACAGTGAAATTCTGGGAGTAGTATTTGGCAATGCAGACAGCATCAATGGGGGCTGAAAGATCCAGCTGAGCATGGAGAAAGAATAAATTGATTACAGCTCACTCAAGTGCAGATTGAACTGTCTGTCAGCTTCTAGTTACTGTTTGCTCTGTTCTGCCTTTTGATTTTTTTCCCGTTTTGATATAAAAGCCACATTACATGCAGGAAATAATGCCGAGGTATTTACAGGGAAGATGTTTTGATAAGAATCCAGTCAAGAGTTTCTGTCATCCTTTACTTCAGCTTTTAAGTCCTCAGAGTACAGTGCTCCTAATAAAACCTGCTGTGGTGAAGCTCTCTTCTGACAAACCATGCTAAGGTTTGGTTAATTGTTACACAATAAAGAAATCTTTAAAAACCCATAGGACAAGCTATAATCTTGGAGTCCTGGGGAAACACTTTGCAATGCTCCTCTGGAGGAAGATGTTTTTAATCTGTTTTCACATCTGATGGACAAACAGGAACTGAGCTGGTATCAATGTTCCCCAGAGAGGTTGTGCCTTCCCCATCCTTGGCAGTGTCCAAGGCCAGGTTGGACGGGGCTTGAAGCACCCTGGGACAGGGGAAGGTGTCCCTGCCATGGCAGGGGTGGCACTGGATGAGTTTTAGGGTCCCTCTAACCCAACCCACCCCAGGATTTGGTGACTCCCTGTATAATGGAGCCCATGCATCCAATCTCAGGATGGCAGGAAGAAAAGCAAATTCCAGCTGAATCAGACACTTCATGCCCAGCTGAGTTCTTTGTCCTGTAAAGTGTTCATGTTCCCTTAAAATTTCTAGGGAGAAAAAGAGGAGGAAAATGCCAGCTTTACAGACAGACAACGAATGCAGTGGGCATTAAGAGCCAGAGCTGGGTCACAAAGTAATGCACAAAGCTGGTTTGGTAGGAACCAACTGTCCCATGGAGTCAGAAGATGTTATTGAGGTTCCAGTAACAGCAGAAAAGCAGAGCTGGTGAAGGGTCTGGAGAGTCAGTCCTGTGAGGAGCAGCTGGGGTTGTTCAGTCTGGAGGAAAGGAGGCTCAGGGGGGATCTTCTCACTCTCTCCAACTCCCTGGCAGGAGGGTGCAGGCCTCAAACTGCACAAGGAGAAGTATAGGTTGGACATCAGGATGAATTTCCCAGTGGAAAGCATTGTCAGGCTTTGAACAGAGCTGTCCAGGGCAGTGGTGGAGTCTCCATCCCTGGAGGTGTCCAAGGACACCCTGGATGTGGCACTCAGTGCTCTGGGCTGGGCAACCAGGTGGGGTCAGGCACAGGATGGACTTGGTGATCTTGGAGTCCTTTTCCAGCGTTAATGATTCTGGGATTCTGTGGAATCTTAAGTCTTCCCACAGAGGGGAAAGATCAGGAACCTCCCATTGCCCTTGCTGCCCCAAGATTTCTTAGAGTTTGAATTTTCTATGAAGTGAACATATCCTAGGTCCTCTGTCACCACCCAAACCCAACCCTAAACAGGGTAACTGCACATGAAACACTCAGTGCTGGGGAGCTGCAGGTGCTCAGCAGTCAGGTTGGAAGTTTTGTCATTGCCAAACCCTTGTTTACACAGAAAAAGAAAATAAATAAAGAAATATTTGTTTGAATTCAAACTGAACTCTGAAACAATTAAGTGGAGCTGAGCAAATTCATAAAACAAAGACTAATGACACGTCCCCCACACTGCTTGGCTGTGTGCCCCCATTGATTGACTGGTAGAAAGTTACAGGCGTTAAGTTGGTATTTTTCATTACTTGCGATGAAATATGAGGATTTCTTACCATTCCCTCTGCCTTATTCTTGTAACTAAAGCCGCCCATTCATTACAAGAAATCATTATTTATTTGTGTGCAGGAAAGAATCCAGGCTACTTCACAAATTCCAATGCTCCCTCAGTAGCCTGGTTGCTGTTACCATTCACCTTTTCCATGTGTGTCCCTGAAGTTTGTCTGAATCCAACAGGAAAGGCCAATCCTGCAACAATGCACTTGTAGGCAAGAGGAAAATCCCAGCTTTGTTTGCAACAAGTGTTCCATGATTGTTTCTCAGTGTTTTTCTACCCTGTGTGAACCAAATGGGGGCTGTGTGCATGCACCAGTTGGGTTTTAGAAAAGTCTTTCTAGTGTCCACCTTAAATTTTATTCAGAATAACAAGAAGAATGAAGTTGTGGATATAACCCCGAAGGCAACTACATGTGAAGTCATTTATCACCAAAAAAAATGTGAGGAATGTTGAAAATAAAGTTAACGTTCATCGTCATATTTTCATTTTTTTTAACCTGTAGTGCTAAAGGCATTTTTCTTTGTTCTCTAAGCATTTTCCTTTCTTTTTATTCTTTATTTATTTGATGCAAGACATTATAATGTATTTAAAAGCAACTCGAAACTATTCCTCTAAATGTAAGAAATGTGTAAACTGAAGAATAGAAAGAACCATCCATCTTCCTGTTTTCCTCTCACCTTCCTCCAGCCAGAGGTTTAGTTGCTGCCTTTGATACATCAAAAACAAGCTCTGGTGCCAAGGTCTGAATTGCCAGAGCCACTCTGGTTACTTGTCATGGCACAAATGCCCTTGAAGTAGCCAAAGCCAGGGCCATGATGGGACAGGGGGGCAACTTCTCTCAGATACAGGGACAGCAGCCTGGCACCTGCAGCTGGCAGCCAGCTCAGCAGTCTGGAGGGCTTCTTGCAGTTTGTGGGGTTGTTATTATTATTATTATTATTATTATTATTATTATTATTATCATCATCATTATTCATCATCATCATCATCATCATTATTATTATTATCACAAATGATGGTAGAATCCCTGCAGGGCAAGGAGGGGTCTGGGGTGTTTTTTGTGTGGTCCCACTTAGAGGAACGGCTGCAGTGAGAGGCTGAGTGCCAGTGTGGGCTGTACTCCCCCAGAGTGTGCGTGTCTGGGTGTGCTCCCTCACCTCCCAGTGCAACAATCCCCTCCTTCAGCCTCTCAAATGCTCCCAGCTGGCTGGGAAGGGCCACATCTGAGTGTTGTGCCCAGAGCTGCCAGGTGTGCTCTCAGCTGTGTGTAGAGGTGGAGGGATGCACTGGGAGTGGTGTGAGATGCAGCTGAGTGCAGCCTGCAGGAGAGGAGGGGGCAGAGCTGTGACACTCAGTGCTCTGGTGTGCAATGAGTGTGAAGGGGGCACGGAGCTGCTCTCCAGAAGCTGTGGCTCTCCCAGCCAGGCACATGGTTTTAAAGTGGAGCTGCTGTCGTGTGCACCCCGGTGTGGAAAGATCCCACAGCCCGGGGCTCTATCTGGAGAACAGAAAATTGGTTGTGCAGCCGTGAAGTTGGAATTACAAATCAGAAAGCCTCGGGATTAAGATTCCTAGGAGTAGAGTTTAATTACAACAAGCTCTCTCAAGCATTACTGCACCACTTGCAGCAGTGTACACAACACTAATCTGTGCTAACAGCCTGCCCTACAAGTTGTTCTGCCATTTGGCAATTCGGGGTTGGAAATGTGTTCTGCTGCCTGGGCTGGCTCTTGGGGAGCCAGCAGAGACCCAGCTCTGGGGGACCCAGCCTGTGCTGGGGGCTCAGCTTTTAACCACTGTGGGGATGGAGCAGGAGGTGCTGGAAAACCTGGAATTGCTCACGCCCAGGATGGCTCTGAAGTGTGCAAAAGCAGTAGCTGGAGAGCTGGTGGCTCAGGGCAAGCTCCAGCTGACTGTGTTCCAAGTCAAACACAATAAGCTGTAAACCCAATGGAATGTGAAAGAAATTCATACCTTAGTGAACCGTAAACAGAATCACGGATGATAAAATTTAATCAAAATGTAACATTGCCTTCGGGATTCAGATCCAGCGTCTTTTGATGATTAGCAGGATTATCAAATGTAGATGCTCTTTTGAATACCATAATGTTGTAACGTTGCACTCTATGGAACATCAATGCCAGAAATAATTTAACACCTGCACATAAATCATTTTGCAATTATCTTTTGGGAATTATTTTATCTTAATCTTTTTATTTTGTTCCAAATAAAATTAGAGAGGAACACTGAAAGATGACACTAGGTGAAGCAGAGGAAGGATAGGAGCACTGTCAGGTTATATAAACTAAGCTAAATGTCTGTTTTCTATTATTTAATTTTTAGATTGACATGCAGCTTTGGCTACAGACTGTAAAACAGAATTGGTTTGTGTGTATGTACATATAGTTAATTAAATGAAGGTTTAACTCAGCAAGATTGAAAATATATGTACTGTGCTCTTTAGCATTAACAACAGGGATATTAAGGCTGGAAAACCTTGAGCCTGTTGATCCTCCTTTCCCTAAAGCAAAACAGCCACCTAAGTTTGGGACTTAGAAGATTATCAGTGAGAAGTTACAAAAACTATTCTCTGATCAGGGAACAGAAAAGAGACAAAGTTAATTCTTCCTCACCTTGGGGGAGCTGGGGGTACAAACCCCTGTGCAGCCAGAGAGGAAAACTGCCCCAGGTTACTCCCAAAGCAGTGATGGGGGGGTCACTGGTGTTAATGGAAACTGGGGCTAAATCCCATCAATCCTTTAAGAGCTGAACCCCCCATGCTGGGAGGATGTAATGATGGGCTGTGTCTGCAGAACAAAATAAGACAGAAATTATTGCATTTGGGTGCATTTGGATTGTGTTCCAGCATCTGACCAGCTTTGTCTCAGCAGTGTTTTGAAAGGGAATTCTGAAACCCTATTGCCAACAACTTTGCTTTCTGCTCTGAGTCATCACTGGGGAGTAAAATCTCCAGTGTGTAATAGTGACAGTAATGATAAGCAAGCAAACTGTGACAGCAACAATGTAGATGTCACTTTATATTCAGCCAAAAGAATGACAAAATGCCTCACTCTGGGTGTCAGTAACCAGAGGGCCAAACTCTGCCCCAACAGATCTTCGTGTGAGCTCCTGCAAACACACGAAATACCAGCAACTGGCTTTCATTTTTGTACAAGTCATTGTAATTTTCTGTACCTTTTTGTCATAGGAAAGTTTTTCCCTGTGTGCAGGGGGGAATGTGAGCAGGCTGGGCAAAGCTCACCTTCCTATCTTGCCAGCAGGAGCTAAAAACTGAGCCTTGGGGATTCTTTTGAAAAAGAAAAAATAAAATTCACTGGTCTATTTACTAACATTCAAACAGTGGAAGGGTGAAGTTAAACAAGTAACTCAGGAAATGCTCTGAGCTTTTTGGATGGGAGTTCCCTATGGAGGTGACAGGGAATAGCCCTCAGTGAATAGCACAGCCTTTATCCTAGGGCTGTGCTCCTGGTCAAAATTCGACCAAAGCAATTTGCAAAGGTGGAAATAACTGTGCCATTTTAGTGTGATTCAAGGATTTATTATATTATATTTTCTTCCTAGTGTACTTCCATACCTGTGCGTTCCTTCCAGCTCAGGACATGCTATGGTTCTGTGATTCATGCAAATGTCTCAGTCTTGTCTGGGAAGAATTCAATATTTCTGCCCATGACAAAACCCTACATTGAGACATTTCAGTAGGTCTGAGCTTGGAGGAAGAGGTTTTTGAAAGTGAAAAGGAAGGAAAGTTTTGGTGTAAACATTTTCCATGCTGGACAATGTTGTGTTTAGAAAACAAACACTTAACTTTTTCTGATGGGTCTGCACAGAGGATGAAGCCACACACTAAGCAACCAAATTTTCAAAAATAAAGAAGACTCTGTTAAATAAAGATAAGCAATGCAATGGACTATACAAAGAAGATTTTGGTGTTTTTGTTTTGCTTATTGGGTTTTTATGTATATTTCTTTAAAGTTGTAATAATACCTGTGCACTGGAGTGCTGTTAAAAATATTGGCATCTTTTATCTTAATTTCTGATTGATTTTATATTCAAGTGAGCTTAAATAATATTCCCTTTATTTAATTATTATGCAATTATTAGCAATTATTTTGGCATTTGCTCACCAGTACTGAGCAGGTTTCAGCTGCTTGGCTTTGCAGTAATCACTTTCAAGTCTATTTAGATACAAACATTGATGCTCCTACATCTTCAAACCCGGAGAAAGGTTAAAAAGAATAAAGATAGGGTGATCTCCTTATATAGAAAATTGAGTGTAGCCCTGGTTTCCTTTAAAGTTCTTTGCCTTCACTGTATAACACAACATATGGGGCAGTAAAATTCAATGTGAGAAAGGGGAAGAATATTTTAATAAGGCTCATAATAGTGAGTGTCTATGATCAATTCTAGATTTTAAATGAAGAATGTAACATGAACCCAACTACTATTAACATAAGTTATGCAAATTTCTGATCAAGGATGGAATCATTATGCCACACTCACTATAAAGTAAGAGCACAGAAAAGCCTTTGTAATTTGAAATGGAAATTAAACCAAGTGAAAGATGCTTCAAGCCCATGGGATTTCTTCACAGTATCAGCGCAGGAATTAAAAGGTTGCTTCAATTTTTTATGTATCTCACTAGGACTTTGACAATGTCTTAGTTTACTGTCACAATGTCTGCACTGAAATTCCAGAATGGGCTTCACTGTCCAGATTTGGTTTCCTCCACCATCGTTTACATTCCCATAAAATCTGAGAGGCACTGCAGGGTGGAAAAATGGTGGTGAACATTTGTAGGATCTGACTGAGCTCTGAAACATCTCCAAACAGTCCTTGAGGAGAACAGTGAAGGGACTTAAGAATAGAACTCTGCTATCAGCTTGAATGTCTGGATCAGAGTGGTAGGTCAGCTGTGGTCACTTCTGGAAGTGCTCTGGAAAGTTTAGGGTGCTTTGGGTTTTGTTGGAAGTGATAAGAAGTCACTCTAAAGCTTTCCATGGAGATGATGTTCCTGTAGCTGTGATCTCTCATTAAAATCAGCAGGTAGGGAGGCTGTGGGGCTGTTGTTTGAGAGGTTGTTACTCCAGGATGGATATTTCAGTGTTTTTGTACCTGCAGTGATGCTCCTGACACAAATCAATGTTCAGAGCTGGTGGAAGTTACTCAGCACTTGTTTAGATTTCATTGACTGTAACATTCTTTAACAAGAATAACATAAATTATTCTTATGTAAGAGATGGGAATGGAGGCCTGGGAGTATCCCTGAGTGTCATTGTTGGAATGCTGAACAAGGAGGATGCTAGAGAGGCAGAGCAGAGCTGGCTGTGCTGCCCTGGGGTGCGTGGCTGCTCAGCGAGCCCCGGGTGCAGCGGCTGCCAGCCCTGCTCTGTGGAACAGCCCAGTTTGCTCTCCCCGTGCTCCCTGCAGCGTGCCAGAGCCAGCAGGGCTGCTCTCCACATACCAGCCCTCCCAGAGATGTGCCTGGGCAGCACTGGAGTGTGTTTGTTCTGATTTAGCAACTATGTGAGGCAGCAGCAGAGCTGTGGAGAGCTCTACAGGGCTGGAGTGCTGGACAGAGAGGAGGTGGGTGACCTGAGCTTCACAGGTCAGCTGTGCACCATCCTGACACGGAGCTGTCTTTGCAGACTCCCTAGAAAACCCACTGGGGTCCACCAGAGAGGAGGGATGTGTTCTGGGGCTGGTACTCTGCCCCCATGGACAGCTGCCCAAATAGTTCCCTACTTTATTAACAGACAGTGTCATTTGTCAATTCATCCCACAGCCTCCAGCCCAGGAATTCTGAGGGGATGCAGAAGGGAGAAGTGAAAAGATCATATAAAAAAATCACTGCATGAATTTAACACGAATAATGATCTTGTCCCTGTGATATCTGGTACCTAATCAAAGTTCTGTCAGAGTGCACACAGGCCAGGACTGGGAGCTATAAAATCTCTCTCTCTGGGCTTTGGATTTTCACATGTATTTGGTTTGAGGCAAGTGGGTACATGAAAAGAACCACAGAAAGTTGTATTTAGTAGTCAGGATACGTTAGGCTCTTGAATTATTAACACTAAAGACATTTTGAAGTGTTAGCTTCCAACTTAAGGAAAGGTTTAATTAAATTGCATGTAAAATATTCCCATGTTTATTCTACAGTGAAGTGTTGCCTCACTTGATTGTAAAAATGCACTTCTTGAAACAGAATGCCAAACTGACCTGGTCTCATTTATCATATCTCTGAAAGTGAGTGGCATTTCTTTCTCTCTCTTTTCCTGGGAAAAGCAGAAGGAAAAGCCCAGCCCTGACTGCAGGTTAAACAGTGTGCACCCTCTAACTGTGGCACCAGATTGTGCTTCATGCATTTACTTTGAATCCAAAGCCTGGAGGTTTAACTCTGTGTGCCTTGAAATGAAAGTACACTCTGGTGATGAAGAAGGCATTTGCCTTCAGGTTGGGAGAAATTGAAGCTCACGTCATCTCGGCATGATTAGAGCTGGAGTGTACTGCTGACCTGGGGGCGTGCAGCAACAGGCAGCAGGCACAGCACAGCCAGCTCATTCTCTGCCTCTGGAGAACGGGGCTGCAGCAGGGTGAAAATCCCTCCAACAAGAATAGTAAATATCATAACTGTTAAGAAATCAAGGGATAAAAACATTTGGGAGTGTCATTACAGTGCTTACAGTGCTCAGAGTATGGGGTGTGTGCAGGGGTATAGAAATAAATTGTATTTAATCAATATAAAATTAAAGGTCAGTCTTAGGAGTGAGGCTTCGTTTAAGGGAATTATACCACTCTTACAGGCTTGCAGAGTTTGCACTTCAATTAAGCTGTGTAAGTGTGAAGAATCAGGTTATAAACTACAGAAACTCTATCCTACTATCAATTATTAAAGTCAGTCAGTAGTGTTAACACCTTGGCCGGATGCCTGGCCAGGATAATTATCAAAGTAACAACACTGTGATATTTCCACAGTAAGACTGAATCCTTGTAATAATCTCTAGACCTGATTCCACATTGATATACTACTTATCCATGTTCTGTGCCCTCCCCTTGCTTTCCTTCACAGTAGTTTCTAGGACTCCCCTGGATCCCTGGCAGTGTCCAAGGCCAGGCTGGACAAAACTTGGAGCACCCTGGGACAGTGGAAGGTGTCCCTGCCCATGCCAGGGGTGGGACTGGATGGGTTTTAAGGTCCCTCCAACCCAACCCATTCTGGGATTTATAAAAAATATTTGCACTTGTGGACTGCCTAGTTAGAGTTTGCAAAGGCACAAGTGGGCTGAGGTTAATTAATAGTAATTGAACGTGACCTCAAACTCAAGTCTTCAATACATTTGAAGAGACGGAAAGGGAGTAATGAATCTTCTGTGAGGAATAATATCACAAACAAGGTGGATCCTGAAGTTTGAGACTTCAAAAATTCCCTGTAGAGGGAATCTTTGAATGGTAGCAAGTAAGGCATAATTTAAAGAAAAATGCAAGATTAACTGTGCACTGCTTCAGTAGTAATTGGGGGGAAAAATTACCTAACTGGAAGTTCTGGGGTTAATTTCCATGGAGAATGCATTTATAAATCAAACTGTGGACAATGTAGTCATTAAAATCTGTCTCACCTGTCTTTCCTTGTTGCCCAGCTGGCCGTGTGGAGCTCCAGGGGGAGGTGCTGGGATTACACCTTTGGATGGGTGCTGGATGCAGCGAGCTCTGAGAGAGAGCATCTGCCAGCTCCAGAGCTCTTCAGATGTCAGCTGGCTCTTATCTGGCTGGGCTTCAGGCACTCGTGCTTCCAGGGTGTATTAATTTCCAAAGTCAGGTTTTTGCCCTCTGTTTTGAGGTTCTATCCTTTAGAATTCCTGAACTCTTTCCAAAAATGTCAGCCCCGCCCCAGAGCTCTCTTTCAGGCAGGTCTGCCCGTTCTGCAGGAAGGCTTGTGCAGCCCTGCCGTGAGCCAGGAGTGGGTTTGCTTTGCCCTGCCCTGTGCTGTGGGGCTGCACTGCTGCTCTCCAGCTCAGGGCTTTCCTGGGCTTTCTCAGCCTGGCTGTCCCTGCAGGGCCTCGCTCTGCAGAGGGAGGACACTCACTGTTTTGCAGGTGCAGTAGATTGTCTAAGTTTATATTCAATGCTGGCTTTGAGAGTTGCCTGACCTCTTCACTCTGTTTCCAATAAACCAGTGTATTTCGCCCAAATCCTGACCCTTCCTGGTGCTCAGCTCTCTGGGGCTGCAGCTCTCTGGCAGTGGTGCTGTGTCTGGTTTTGGGTTCGTTTCAGTAGGATACGCTCACTTCCAGCTCTTACCAGCTGGAGGAAACCTTTGAGGAGAGCTGTGGACAGCTAACTTTGGTTAGACATGCAAAAATAGGAATGTGCTTCTGCTTGGCTTTCACTGGACTGGAGAATGAGTGATGTACATCAAAAGAGCCGATCAATACCTTTAATAAGCTCCAACAAAGGTTTAAATTTTTTTTTCTTCTGCTAATAAGAAATACTCAATGCAGAGATTTATCTTTCATACTTTTCTTACTTTTATAGCTTATCCAAAATTCTTTAAAGTGTTCCCTATTATTTTTCTTTCAGTTTAGCCTCACAGAGCTCCTTCATGCAGTGATTGTTGCTGGTCCCATGGGATGGAGCAGCATCCTGTGGCACAGACACCCCTGCTGAAGGACCACAATTCCTGGTGCACATTTCCACCAGCACAGGGCATAGAAATGATGACAACTATTTGTAAAATTTGGGTTGGAAATAAGTCCCATAAGTGTGGAAGCCTTCTATTACCTTGACCAGGAAAAGTACACCATGGAGAAGCTGAGGTGTAAATGCTGTTCCTGTAAAACAGTCTAGTGCATTTCTGCAGTTTTTGTGGGCTGTAAAGGTTAATGGCAGATCTCTGTCTTCTGGGTTAGAAACCATAAATGAACTGAAGAGTGGTGGGGAGAAGGTGGGTTTTGGTGGCCTCTCCCCGATTCCACCCAGATAACCCGAAGTGCTCCGGTGGGACTCGCAGTGGATATACTGCCAGCCTTTGGCAAAAGGAGCGCTTTTCGTCCTGCAGAAAATGATGCTCTGCCCCCACTTCGGACAAATACAAAGAATTTCCAGCAGGGGGCATGCAAAGGGTACGGTTTCCCAGGGCTTTTGCCTCGGAGGGGTTTTCCCTCAGCAGTCAAATAAAATGGGAGCAGGAGTTGAAGGGACGGTGCGGAGAGGCCCTGCTGGCTGAGGGAGCGGCGGCTGCCCCGCACTGCCGACACCAGCCCTGCCTCCCTCCTGCCCCGAGGGTGCTGTGCCCAGGGAGCCCGGAGCTGCGGCTCCGAGCTGTGCCCAGGGAGCCCGGAGCTGCGGCTCCGAGCTGTGCCCAGGGGCCTGGAGCTGCGGCTCCGTGCTGTGCCCAGGGGAGCCCGGAGCTGCGGCTCTGTGCTGTGCCCAGGGGAGCCTGGAGCTGCGGCTCCGAGCTGTGCCCAGGGGCCTGGAGCTGCGGCTCCGTGCTGTGCCCAGGGGAGCCTGGAGCTGCGGCTCCGAGCTGTGCCCAGGGGCCTGGAGCTGCGGCTCCGTGGGACCAGCCGGCAGCTCCGGGGGGCTCCGAGCCCCGGCACCGCCAGCGCCGGACATGGGGACACAGCAGGGCTGGACATGGAGCACGGCAGCACTGGGCACAGGGACACGGCAGGGCCCGGCATGGGGACACGGCAGGGCTGGGCATGGGGGCACGGCAGGGCATGGGGCACGGCAGGGCTGGGCATGGGGCAAGGGAGGGCATGGGGGCACGGCAGGGCTGGGCATGGGGCATGGAAGGGCATGGGGGCACGGTAGGGCATGGGGGCATGGCAGGACCCAGCATGGGAACACGGCAGGGCTGGGCATAGGGCACGACAGGACTGGACATGGGGACACAGCAGGGCTGGGCATGGGGCACAGGAGGGCATGGGGGCACGGCAGGGCATGGGGCACGGGAGGGCATGGGGGATGGCAGGGCATGGGGCACGGCAGGACCCAGCATGGGGACACGGCAGGGCCTCCCCGTGTGGGGCCGGCCTGAACCCCAAATCCCCAATCCCCCATGACAGCAGGTCAGCAGCATGGCCTGAGGCCATCGGGAACCTGCGCGGGGATGAAAGAAATGCTGTTTGTTGTTTGTGGCCTTATTACCAATGTCTGGGTTTAAGAAGCTCCTGCTTCTCCCACATCAGCGCTCTAGACAAATCTTGAACCACCTTTGTAGCAAGGCCTAACAAACGCTGTCACTTTGACCTAATCCACTTTTCTGCACAGCTGTGCTAAAGTCACCTTTAGTTTTATCACATTTTAATGCAAACAAGGCCGGAAGGGTGCTTGTTTGGATTGAAGAAGCTGTGACAATTCGTCTGAATGGGAACTTCAGTAACTGGGAAGAAAAATGTGACAGGGAGCTTTATCACTGCATTGTACACAACAATCTGAAAATTATTGCTTCTTTAGGGGCCTATTCTCTTCTTGAGGCCTAGCACAGTCTATGCTAAGCAGCCAGACAGCTCTGAATGGTTTGCCAGTCCTAAAGACAGATTTTAATTCTATTGTTAGTGGGTATCCCTGACTTTCCTAAGAGGATTCAAAGACAGGCTGCAGAACAAGGCAGCTGACATAAGAGTTTGGCCAATCTTTAAAATTCAAATAGCAAAGGAGGTTTTCCCTGGTCCTCTTAAATTAGCCAACCTCGAGTGATGTTTGCTTTCAAAATTTGTCAAGTTCATTCAAAACTAAACGAACTTGCAAAACGTGCTTTTTTAAGCCTTTTTAGAAAAGTTTGCTTAACCACTAATTTCCTGTAACAGTGTGAATAAAGCAGGGAGGAAAGATCCTTTTTTTTCTTTCTAAAACCTGGAAATTGTCATAGTAAGAGGTGCTTTTCAGAAATTACATATATAAACATTTACCAAATATGGGCAAATATTTATATAGGCACAGGTCATGTTTGTACTAATTTTTTATTAATACTTAAGTAAATTCCAAGTGAAACTGAACAAGTACTGAAATGCTGAAAAGCTTTATCTCAGCATTCGATAAATCTACTGCAAACTGAATATTCAAAGTATTTGCAGGACAGTGTTGAATGAATCCTTCTTGAGGCTGTAGAGTGAGGTACATGGAAAATAAGGGGTTTGATCTCCTAGGAGACAACAGACTGGGCTCGGTGGGACCAGGAGGCTGGAGCTGCCTGGCTGGCTCTGCTATGCCACAGAACTGGCAAAGCAGCTCACAGTGTCAGGATCCTACTGCAGCACCAGAAAGAGCCTCTCCCAGAACTCCCAAGCTGTCTGTCCTGCTGGAAAATATTGCATTTAATCTGTCCAGGACCTGTAAAACTTCAGCTCGTGTGAAATAAATGAAAATACCATTCTGGTACAAATAGCAGCCAGGTAATTGTACTTACCTTGTACTGAGTTCTCACAGAGAGAAACACAGAGAGGGTTTGGGGACACAAACACAAACATTTCTCTCACAGAGAGTTTTTGGGGATGTTTGTAACAGAGAGTGGAGCTGTTCCTCCCTCACAGTGCCAGCACAGGCAAGGAGGCAGGAGCGCAAGGACCAAAAAGTGCAATCTCCCTGTACAGCTCAGCACTTGGTGGGCAAAAATGACTGAATTATCCCATTCTGCAGTATTTTCTCTCTTCCCTCCCACCCCCAACTTCTGAGATTGCAAATCCTGGTGAACAGTGGTGCTACCAAAACCCAAAATTAAATTCAAGAATTCTGCTGTTGAACTGAAAGGGTGGCAGCTGCCCAAGTGGCTTTGGTGACCACATCTGCTTGAAAATAAATACCCATCAGATTCTGCCTCTTTTCTCTAAAGAGAATCTGCAGATTATGTAGCAGCTGGAAAATATTTCACCATGAAAAGGTGGAGTTTTTTTTCATTTATTTTAAGGGAATATGTATTTTGAAAGTCTGTAGTCATTAACAACAGAACACTCGACAGCAGCCTGATTGTCCTGGTTGTTTCCAGAGCCACTCTGGGGTGCACAGGAGGCAGACCTTGGAGGGCAGCCCCTGTTCTCATGGGAACTGTGGAGTGAAAGGCAGCAGTTCCTTTTGAACACAGCTGTGGGGTTTGTGCTGGGGCTGGGGGAGCAGGGGGTGCTGCTGGAGCAGGAGTGAGCCCGCAGCTGCTGCCCTGCACAGCTCTTCCCCAGGCTCCCACCACTGCTGGGCTCCCCAAACCCCCCAAAGGCAGAGCCTCTCCTGCAGCAGTGCTGCCTGTGCAGGGCCAGGAGCCCTGAAGTGCCACCCTGGCGTCACTGTCACCCTGCTGGAGCATGGCACGTCAGGAGCAGCAGCAGCACAGCTCTGGGTTGGGACTGTGCCCTCTGTGCCTGGCTCTGCTGGGGTTTGCCCAGGTGAGCTTTGCTGGGGTGTTTGCCACCCTGCAGAGGCTGGCTCTTCTCTGCAGGGAATTGCACTTCAGCCCCACTTCACATGTATGTGAAACTGCAAGGCTGTTTTCAACATACTTGAAATGCAATTAGGATTCTCTCTAATTGCTTATGAGTTCTGTGCCAAGACTTGTCTGCAGTGTTGCAATTGCTGCTTCCAAAATACCTTTCAGCTCTTTCCATTGTATTCTTTGCATCTTCTGACCACTTTCCCTGTGATTTGCTCATTGCCTTTCTGACACAACACATCCTTAACTTTCCACCTCTTCCAAACGCAATCCCTGCTTAAACTAATTGCTTGCAGGTCTGCTCAGGTATTTATTAAATCACAAACATGAACGAGAAATTGAAGGCTGGGAACCTACAGAATCCTGTCTCCTTATACAGGAATTTCAGGTTGTCCTCACCTTAGCACTGCCATCCATTTATAACCAGACACTTTGCAGGGAAGGGAAAAAAATCCTTTTTCTTCCTCCTTCCATACCTGCCTGTCTCAGGCTGGCAGTAATTATATGGAGTAAGTTGGTAAATTCTTCAGCTTGGGTCTGCTCGTGTCCTCGGTGAGGCTCTAATGGATCTGGCTGTGCCCACAAGAGCTCTACAGTCCAACCACTGCCATGGACCCCGTGCAGGATAATTAACCACAAAGTGAGTTATCTGTCCCAGGCTGAAAATGTAATGAAAATCAAGGTCAGATGCCCTGGTGTAGGAGACTAGGAGGAGTCTTCTGTGTGGGAGCCCATATTAGGTTTCCCACCCCCTTTAAGACTGCAGTTTTTAATGTTTAATAGGATAATATTTTGGAAAAAGAATGTTTAAAATCTGTTATCATGACGTAATGAGTGGGCTTCACACTAATTTTTAATCCACTGTTTTTTAAAAATTTCTTAGAGCCCACCGAAGCTGGATTGCAGCAAATGAAAGAACATCCTTTTAATTCATTATTCAACAGTTTTCCAGCAATTGGGACTTACTCACAGAATTCTAGGGAGGTAGAGAGAATTTCTGGCAAATCTCATAATTTATGGCAATCAGCCTTGAGGGACTAAATCTTTGGGCAGTGCCAGAGCTGCTGTTCCAGGAGGTCTTTATTTGATTCCTTGTAGATAAGGCTGTGGGTTGAGGCAGATCAGACAAGAGAAGTATCTGTATGTGTTGTATCAACAAAAAAAAATCCATTTAATTTGAGGTCATAATCTTTTTCTTTGTTTGTTTTTTGTTGTTTTTTGGTTTTTTTTTTTCCTAGGGATTGTGTTTTATATTTCCTTGATCTAATATTGTCTAAGGGAAAAAGTAGGCACTGTCTATAGAGTTACAATCTAATATAGTTAAACACATCATTTTTCAAATTGCTAGTCCTGTCTATAGGTCAGCTAATTGTATTCACAAGGACAAGTGATGGATCTAAAACTGCCACTGGAATACCATGAACAATTATCTTGGCAAAATCTGGGCAAAATTAATTTTTTGTTTCAAGGCTGAAATACTGTCTTAGTGGAATCCCCTGTGTAATTACAATTCCATGCCCCAGAAATAAATCTGAGGGTGGAAGAAGACTGTCATTAGGTCCTGTTAGGAAAGACTGTGTCATTCACTTCTGTTCTAACAAAAAATTCAGAAGTGGAAAATGGGTGGGTTGGAGGACTTGAAGGACTGTGGCATTTTGAAGCACCTCTGCAGTGCTACCAACAAAGAAATGAGCTCTCAGGACTGAGGTGGATTTTAGCTCTTCCCACCCACTGCCCCTGTGTGAATGAAGCAAAGCCTGGCTCTCCTGCCCAAGCCTGCATGGTAATTTGGTTGCTAAGTACAAACTGGAAATAAAATCCTACTTGCTCTCTTCATTTTATGAGCTGCCTGCAGGGAAGAACAGAGGTTTCAGTAAACTGAGATGTGAGGTTCCTGTGTGCTGGAATGTGTTGCTTTTCAATATAAATCTCAGTCTGTGGTATCATTTTCCCTGCTTACCTGGAGGTCCTGGAAGTTTGTGAAGTCATTGGTGGAAACTGCTCTAGAGTGGAGATGGAGTACTTTTCTCTGTCAGCAATCTACCTTTGACTTCCTCTTGCTGTGAAGTGCTCCCACAGCTTCCTACAGTGATTCTGTTTCAAGCTGGTCATGCGAGACTTTTGGTCACCAAAAGTCCTTTTCCTGGCCCAGCATCGCTGTGATTTCAAGCCACAGCCAGCCTGTTTCCTCAGTAATCCCCTGTGCACCTGCCAGCCCTTGATTTGGGAACATGTTCCATGCTTGAGCAGCGCACCTGGTCTTCTTCTGTGCCCTCTTTGAGGTCTGAATAAAACGGCGGCTGAACACGGTGGGCAGGCAGCTGACTAAGGAGACTGACACTGTTAATCATAAATGAGGCATAAGCAAGTCTCCAGCTATTCAATTCACTCCTTCTGGGCACTAACACCTGACTGTGAGGTTCTAAACTGTCCTGAGAGAAAACTGTGACCTCGTGTGATTAGAGAAATGGGGCTAATTCTAATGCACATGAAAGTCTGTTGTTTTAGTCTGTGGAGTTTATGGTGTGAAATATTTCACAGCATATAAACTGATGGGAATAAGAGCTTTAGTGCGCTTTACCTTTAGCTTTAGTTCACTTTGGGGCCACTGTGCGGGTTGTCAGCTGTAGGGTCTCTTACTGGATGAAACCTTCTCTACACATGCAATAATTGTTCCCCAGAGAGCTAAAGCCACTAGCTGTTGGACCATAATGTTCTCTGCTCATCTCTCACCTAACTGCAAAATTCAGGGAAAGGAGGGAATGAAACTGTGACTGGCACAGCACCTGGTCCAGGACAGAGCAGGACCGGGGAATGGCAGCAGGACAGGACAGAGCAGGACCAGGACAGAGCAGGACCGGGTGATGGCAGCAGGACCAGGACAGAGCAGGACCGGGTGATGGCAGCAGGACCAGGACAGAGCAGGACCGGGTGATGGCAGCAGGACCAGGACAGAGCAGGACCAGGACAGAGCAGGACCGGGTGATGGCAGCAGGACCAGGACAGAGCAGGACCAGGACAGAGCAGGACCGGGTGATGGCAGCAGGACCAGGACAGAGCAGGACCAGGACAGAGCAGGACCGGGTGATGGCAGCAGGACCAGGACAGAGCAGGACCAGGACAGAGCAGGACCGGGCGATGGCAGCAGGACCGGGACAGAGCAGGACTGGGGGATGGCAGCAGGTCCGGGACAGAGCAGGACTGGGGGATGGCAGCAGGTCCGGGATAGGGCAGGAGGGGCAGGACCCGGGGATGGCGGTTCGGGACAGAGCAGGACTGGGTGAAGGCTCAGGATAGAGCAGGACTGGGGGTCAGGATAGAGCCGGGGATGGCCCTGGCTCAGGATAGGGCAGGACCCGGGGATGGCCCTGGCTCAGAACAGAACCGGGCCCGGTCCGGCTGTCCCCATGGGGCTGCAGGAGGGTGGCGGCCCGGTCCCGCTGTCCCCATGGGGCTGCAGGAGGGTGGCGGCCCGGTCCCGCTGTCCCCATGGGGCTGCAGGAGGGTGGCAGCCCTGAGCAGAGCTCCCTCCGCCCCGGCACGGCCGCGCTCGCACAGGTATCGGCTGACGCTGCCGTGGCACGCTTTATTTCAAAGAAGTAGCGGTAACAATGGCTCACAGTAATAACAGCGCTGCCGCTTCCCCCGGGGGAAGGCACAGAATGCTATCTCGCCACATGATCTCATTTCTTTTAAGCTCTGCACTAACCGCTGACATATCGCATAAATGCCTCCTTTATTACCTGCCAGTGATTGTCTTCTGTGCTGGGAATGGCCCCCGGAACCCACGTCCTGATGCCAGCCGAGCGCTGCTGTGCTGCCTGCCTGTGAATTTGTCTGTGTCTGGCGCTCCGGGAGGCCCCGCATCCACCTGAGCATCCTCGGTTACGGCGCTCTGAGACGCCTTTGTTCAGGTGCCTCGCCGGGCTGGGCCGGCAGCTGGCACCGGCCGGGGCTCTGTTGCTCTATTTGCCAAGTCGGTAATTTGCCATTTTAGTCAGGGGTGGGTTTTTTAAGCCGTGTCCAGCGGGTAATGTAGCCTGGCCACACATCCCTGCAAGGATTCTGGTTCTTATCTCTGCGGGTGCTTTCAGACAAAAGCGACATTCAGTCACACCGCTTCCCTTATCAGCTTGCTAGCAGATAAAATAGTTATTTTCCAAATTGCCTCTCTCTTTCCAGTTTTAAGTAGACCTATATAGATACTTTTCAGCCATTTTAGTCTGCAGATACTGATTTCACATAAACAAGAATACACACTCTGTTTTGTACAACCATTCATTCAAACGCCGCTTCCATCTGGACAAAGCACATTCTCTGTATTTCATTATATTATGCTTTAATCTGTTCTGTCCAGCCCTGTTTAAATTAAATAAAGGGCAGAAAGTAGCACACAAGTCCCAGTGACTATTTTTCCCCAGCAGTGAATTACAGTCTGCTACACACACACCTGCTCAGGCTGGTGTTGAATTGGTAGATGGTACCTTCTACCTTCCGCTTACTCCTTTATTTTTCTGCAATGTGCTCTTTTGAAAAGGCTGGTAATTATTTGGTACTCTGAGTACAGCAAAGGACTGAGCTTTTCAATGAATCTGTGCTTTGCAGATAAATATTTTGATCAATGGTAATAAATAAAGCAACAGCAATAGCAAACAACTCACTGTCTGTGAGCTGTTCCTTGGTGCTGAACCTCTCCAGCTCCCTCCCTAAGGCCACTCCTCCAGGTTTTTAAAGACCACTGAATCACAGAATCCCAGGATGGTTTGGTTTGGAGAGACCTTAAAGCCCATCCAGTGCCACCCCTGCCATGGCAGGGACACCTTCCACTGTCCCAGGCTGCTCCAAGCCCTGTCCAACCTGGCCTTGGGCACTGCCAGGGATCCAGGGGCAGCCACAGCTGCTCTGGGCACCCTGTGCCAGGGCTTGCCCACCCTCAGGGAGGAATTTCTTCCTAATATCCAATCCAACCCCACCCTCTGACAGTTTAAAACCTTTCCCCCTTGTGCTGGCACTATCTGCCAATATAAAAGGCCCCTCTTCCTCCTTTTCATAAGCTCTCCCTGGAATCTTGCAAAGAAATCTCCCCTAACCCTTCTCCCCTGCATGCTGAACAGCCCCAGCCTTCCTGGTCCTTCTCCCTGTGCCTGCTCTTCCAGCCAAGCCTGGGTTTAGGTTTTCCAGAGCCCCAGGCCCAGCCTTTCAGGCCCCTGGGATGTAAGTCAATCATTCACTAGGGGGTCTTAATTTTCAATTCCTTGGGGCTCCTTCCAGCTTTGCCTCTGTGTTCCACCCAAGAGGGACCATGCTGGTCCGTGCTGGTGGCTGCTGAGTGCCAGGGCTGTCCCTCAGGGGTGTGAGTCAGCCACAGACTCAGGGCCTTGCCAGGAGCCCACATATTTCCAAATGTACCTGATTTGCTCCTGCCACGCACACACACACTTTGTCATTAACAAATTGGGCCTTGGCAAGCTGATTGCAAAATGTGCTGTCAGCAGGGCTGGAGCTCCTCTCTCTCCTCTCCAGGCTGCAGTTTTGAGGGAGCTGTTTGGGCTCCAGAGAGCAAACCCTGCAACTCAACAGCAAGGTACCACTAAGGGAAAACTCTGTTCAAATGCTACTTTTTAACATTTTGAGTCAAAGCTTTCAAGGACTTATTCTTCCTTGGACTTTATGTCTATTTTAAGTCTCTCTCTCTCCATATAATGTCTTCCTGCTGAAATTAGGACCAAAGATGCACTTGAATGCTACAGTTTCAACTGCATAAACACCTACTGCACTTCTGCAGCCACTGCTCAAGCTGTCTAAACAACGGCTGGGAAGGAGGGTAACAACCAACATGGAATAGCCCTGGGAAAGTAGAATAATGCAAACTTGGAATGGGGGTGAGGGAAATTGTCTTATTTTCTTTTCTTCAGAAACATGAACTTACTTCCCACTTTTGTTTGCTTTAGTTTGCTGATCTGCCAGGTGCACGGATCCAGTAGGCCAGGGCGCACCCAAGACATTTGCTGAGATGGTTTTCTTTCCTTTACATTGCTCTTCAGATCCTGTTGCATAAATTAACACGTCATGTTCCCACATTTGGTGATGGAGGGTTTGTGGTTCAGCAGGGATTTGTTCTCTCTTGCTCTTGTACTGAATCAGCAGCAGGTCTCAAGGAGGATGAGCTTCATCAGAGAGTTGTTGTGTCTTCATGTTGCTGTGTGGGAAACCATCTCTGTTTCTCACTCTTTACTTACAAGTCTGTGGTAGAGTTCTAAAATCTGCAGTTTATCCTCTTGCTGGTGTTTTCATAAACTTGTGAATAAAGTGCTTGTATGCCCTTAGCAAATCTCAGCTTTGCACTGAGAACTAGAAGTTTTTCATTTGGTCTAAGCTGTGTGAAGAGTAAATATCACAAATTATCCCCATGTTATAGGAATTGTCCTTCGATCTTTGCAGAAATAGAGGGGAGTATGAACCATTAAGGCAGGCACCCCCAAAATGAGCATAGCAGGGCCAGGGCCAGTGTTAGCACAGAAATTTTGGTTCAGTGATTAAAGAGAAGAGTCAAAAGTCAGGGCTTCTGACTGGTGCACTAAAGCGCAGTTTTATTTTTGGAAAAGAGACTGCAGCTCTCCTTGGTTTGTCTAAAATTCTTTTGATTTGCCCTCTGAAGTTCACATAAGGGATAGCAGATTTTTATACAGCTGGCTTTCGTTGTTTCAGTCCTTATTGGTACATTGCACTTGTAAATGCTGTTAACTGATAAAAATACTGTGAGCAGAGCCATTTGAAAGGGGCAAAGCACCCCTCCCTCAGCTGAGGAACTCATTCCTTCCCTGAGCTCTGCAAGTGCCTTTGGCTGGCTGGTGGTGCAGGATGAGGAGCTGGAAGATTAAGAGTGTCTGTCCCTTTTGCTTTCAAAACCAATTTTCATTCAGTGGTGGCTAAAGCTGGTGGACAGATGGCTTCAAAAAGCCCTTTAACTAATAGGTTTTGCCAGGCCTACATCCTCTCTTCTGTTAAACATTTCATTCATTATGCAGCTTCAAGGAACGGTGAGAGCCAACTCTTTCTGCCAGTGTCACCCCTGCACGTAACTCCCCCTGCTTTCCAAAGAGCTGTCAAGAAGCATTTTTCTTCAAAAGGGGTAGAATCTAAGTCTTGCTACAGTCAGCTTCTGAAGAGGAAGGGCCTTGCATTCAGCCAGAGCTCTGGTGATTGCTGAGATGGAATTAAAAAGGAGAAGAAATAAGAGGAGAGAAAATCTCAAAGGGTGTCAGGGGGCTCTTTGCCTCAAACAGCCTCGTGGGATGGAGTGTGGAGTACAGACTTTGTTTTACAGCCCCAGCTCAGTGTGCACAAAGACAGTGCCTTGGATGCTGCACGGGTTACCAACAAGGGAAAAGAGAAATGAAAATAACACTGCAGCTTTTCCATTCTACAGGAGCCGCGTAATGACTTGAGCAATTAGAGGCTGCAGAGCAAAAGTGGCTATTTTTCATTACCAGTCCCATTTTAATTCAGCTCAAAGTCACCTGTTGGTAGAAGAAAAGAGGTAAAACAACTGAGCATTGGTTCTGCTCCTGTGAAGTGCTGGAATTGCTTCCCTTAAAAATGCAAGGAATGAGAGCTGAGAGTTCCTCTGGACACGGAGATCCTGGCCCAGGCAAGGAGCTCCCAGTGGGAACACATGCCTGGGCTGGGAGGCTCCTGGGGGCTGGGAAAACTCAGCTGTACCTGTGCTTTGTGCCACTTGAGTGTAAAGTATTTGGGACACTGATTTGAACTGAAGAGCCAAAAGAATTTCCTGGTCTATTTTCCTGTGAATGACCATGTGGTCAGGAAAAGAGAGGGGCAGGGGGAGGACCAGGGGATGGGAGACTCCCTGAGTGCACCAAGGCCGGGTGCTGCCACACTTCGGAAAGGAGAAATCCCCCCAGAAGGAATGAGAACTCTGTTTCCTCTCCTCTGTTCCTCTCCTTTCCCATACACACACCTGCAAGCTTAGTGGGGTTTGGACTTGGTTCACAACACAGTGGCCCCATTTGTGTCTGATAACCAACACAGAAGCAGCTGGGGAGGGAAAGAAACAAACACACTCTGAGCTCTGCAATGTCTGTGTTTTTTTCTGTTTGCTATCCATTTTTCTGCTATATGAAATATGAAACGGTTTTAGAGTAACTTCAGCCATTGACAGTAAATGGAAATTGGGGCAGGAAGAGGTAATGCATTTGTCATGTCAAAGAACACCTCAAACTCCTTTAAATTGAAGGAATTTAAAACATCCTTGTTTTCTGACTGTTTAGCATGTGGAGAAAGGATAGGAATTTTCCCCAGTCATAATAAGATTTACTTAAGTTGCAAGAATTTTTTCAAGTGTTTACAAATCCAAGTCAGTTAACTACTGGTCACATGAAGAGCTCTAAACAGTTTGATATCACTGGTGCACAGACTGGGAATACATGTGAAAGGTAGCTCAGCAGATTCATTTTGACTCCAGCCATGACTTGCAATTAACACCAACAAAATTTTGACATGTGGGACTCTGCAGACAGCACAAATGTATTTTCTGTAGGACTTTTGCCTGATGTGAGCACTTCCCTTCTTCCAGTAATCAGCATTTTGTCCTCAAATGCTAAATTAATATTTCTGACGGTTTCAGGAAAAGTAGAACTTACAGCTAAGGCTTCATACATCACTCACTTTAGAGGAGACACACTGAAGAGATCCCAACATCTCACCCTGGGATTTGGGGTGATCTTTCCAGCACCAGGGGAACAGGGAGAACTTGAGGTGACCCACAGCCCTGCACTGGGGATGCTGTCACCACTCACTGACCTGGCAGTCCCTTTCCTGACACCATTCCCTCTCCCATGGGGAAGAGAAGTAGTACATTTCATGAAATTGTATCTATTTGAGATTAGAGAGTTTTGGTACCCAAACCCATGCAGTCCTAAACAGGGACAAGACACGGTGACAAGCCAACAGAATAATTCCATGGAGAGTGCAAGGAGCACCTAAGACATTTCTCAGCTGCTGGTTTGATTCCTGGTTAAAGATTTCAGCAAAAACAGTGTGGATGTGTTGGGGGAAATTGGGATGCAGTTCAGGAATTTGGAAGAAGAGGCAACAAGCCAAACAACCTGTGAAATTTAGGAATGATTCTGTTTTGTCACAAACCCTAATGGGTTTTTATGGGTTTTTATTTTCTGGGACTCAAAATTGTCAGTGGGATCTGTGTAGTTGGAATTTGTCCATTCCCCCTGAATCTTCTCAACAGTTTTATAAACTGCAAACCAGCTTAAATCCGGGTGTGGGATGGAATATGGGGAACAAGGAGAAGGAGGTCCCTGGTATTGATATGCCTGAGGCCACTGACATCAAAAGCCGTTTTTAATGGGCTCACAAGTGACAGAGTGAATGGGGCTGATGTGGCACAGAAGCCACTGCGAGGGGCAGTTCCAAAGGACCCAGCCTTTCCCTGTTCCTGGATTAAATCACAGCAAAGGAAAGACAATGAAATCCAAGAAAAGACTGAAATGTTGAAGAGTTGGAAGATAATCTGTTCTGAGCCAAATCCTGCATTTTAAAACACCCTGACAGAACCTGAATTTACTTTAGTTCACAACAGCATTAGTCAAGGACTTTATCTGTGTTTCAAAGCACAGCCTCAGAGCTGGTGCTGAAATGCTCAGAAAGTTCAGCCTCAGGACAAATGATGGTTGTGACATGACCTGTGCCAAAATTATCTGGGTCTGCAAAAATTGGAAACTTCAAAGAGCTTCTTATTTTTGAATCTTTCGGCTCCTATATCCAAACTCACAAGCACAGAAGGGAGAGCTAATGCAAGTTTTTAGGTGTCAGTGTGGGGCAATCTCTAGCTCAGGAGTGTGCATCACCCCAGAGCACAGCTCAGATCCCTGGCACTAATGGGGACTGTGGCACATCTGTGTGACAGAGCACACTGGGCCTTTGGCACAAGGCTCTCACCAGCAATTACTGAGCCCTGCTGAGGTGAACATGAGGCTCTTGCAGAGTCAGATCCTGCACGTGGTCCTGGTGCAGCCAAGGTTCTCCTGTGCTCTCCAGGCATCACTTCAGCCTGTGCAGAGAATATCAATAATTTTCCCATGCAGTCTTACATCAGAGCTCCATTTCACTGGGGAGGGGATTTTTATTTGTTTTCAGGGACTGACTTTTTACTAAGGAGTTCAATAACCTGAAGAAGAAAGGTGGTAGGAGTCAGCTGGTGGTGGTTGCACTGTTCCTGCTGCCCCTCTTTCCCCACAGATGTACAATTCTTCGTTTGACTTGCCTTAGAGCAAAGTTTTCATTTGAAAACTCAAACTCCCACCCTGTAAATCTTATTTGTAATGTTTCATAGCTTAGAGAAGGAGACAATATGTTCTAAATCATGAAAATATGGGCCCCCACAAAATGCAAATCTAAGTAATAATATAATTATCATGTAATGATATTTGGCTGTGTTAATTCAGCTGCCCTGAATTATACATGCCTTAAAATCTCATACTGTAATGTAATTTTTCACACCATGTGTTTTGTAGGGATTTGGAGTCTGGTGATTTCTTTTATTTATTTGTTTGTTTGTTTGTTCTCCCTTTGTTGCATCATTAAATGTAGCAGAGCATCACTTGATCAAAGTTGTTCAAACTTGTGTGATTTCAGCCCACTCAGCTGGGTTGAACTCCCAACTGCTTTAATAACCAGTTGCAAGAATGGACTGCAGAGTTATCCCAAATAACCCACAGAAGAAAGGAATTAGTGTTTTTCTATCCTCTGCTGATACGAATTTTATGCTTGAAGGAAGAAAATTATCTCATTACATTAGAATCTAATAGGAGGAAGTGCTCAATGTAATAAATTAATGTACATTATAATAGTTTCTCTTGAAAGCTGAGGAATAATTTGAAATAAAGTATACTTGTAAATATTCAGTCATTCAGTAAATCTACCAATCTCTGACTTTGTTAGTTAATGCTTTTTAATTGCCAAAGCAATAAGCGAGGAAGGAGAGCACCAATCTGATGTAATTACCTCAAAATACTGTGCTAGGAATATCAATCCCAGGGGGTCCCACTCCTGCTGGGGCTGTGGAGAGGAGATGGAGTCAGTCAGGAGGAGTTCAAGGTGCTTTGGTGGATCAGGTGGAGAAGGGAAGCAATGTGCGCCCAGGAAGGAGCTGCTGGGGTGTGCCAGGAATTCTGAATGCCAGGCAAGGGCCTCGAGGACTGCTCCAGAGCAGGAGCAGCTGGAACCCTGCTTGGGGAGGTGACACCACTGCCCCCTCAGCTGAGCAGGGCCTCGAGTGCCTCTGGCACTGTGTGGGACTCCTGGGAGCCAGCAGCCATCCCTGGGCCATGCTGGGAGCCATCCCTGTGCCTGTGCCACTGCTGGGAGCCATCCCTGTGCCTGTGCTCTTCCTGGGAGCCATCCTCGTCCTTGTGCCACTGCTGGGAGCCAGCAGCATCCCTGGGCTACTCCTGGGAGCCATCCCTGTCCCTGTGCCACCGCTGGGAGCCATCCCTGTGCCTGTGCCACTGCTGGGAGCCCTCCCTGTCCTTGTGCCACTGCTGGGAGCCATCCCTGTCCCTGTGCTCCTCCTGGGAGCCATCCCTGTGCCTGTGCCACCGCTGGGAGCCATCCCTGTGCCTGTGCCACTGCTGGGAGCCCTCCCTGTCCTTGTGCCACTGCTGGGAGCCATCCCTGTCCCTGTGCTCCTCCTGGGAGCCATCCCTGTGCCTGTGCCACCGCTGGGAGCCATCCCTGTGCCTGTGCTCCTCCTGGGAGCCATCCCTGTGCCTGTGCTCCTCCTGGGAGCCATCCCTGTGCCTGTGCCACTGCTGGGAGCCATCCCTGTGCCTGTGCCACTGCTGGGAGCCATCCCTGTGCCTGTGCCACTGCTGGGAGCCATCCCTGTCCCTGTGACACTGCTGGGAGCCATCCCTGTGCCTGTGCTCTTCCTGGGAGCCATCCCTGTCCCTGTGCCACCGCTGGGAGCCATCCCTGTGCCTGTGCCACTGCTGGGAGCCAGCAGCATCCCTGGGCCATTCCTGGGAGCCAGCAGCCATCCCCATGTGCGGCAGGCTGGAAATGGAGCACTTGGCACTGAGCTTTTGGGAAGAGCCTCTGATCCTCTATTAATTTCAGGGATTTTACCTCTCTATCTCACTGGTATCCTGCTCATCACCTTTAGCAGCTGGGAGGAAAGGGAAAGGGAGTGGGAGGGCTCATTCCCAGTGCGTGGTCCCCCACACATGCACCCCCTCAATGTGCACTTGTCCCATGGCAGAGGAACAGAGACAGAATTCACCCCTTCTGGGTCTCACTGGCCCCAAGCACTTTACTGGCAGCATAATCTGACCCAGCAGGTTTAAAGGCAGGATGCTCTCCTTTATTGAGTTGATGATAAATATTTCCAGGAACTACAAAAAGGAGAAAAATGGTTTCTGTAAGGATCCCTTGTGTAAGAGTGCACGTGCTGAGTGTGGGTGCACTGCTGGGTGGGTTTAAGTGGTGTTCTAGATGCACCTCCATCATATGCTAGAGTCTCATTTTAGCAATAAGTAGAAGATGATCATAAATCTCACTGAATGCTTTAAAAGATATTTGGATTCTCAGACTCACTATGGCAGAGTGGAGCTGTAGCATTTCCTTACCTGAGATGTAGAGGAATAATTACACAGGTTGTAGAACTTAACAAATTGTCTCATTTCAGGCAGTGTGAAATGCTAATCCATGAAATGACTCAGCCCTCATTCATCATTTCATAACATATAAATCCCGTTTATAATGTTCAACAAGATGCAAGTCAGAAAACAGAACAGAACCCCAGCAGTCTTGTCCCTGGCAAACCAAAGGCAAATCTTGGTAAATAAAGCCAGGTTGTTAATGATAAACTACTATTAATTAGCATTCTTGAACCAGCTCTTGAGGAGTTAGATGAATGAGCAGATCTGGAGCCAAGGCAATAATGACTTTGTGTTTGTGTAACTACATCAGCTTTTAGAAGGTCTAAGACAGTTCTGGCACAGAACGGACCCAGCAGTGATAAATGAGCAGCAAGGAGCAGATTTGCCTCCCTGGGCTGAATCACCTGGTTCTGTGCAACTGAGCATTGGACTCCTCTGGCTGTCTTCAAACAAGGACCTAGAACTTTACCCTGAGCAGCTGCACAAGAACAGCCTTGCTTAAAGAAACTTGTCCAAGTGTGGAACTCTCCAGTTTTTCCAGTTCTGGACTCCTGTCACCACCACTTTTTGCTCACACAGGTTGGTGGTACCCTGAGACATTGATGGAGCCTGGCAGTTGGCATGCTTTGATGGAAACACACTGCAGGTCCTGCTGGGCACAGAAGAGCAGCAGCTTCCCAAGATCTGGAGCCATGGATTCATCTCTGATGTGGAATAAGGTTTCTGTGATTGATATGATGACATTCTTAATGCCCAAGATAAAGGGTCTACAACAGACAAGGCTAAATTTACAATGGCTGCACATCACCTCTTGTAATAAGACAAAAATTACACTGTCTTCTGAAATCCTGTGTAGATTTTTAGGTAGTTACAGGTAAAAGTAGCTATAAATATGATACAGCTATATGAAGTATAATATAGGAGGTAATGAGTATTTTGTTCAGGTATTGAATGTCTTTTTGAGAAACAGAAAGATGTCTGTAACTCTATTTTGACTTTTTTTGGTTGAAACCAGCCTTCCTCCAGAGATGCCTGAAAGCCCAGGTGAGATTTCACATGATGATTCTGTGCACAAACCCTTTAGGAGGATTTGGAAATCACAGCAGCAATAACAGTTACTACAGAGCACACCTGATTTAGAAAGTGTGTTTTGCCACAGCACCTGTCCTAAAGCAGTGCCTTCATTGCTGCTGGAGTTTCAGAGCATTTGTAATGCACAGCCTGCCCAAAGCAGGAGCTCAGTGCAGAAAAGTGCTCACAAGAAAGGGCAGGTTGGCCACATTTCCCTGGGACAGCTCCAAGGTGCCTTTGTAACGTAACCCTTTATTAATGATAGAAATGGAGTCCTGAGGTTAACCAATCTGCCACTTAAATAGAACTGCAGTTTGTGTTATCTGTAACTGAAGAAGGTCATGGGATCTCTCGTTTGCAGCGGGACTTTGCAGTGCCAACAAATTAGCATCAGAGCCCTGGCCAGGCATACAGAGCAGCCTCTGAGAGCGGCCCAGGAGCCAGAGGAACAGGCTCCCTCCAGCTCCCGAGCCCACTGGCATTTGCTAAAACAGCCCTGCTCTTGTTGCCAGCCTCAGTGTGCTTGAGAAAGTGTCAGAGGAGCCTCGGGCAGGGACAGGAGGGCGGTGGTGCCAAGGGAAGGGCCCGCGGTGCCGCTCCAGGGCGGACAGGGCTGAGCAGGATCTCACCTGTTCTTGCCTCCAGGAAGGCACAACTGGCTAAGCCTGGGAGGAAAAACACTTCTGAGAGGGTAGAAAAGAAAACCAATTTATTTGAGAGCAATGAATTTAAGTGCTTTTGCCCTTTCTTAACAAGACTGGCTAAGAAGAAGAAAATAGGCAGAAAGCAAAGTCTTCTTCTTTCCTCCTCCCCCTGCAAAATCCTACATGCCCTTTTGGCAGAGATCCATCATTCACTTAACGTGTCCTGCTGAAATCAATTCATGTGTCAGGATTTAGAGAGCTAGAACAAAATTTGTTTGCTGATCCCATCCACAGATCACTCAAGAGGATTCATAAAGGTTGGCAAAAATACCCACAAACCCACGTTCAATTTGCTGTGTAAAGTAATGCATTAGGGAATGACAGATTCCAGCAGGGAGGGGGAAAGTCTGATTGTACAAACCAGTTGGTCAAAGTCCACAAGCACCTTGAAGCACATGCAATTACATGAGAGGGGATTTGCCTGCTTTGGTGATGGAAGAAAATGGACTTTATAGAGCAAATGTGCCCTGCTGAGTGAGGAAGGGAGGGCATGAGGAGCTGCTCCGGGGCCTGGGGCTGTGACAGCACAGGGTGGGGGGGTCACACAGCCCATGGGAGGAGCAGGTCCCTTGGCCACTGTACTCTGAGCCAAAGCCAGATCCATGTCCCTGCTGTCCATAGGGTTTTGTAGCACTCCTACTTCCACATTTAATCATGTGGAGAGAAATAAGCACTGCATAACCCCTGCAGGGCAGCTGAAGGATTTTCTCCTGCAGCTCCTACACTTCACAGACCTATGAAATGGCTCCTGGTTTGGGATTCCCTGGTCTCTGTCTGGGCTGCCATGGAATCACAGAGTCAGGACTGTCCTGAGCTGGAAGGGACCTCCACGGATCACTGAGCCAATTCTGAATGCACATCCCCAAAGCTCCTGTTCAACTCTCCCAGCACAGAGCCAAGCAAGAAACATCCACGAGCCTGTGAGGGCTGAGGAGGCGTTCTCAGGGCACAGGGCTGGCCACAGCCTGCTCCTCTGCCTGCTGGGGTGCTGGGAGCCTCCTGCTCTTGCAACGGGTGCAAGGAGGACCTTGCTTGCTGAAATTATTCTTAATTAAAATGCAGTTAGCTGCATGAAGCAAAAAGTGGCTTTCTCCAATCTCCCATGTGAATAAAAAGGAATGCTGTGGTGATGCTGTGGTTGGTCAGCAGTGCTCAGGTGCTCACCCAACAACAGCCTCCTCACTTTGCTGGGTTCACAGAGTGCAGCTTTGTGCAGAGCATGAGGCTGGGAGGGCAGAATTCTCCTGATTGTAGCCGAGCCCACAGCAAGTGCATTAACCCACCCACAGCTGCTGTGCTGCTCTGCAGCCTCCCTGTGTGCAGCTCCTGTGGTAAATAGTGTGGGCCATGATGTCACTCTTGCTTAAAGCAATTTGTTGAGTTGTAAATACCAATCAATTCCTGTGACTGAATCCTGTGACCTTGGGTGTAATCCATGACAATGCTGACTTTAATGTATTTTCTAGCCTTAGCAAAACTACTTTTAGCTGCCCTTTCCCATTAACTTCCCATCTCACTAATAAAATACTGAGAGAATGATATTCACCACTTCTGCCAATTTTAACCGGAAACAATTCTGACTAAGGAATATTAAATGTTGCACATTGACAAATCTGATCTCTGCTCATCATTGCTGGGGTCAGCAACCTCCTCCTCAGCCTTTTCTCAAAGCCAGACATGCTTTGCAGCCCAGGGTCACTTGACCAGTTTCAAACTCAAATTAAAGGGCTTTTAATTTATGCCCAAAGGAGGAGGGGGTGTGTGATCCCTGTGGGTGTAAGACCTCTCCAACTTTAAAACTTCCTTCTTTGAGCTCAATTTCTCCTTCCTGCCTCTCCTGCCCTCCACCAAACTTGCATGCAGACACTTCTGAAAATGATTGGTGTTTGTTTCCCCTCGGTTGTCTCCTAAAGCAGGAAAATTACTGCCCAGACTGGAGGGGTTTAATAGGATTTGGAAGGGTGGTTTGGGGAGGATGATTGAGGACAGGACACACAAACTCTCTGACAGGAAGGATATTGCACTCAGAGGATTTTTTCCTGCCATCTGAGATGATTGCAGTGATACAGGCCCCCGTGCTCTGAGCTGAGCTGCTGTCACACAGAGCCTGGGCAGGTTCCTGTGGCTCAGGGCTGCTGAGCTCTGACTCCCATGCAGCACCCTGGGTGTGAGTGAGGGACAGAGCTCAGAGGCAGACTGGGATCTGCCAAAAGCTCTCGTCTTTCTGTGATGACATGAGGAATCTTTGCATATTTGGCTTTTCTTCTAGAGCTGTGACAGGAGAACAGGCACAGCCAGCAGCAGATGCAGCCTTGTGGGGCTCTAAATCCCTGTAGTCCCCATGGAGATTTTACATTTGTAATTCTCACTTCTGGCTTTAACAGCTTTGCTGGCTGCAGCAGAAATCCTCATTGTTCCAGCACGTCAGGGTGAGAGCTTGGTGTTGCAGAGCTGTCTTTCATCTTTCCCTGTGCTGCTGCTCTGCTTCAGCATCCTCAGGCCAGCCCTGCCTCCCCCAGGTGCCCTGGCCCTGCAGGAGCTGCTCCTGCCCTGGGCAGAGCTGAGCTGGTGCCCTGGGAGTGTGGCTGAAGGGCCTGCAGGGCTGACAGCTGCTGCAAGTTTGTTCCCTAGAACCCAAACTTCAGATGAATAGTACACACTGGCTGCCATTTAAATTCAATCAATATTCAGTTAAAAAACAAATAGAAAGCTTTTTAGATCGGTGATGTAAGGGAATGTTGGTTCAAGGAAGTAATTACATATTATGTAGAAAAAGTCAATTTAAGTCCTCAATAATTTACTTAAGTGATTTACTTGACTGATGTGTTGTCTTGACCCAGCAGGGCAGAGTGACAGACACTCAGCTGTGGCAGAGCTCCAGCAAAGCCAGCCCTTGTTACCATCCAACATAAATCATCAGCTACTGTCTTGTTCCAGGTGTACACAGGTGCTATTTAAAACAAAAAAAAAGGTGATAAATTTTATGTTTGTAAACATAACTCTGTCAAAACTAATCCTGTTTCTGGCAGATGAAGATGTTATCCATACCTCTTGCTTAGGCAATATCCATTTTCAGGAAATAAAGTTCCTAGTGTATAATTAGCTGAAATTGGCTGACATTAGGGCAGTGGGGGTACCTGGTGGGTTTAACTGGATGGCTGGGAAAGGAGCAGCCAGTGCTGCACAGACCCCTGGGGACAATGACAGGGTGGCTGCTGGTGGCCTGCTGGGGCTCCAGGACTTCTCATGGCAGTGGATTTTTAAGGATGCTCTTTGGACTCTTCCCAGATTCCATTCCATGCATGTGGAAGATAGAGATTGCCATTTGTAGCCATGCCAACGATGCTGGCGAGGGCTGCTCTTCCCTGCTGGCTGTACCTGAGACACAAGGGTCCTTTTAAAAATGGCCTCTTGTGCTGTGCTCGTCCTTTAAAGCTGGGAGTGAGCTTTGGCCCTGAGGAGATGAACCCTGGGGTGCATTGGGTGGCTGTGCTGAGCTCTCAGCTTGGTCCTGAACTGCACCAAGGCTCAAAGAACAGCACCCAGTCCCAAAAGCTCACTCCAGGTAGACCTGAGAGTAGCTGAAATCCCAGTTTAGGGTTACACAGAAATATCTGTGCAGAAATAGTGCTCCTGGGTAAAGCTGTATGATCCAACATATTCAAAAGCTTCAGGCAACCCATTAGTCCCCTGTTGTACCCCTGTTTCCCTGTTCCTTGCTGCCTTGAGTGCTTGTAGCAGCAGCTACAACAAGGCAAAAAAACCCCACTAAAAATGCCCACAAAAGACCCCAAAACTACTCCTCACCTACACTTCCTTGGAAATTATTGGAAATTGAATATAATTGAAAAATATTGGAATTTGATTCAACTAATGCTACTCCATCGTTGCCACTAGTTTGTGTGATGTCCCTTGAATTCCCATGGACTGAAGGTCACCAGCTCTAGGAAGAATCTCTGGGAGAAGCAGGCTCAGAACCAAGGGGGAAACCAGACTGATGGCAGCTGGACAGGGAAGTGGTGAGCAGCAAAACATGGCTGAATCCTTCATTAAACCACATGGCTTTGCAATAATAACATGAAACTGGGGCAGATAGAACCCAGGAAATCACTGTGGGGAGGAGACCCCAGCATGTGTTCAGAATGTAGCAAAAAATGGCTCCTGGCAATTTTTCACATATATTCTTCCAGTAATAAGTAGCTTAACAAATCTTGAGCTTGATTATGTAACAAGATCATTAGATCAGCATTTGGGACCTATTTACTGTGACAGGAAAACAATACACCTATGATCTATTGTGGGCTGGGTTGAGATTTCCAACTTCAACAGTAAATATGGTTGATAAATTAAATTAACGTGATAGTCTTGACATAGTACTAGTAGTTTGTGTATTACAGCTCCAACAAGGTGTTGAATTTCATTCTCAAAGAATTAACCTGAACTTCAGCCCTCTCAGGTCTTCAGTCTCTTGGTAAAGCCTATAAATACCACAGACAAGGCTTATGTCATTAGCCTCTTAATGTTATAAACATTTAATGAAGTTAAATTTGAAGTACAACACATTGTAAAATCGATCTGATCTTGTTGGGGAGACAAAGGGAAGAAAATTGTTTGAGTCATTTGGAAAACAAATTAAGAATTACATTCACTTAACTTTGAAGTGGATGAAAAATTATGGCCAAGATGGATGGAGCCATTGTATTCCAAAGGCAGAGAGGGCTGGGAGCAGGGATCCTCTCTCAGAGGAGGATCTGCCTGACACAGTTTAGCAGCACCCTCAGTGGCAGGCAGCCCCCATCAATCACCTGGGCCATGGCAGGCAGAGCTTTCCTAGAAATTAGAGGAATTTCACTCCAAGAGTGGCAGCTCAGGCACCTCTCCCTCCAAGCAGCCCCTTCAGCAGCTGGGGAATTCTGTGCCTTTGGGCACAGCTCTGCACTGTCCCCTCCAGGGCTGCTCCTGTTTCCAGGGATGCTCACCTGCCCCCCAGCACAGCCCTCAAACACGGGCCTGCCTTGTCTGCTTGCAGGACACAGCCATTCCTGCTGCAAATGCTCCCCTGGAATTGCCTTTCTAAGGAATAGGTGGCTGAGGCTCTCCCAGCCTGTCCTGCAGTGGGGCTGAGAGGCTTTGCTGGCAGCCAGCTCCGTGTCCTGGCATGGTTTACCAGCACCCAGGGTCTCCTCCAAGTGCTAAGCAGGCAGGAAAGAAATAAATAAAAATAAATAAACCCCTATTAGTGAAGGTTTACTGTGTAAAACTCCAAGACAATGAACAGGAAAAAGTGAAGGGCAGCAGACGTGTTAAAATGCTGCTCGGAGGAAAGTGTATTTGTTCTTTCTTTTTAAAACTCATTATTTATTTTCTCTATTCTTCAGACCTAATGTCTCACTAATGAATTCCAGGGGGATTTTTGAATCATGGTGATATCATGGGTTAAACCCCTTCTCTACTTTTTGAATGTAAATTCTTTTTGACATTCTTAGTTATTGCAGAGCATTGACTTCTTTCCTACAACAAAACCAAACGCTCTTTGGTTTTGCATAGTTAACATTTTGCTAATGGGTAGCCAAGATTCTCTCAGCAGCTCAACAACATTTTCTAAAGCACACTGGCGTTGTTGTAGCAACTGGTGGCTGATCTGTGAATAAAGCAGATGTCATTGTGACAGGATAAAGGGAGAATAATCTATCACCCGGCCACTGCCACTCCTGCCCAAACAAGTCATCAAAATGACAACTTTGATGTGTAGCCATGAATTCAGGTCTGTGTATCCCCTCATCTCATCTCGTTATTATATCAACCAAGGGTATGTTACAAACACCAGGAGTTTCCCAGCCCCTCTCCCTTGTCTTTCTGAGCCAGTGCAGCCTGGATGTGCCGAGGCACTGACGGTTTGCCAGCTTCCTTTTAGGCTCTGATTGATTTTGCACTGTCGTCCAAGCTGCTCTGGCCTAAATAAACACAATATATATTCTGGGATGCTTTTTTTCTTTACTGTTTAATCTGAATTCAGCTCATGTGGCTCACTACTAAAAATGGGCAGGCATCAAAATATTCTGACAGGTGCCCGAGCTGAACACAAAAGGAGAGACAGCAGCAGATAAATTGCCTTTCTAACTTCTCAGAAAGGCTTTAATCAATTTATTTTTTGTTTTAGCTTCTGTTCTAATTCTCATAATTTGTACTTAGTTGGTACAACTTGTTGACCCCAGTGAGTCATCTCACATCCCCTTCTTTTGGTGGCAGCAAACACCATGTGCTTTAACGCCGTGCTATTAAACCCTTTCCAGTAGAATATTCCCTAACTTTTTCTATGCCTCCAGTGCTGAGGCATCAGAGCAATGTGCCCCTGCTTTGTGGAGACTTTGAGCTGAGTTTCAGCTTGCCAGAGGCTGTTTGTTCCCTCTGTGGAGCTGCTGTCCACATGCCCTCCCTCAAAAAGCCTGCTCTGCCATCTCCTTTGCTATCTCCCAGCTTTGCTGATCACTTGACTCAAGGAGACAAAACATGAGAGCAGCTTCCTTCCATTTCCCTGGTGCATGACTCATACTTAATGTGGAGGTTATATTAATTACTGTGTGCTCAGCATTTAATGAGCCTGGGAAGGAGTCTCCTCTCTTCAGCTACCCAGAACACACAGGGAAATCACTGCATGAGTGAATGCATTTCCCAAACCTCAAATCTGGATATGTATTTTATACAAGGAGACAAATCAGTCATTGCTCAAGTTCCTTTACAAAAGGGATGGCAGAAGCTGAGAAATCTGGGCCATAGTCCTATTTCTCTCACAGGCTGCCTTTGTGCCCACTGGCCAACCCTCTCGGGCTGTCTCCTGATTTCCTGTCTGTTTGTAGGGACAATAGTGGCTGGCTGGGACCAGGCTCAGCTCAGAACTTTTGTACAACTTGACATCACAGCATTAGAGAAGGCCAAGAGGAATTATCCTGAGGTTTTTTTAATATGTGGAAAATACTTTTTTTTTTTTTTAATAACTGATCTATCTTCCAGTACTGTGTGATGACATTATGGTCTAACATGTCTGCCTTTACTGGTTCTGTGTCATTCTCCATTGACTTCTTTATCAAGGTGATGAGTATTTAACATCCTCTGTGGGATTTTATGCTAAAAAATACACTGTATGTGATGTCCATAGTGCATATTTCCATGTGTACAAGAAAAGTTGCTAGGTAAAAACTTTTGTGTGAGAAACAACTCACAAAAGAGGTTTCTTGCTGGTTCCAGGGAACAGATACTATGGATTTGGCTTGATGTGAATGAAATTGCTCTATGGGCTGTGCAGCAGCAGGCAGGCTCAGCTTTGCTGCAATCTGCCCATGCTGCTGAGCCCGTCCTGTTCTCTGCTGGACTCAGTGCTGTGCCTTCCATGCATTGATTTGCCCAGGGCTTTTCCTTCTGAGGCTTTTCCTCTGTACTCCAAAGCATTTCTGGAGTGCACCCTGTCTGTTACAGGCCTTCAGTTTCTTTATCTTACAAATGTCTTTTTCTGTCTCCTAGTTAGAATATGGAACGTCCTAAATTGGAAGGGACCTGCAAGGGTCATCGAGTCCAGCCCCTGGCCCTGCACAGACACCCCAACAATCCCACCCCAGCTATCCCTGAGAGTGTTGTCCAAATGCTCCTGGAGCTCTGGCAGCCTTGGGGACACGACCAAACCCAGGGGAGTCTGTTCAGTGCCCCAGCACCCTCTGGGGGAAGAACCTTTCCCTGATGTCCACCCTAACCCTCCCTGGCCCAGCTCCAGCTGTTCCCTGGGTGCTGTCCCTGTCCCAGGGAGCAGAGGTTGGAGCTGCCCCTCGGGAGGAGCTGCAGCCCCTGGAGTTCTGACCTCAATCTTCCCTTCTCCAGCTGAGCAAACCAAGTGCCCTCAGCCACTCTTTGTAGGGCCCCTCCAGACCTTCCCCATCCTGTGTCCCTCCTTTGAACACTCTTTTTTACACTGCAGTGACCAAAACTTCAGACAATATTTGAGGTGAGGCCGCCCCAGTGCAGAGCAGAGAGGGACAATCCCCCCCTGGCCCAATGGGCCATGCTGGGCCTGGCGTCCCCCAGAACAGGGATGTCCCCCCTGGCTGCCAGACTGGGCTGACTCACATCCAGTTTTCCAGCCACCCTGCAACTCAGACTTGAGACCTTCTTGCTCCATGGACTCCTTTGGTTACAGGTTGGGGACAAGGGGCAGTATTGGTTAATATTCACAGTGCATATTTCCTCGTCTATTATAATGACAAATGTGAAAATACTGTCAGAAATAGTTATACAGCATCCTAGTTTGAATTTGCGCATCCTAACTGCAGTCTGTGACGTTTCTCTGTTTAACAAATTGATTTTGAAGTGTGGTCAGTTAAAAAGAGTTTTGTAATCCACAGGAGAGTTGAGAACCTTGTGCAATATGGTTAGTAGCCATTATTTGCCTTTTCTAAGTTACTGTGTCCCCTTACAATAACTTTATCAAATAAACCACTTAAGAGTATATTTTAAGGATGTTTTCAGTTTAATTATCACTGTTGAAAGACATATCTCCATTAGCTTTGGGCATACATGGCAAAGAAAACTTAATCATGGATTGATTCATTTTATGTAAGTGCTTCTAGTATCAAGCTGAGTGAATTCAGGTTAATTGTCCTTTTAGAAAGGCTGAGAGGTAAAATCCTTAAAACTTACTTGGGAATCCTGAGGCAGAGCATCTTCATTTCCACAAGCTGGGGTTCCACTATGGGATGGGGAAGGGACATTCCACAATTAACAGGTTCCCGACTTGCAGCCAGGCTTTTCCCCTTCTGCTTCCCACTGCTGTCCCTGACCCTGCTCCTGGGCTGTGTTTCCCCTGCCCCAACCAGGCTGTGCCTGTGCCCAGCACTGCCCTGGCAGCACACATGAAAAGATGGATTTTCCTTTGAGGGCTGCATTGTCCTGCACTTGTGTGCATTTCAGTGCCTTTGTGAGCTCCCTCCCCACGTAAAAACAGAGCTCCTCTATCCCGGAGCACAAAGACCGAGCTGTTGTGGGAGGAGGAATATCCACCAACCCGTAAATCTTCCCCCTTCTCCTGTTTATTCTCCGGGCCATTCAAGCCCATTTAGCCAATGACCAATTAACTCCACATTCATTGCACATCCTGATGGGCCCGATTTCTCCTATCTAAGGTGGCACAGCCAAATTTCTAAATACTTTCTAGTTGAATGCAGCATTTGGTTTTCCTTGCTCTTTCATTCATGATTCCCAAACTGCCATTCCAGTTATTAAACAAATTGACAGCTTTTTTTCCTTTTCTTCTCTTCATTTTCTCATCAGCAATATTGTAAAATATAGGGAAAATTTGTACCAAATTGAATTCCTTGTGCATCCAGTTTTTTATTATTGTGAGTAAAACTGTTTAAAGATATTTGTCCTTCAATAATTATTCCACTAGCTGTACATGGCACGTCACTGCATATGGAAATTTACAGGAAGCAGGAGTTTTGCACATTACTTTTCTACGGTAAAAACATGCTGCAAAAGTAATACCTTGTAAAGTAACTCTAATTAGTGAGGAAAACACAATTTTAACTATGATATGGTATTCACTAAATCAAAGCCCACTACAAACTGGAGGGGAGATTCCAATATTAAATGTTAGATCTGAATTATTTACTATAATACAGAGTTATAATGAACATCCCTATGGTATGTGGCTGCATTTTAAATCTAGTTGTGTGGAATTGAGGAGGACTAAGAGCAATAACTCAATGAGAATTGACAAGTCATAAGATTGGAAGTAAATTACATTAATAACTTTATTTTGATACCCCATTCTGGTGCCTGAATTGAATAAAAATTCTATTTTGTGTTAAGTGGCAGGTCTGCAAAGAAACTGTGCATTAACCCCTGATATACATTGCTAGGATTAGGTACTGCATGGGTTTGTGTTCTTAAATAATATATATACAAGGAATGAGTTAAAACCCAAGTGCTAACAGGTAGTTGTCAAACTTTGCAGCATCTTTTGTGATGCTTCTGTTTCCCTTCTCAGAAATTCTCTGTTTTCACAGTGTTGGGTGGGAGTTTTGCCCGAGAAGGACCAGTGCACACAGGACAGAGGTGTCTCACCTAGCCCTGGTGGCACTTGCTGCTGTGCAGGGAGTCAGTGACACATTCCCATCACTGATGCCTCATTAACTGGGGAGATCCTGCAGTCTGGAAGGAGCAGAGAACCTGATCTGTACCAGACAATGTGCAATATCATCTGTAATGCTGGGCCACGTTTCTTACCCGGTGAAAAACAACGTTAGAATTAGACATGGTTTTTTATCAGCCACAAATGAGTTAAGCAGTAGGAACAGAACAATTCTAAATGCAGAGAAATATTTACTACTCCAATGTCTGAAGAAATCAGCAGTGATAAAAAGGAAAACCCCAAAGGGAATGCAAAACAGCTTAGTTGGGCTCTGGAAAACAAGTGAGTAGTCTTTAAATTTGCCTCTTTAAACTGGTCCGAATGTTTTTCTGTATTTTTGGGCTCTGGCTTTTGGAGGGGGGGAAAGAATAATGTAAATGCCAAAAGGAGCTGGACAAAAAGTAAGCTTTGTATCCTATCTATGAGAATCAGACGATGTGTGTCATGCAAGTTATTACAGTCCCAGTCTACAGTCTTGCCCTGATGGGAATCAGCTTTGACAGCAGCACAAAGCAGAGGTTTAACTGACAGCACACACAGCACATTTGCGAGTCATAACGCCACAGTTTAATGACTGATGCATGTGGGAAGCTAATTCGGATTTTTTTTTCTTGAATGGGATAAATGAGCATCCAGTTAATACCAATCATGAATTCAAGCCATGTGACAAAATTGATGCTACATACCCTGTTCTTGTTTTGCATATTCTGCAAACTGAGCTGCAGGAAAAGAGCCAGGAGAGAAAGTTCATCCTGCTTTCTGACACATCCACCAATTGCAGCTGAATGCATCCAGCTTGCTGCTGTTGTGTTCACAAACTAATTACCCTTTCTCTGTTAAATAGCCTAAGAATTACAAATTGTATGCCTGTTTTGAGAAAAAGTACAGGTTGAACAAGCAGACGTAGTATAAATAAAATATTTATATAAAAATAGTCTCTTACAAAATATACTCTCTTATCCTATGGTTGATTTTTCCAAAAGATGGAATTTTGTCTGGATTTTCTTATTTTTAGACATATTCCAAACAGGATTTTATTAATGTTTCTTTCTTTAATTGAAGAAAAAAAAAAAACAAAACAAAACAAAACAAAACGCAAAACTGGTAAAGATCTGTAACCCCTACCACTCCACTTTTGTTCCAGACAACTAGCAGCAAACAGGAGGAAACAAACAAACAAAAACCCCCAAATACAGTGTGTTTGTGTATGTACATATATATAAAGACTCCAGCTTTTGTCCTTAAACATCCAGTACTGTAGAACATATCCTGCAAGTCCAACTAATAGAAATATCCTAGTCAAGAATAATATGTACAGCTCCAGTGTTTCCTTGCTGATCCTACAAAATTATTCCACAAAGAAAGCCAGCTATCTACTTTAATTGCAGAATAGTTCCAGAAAGGTTGGTAAAGTTCTTCTTTTAATTAAATAAATTAATATTAGTTTTATCTGAATAAATTGTTAAATATTGTTATTATTATGCCCAAGTGTCCCAAATCCCTGTGCTAAAATCTGCAGCTCACACACACACACGAGAAAGGCAGATAAAGCAGTGTCTACAGAACCCTTCCACAGTTCTTCTTGCTGCAGCAAGTGCTGTGACATGGAAAGATGGGCAAGACCAGTAGAAGCTTTTCACGAGTGTGGGAGCCTAAATCTGTGTTATCCACAGACTCCCACAGGCAATTCACAGGGAGGCTCTGTCCATCCCATCCTGTGCAAAGCCCTTCTGTAGGGATTTCTCCCCTACCCCTCCCTGCTCCTCGTACACAGAGGTGTTTGAGCACCCCTTTCCCAAACCAAGAGTTGTTGCCAGCCCCAGAGATGCCTCCCTGGCCGGTTCTTTCCGCAAGGCAGCCAGCGCTCCCTCCTCCCGAGGGGCAGGCTCACTGAGGTGATCCTTTCCTCTCTCTTTCATGTCTCTGGTGGCCCGGGGAGGGGTCTGCTTGTTTTTGTTTCTTGGCTGACTTTATAAGAGTCTGAAATGTGTATCCACATGAGCAACGAAACGTGAGGAGAGAAGAGAGGGCTCCGTTGGTGAGCATCTCCTGGGGAGAGCAGCTCTTCCCGCAGTTCCGCTCAGCTCCGTGGAGTGCATGTGCAAATGTATCCAGGCCGGGAGCGGCCGGGGCAGGCTCATTTACAGGTGTACACCTCTGTCCTCTCGCTGCACGTGTTGCATTTCACGTAGCAGCACCAGTGGAACTTGCAGTTGCACTGCCACACCCTGGAGTACTGGTGGGTGTTGTAGCCGCGGCCGCAGCACATGAGGTCGCAGCCGTTGGACTGCTGCGCCGTCTTGTTGCACATGCGGCCCTGCGTGCCCACGCTGCCCGTCACCGGGTCCTCCTCGCAGTAGTTGGGGGATTTCTCGATGTACACCAGGTCTGTGTCCATGGGCTTGCGGTACGAAAGGGGCTTCTTGATCTTGAGGAAGGTGGGGCGCTTGTTGCGGCTGGCCCTGACGGGCTCCACCTGCACGGCCTCGTTGTACTTGTCCTTGAGGATGTAGCCCAGCTCCCGGAACTTGGGCAGCGTTGTCCAGCAGGTTTTAGTGGTGCAGGACCCTGAGACCCCGTGGCACTTGCACTCTAACTTCATGTTTTCCTCCAGGATCTGTGGTTAGAAGAACAAAGAAGGATGCATTAATAGCAGGCCTGTCAGAGGGACACTGGCTGGGTGACACTCAGGGATGGGTTTGCTCTGCACTGGGAGCTGCCACCACACACAGGGCACGCTGCTGTCCCAGGCAGCAAATGCTCATCAGTATGACCCAGTCATACTGGGTCAAATGCTCATCAGTATGACCCAGTCATACTGGGTCAAATGCTCATCAGTATGACCCATCAGCCTGCAGAGCTGATTCCCCTTCTGCGCTGTGAGTTCAGCAGGGAGGATAACTCTGCCTAACTCCACAGCCAAGGGACCAAAGCTGGAATGGGACCCTCCTCAGGCACAGCTTTTCTTCAACAGGATTGCCCAGTGCCCGACACTCTCTTTTTGAAGTTAACAAGCCTCATCTTCCCTTCTGCCTTCACATCCCCTGAAACTCTGTCCCTGTATCTTCTCCTGCTGTTTACCAGCCCAGTCTTTGCCAAATAAAACTGGAGTCCAGCTTAGTCCCTGCTCTGAGTCCTGGGCCCTGCAGCTGACCCCAAGCAGCAGTGACGTTGGGATAACGCAAGCACACACACCTAATTCCAGCAATTAATTTCCCACTGTCTTTTACTTGAAAGAGGCCACAATAATTTTGATGATGAAACTCTGCCTAACCTGGCAGAGCCCAGCACTGGAAAGCCCAGGCAGAGGGATTATCAGGGCTCAGGGAGTGGTCACATCATTTTTCCCCTGAGAAAACCCAGCTGATCCATGCAGCTCCAAACCTGGGCAGCCAGTCAGTGATATGGAAATTGGAATTAACCCTTTGTTACAGCCTCTCCCTTCAGCTTGGGGTGTTTGGAAACAGCAGACACTGTCACTGGCCATTTTCAGCAGAAAACAGCAGCCTGCACTGAAGGAGCCAGGTCCAGCTCTGAGGCTGAACATGTGTGGGGACCTCAAGCCTAAATCCTCACTGTGAGCTGGGGGTGGCAAGGACAGACAGAGCACTGACCCAGAGGAAGGTTCCTGCCTGTGGAACGAGGGTCAGAATTAGATGAACTTTAAGATCTCTTCCTATGCAAATCATTCCGTGGTTCTGTAATTCTTTTGTTCTATGAAATAGCTTTATTTTTATTTTAGTCTAGGAGCACATGTGGTCTGAAGACAGGATCACAACCCCCAAAAGCACAGGTCCAAGCCTTTGACACAAGTGAACTCAGCACATGCTAGGTCACATTTTGTGCTACTGATTTTAAATCAGCTTCTCATGCAAACAATCTAATGACTGCCCTAAAACTCAGATGTGAGAAAATTCCATATTCTGATCTACATCTTAACTTCTGCTCAAGCTTTGGCTTTATCTTGTTATCTTGAGTTTCTCTCTCAGCCACTGCATACTTCTTTTATTGCTCACTCATTCATAAGGCAGGACACTTGGAAGATAGATGAGGAGATGGAAAAGGAGTTATAGCACAGAAACCGGAAAAATAACATAAATTCCTTTAGCCTCATTTGTACCTTTTTAAAAGCTCTCTCTTTTGAAATTGAAACTAGCCAGGGATACATTTCTCAACCCTAATTCAATCACTGCTCTTGTAGAAGGCCTTACCTCCTGGTAAGATGTTCAAACTTGCAACAAAGTATTTCCAATCTGCCACGGGGATCCGCCAAATTGGCTTGGAACATGAACACAAAACACATCATGTGCCACCTACCCAGGCAGGGCTTTGCCCTGAAGTGCAGCTAAGGAGCCTAAATTGCCTTTTGGTTATTTCATTACCATCCCATCTAGAGCCAGCAGGGTCTGAGGGATGGGGCTCCTCAGGAAGGGATGGGGCTCCTTGGGAAGGGATGGGAGCTCCTTAGGAAGGGATGGGGCTCCTTGGGAAGGGATGGGGCTCCTTGGGAAGGGATGGGGCTCCTCAGGAAGGGATGGGGGCTCAGGAAGGGATGGGGCTCCTCAGGAAGGGATGGGGCTCCTTGGGAAGGGATGGGGCTCCTTGGGAAGGGATGGGGCTCCTCAGGAAGGATGGAGGCTCCTCGAGAAGTGATGGGGCTCCTTGGGAAGGGATGGGGGCTCAGGAAGGGATGGGGCTCCTTGGGAAGGGATGGGGCTCCTTGGGAAGGGATGGGACTCCTCAGGAAGGATGGAGGCTCCTCGAGAAGGGATGGGGGCTCCTCGGGGCGGCCTCATGCCCTGGGCTGGGCTCCTGCCCCAGCCCCAGCCAGGCCCTGCTCTGCAGCTCTCAGCCAAGCCTGGCCAAAGGCACTCAGGGTTAAAAGGGCTTTTGAACAGAAGTTTGAGCAACACCAGCTGAGCCCCAGTGCTAGGGGTCCTTTCTAGAGGTCCAAAAACACCTGGAAGGGGATGGGAAGGAGCTCATGGGTGAGAAAGTTCTGCTTTATTGTTCTCTCTCCCATTTATTGTTTCTGTATTTTCCTAAGGTTTACTGGCTCCCTCTCCCTTTCTCTCTGCGCTTGTCAGAGGTGCCAGAGCTTCCAAACTCTCTGCTGGAATCTCTCTGGCACATCTGCCTCATTTGTGTCCCCTGCCCTCTGCAGCTCAGCTGTCCCCTCCAGCCCTGCCTCCTCTAACCCATCCTCTCCACCTGTGGCTCACAACCCCTTTTGTTGCTTCTGTCCTTGCACACAAATCCATCCTCCTCTTTGGGCTTTCAGGGCCATGTCCTGCAAATTCAGCAAGGCTGAATTGGCTCCACAGCCTGTACAAATGAGGCTGCATGGGACTTGAACTGTCTGGCCTCAGCAAAAGCAAACCCTGCAGGGGTGATTTGATGGTTCTGTTGTACTCTGATAGCAGGTGCTTGGACTATTTGTTTTACATTAAAATATGTGCATGGTGGTATTTTAATACTATTATATTATTCCAGTACCCTCTGATGAATCAGTGCCTGTAATGTGGGATTCTTTGGGTAGGGACACAGACCAGTCTTTTCCTTGGTTTCTGTGAGCCAAAAGCAGCGCCCTTCCATTAAAAACTTTGTCTGTGTTAAACCAGAAAGCATTCTTCACCTTTTATTTCAGGATTTGTCTCTTTGAAGGAATTATCCAGCAGCTCATACTTTTTACGTCAGATTTAAACTTTAGGTGTGTTACAGACTGACTTTTCCTAAAATGTAAGAGCATGGAGTTCACAAAATTTCAGACCCCATTTTTCTTACCAAATGACCATATCCAGCTCCACCAGCCATGGGAAGTAAATCTGTATGCACCAGTGGGTGCTCTGAACTGGATCAAATACAGACAAAGAGCTGGAGTTCTTTTAGCTTTGTCCACTTTTTCTTTGAGCTTCTACAGCAAACTGTCAGTACTTGTTTCTCCCTCTGTCTCCCTTTGCCATTTGCCTCTGGGAAATAGTTTGTGTGGGGAGAGCTGGGCTGGCTCTCCCTGCTGATGTTATCTCCAGATGCAGCACCTTTGGGCACTGCTACTGGGAGCACAACGTGTTTGCTCTCCCTCTTTAGCTTTGCAGGGAATGTGTGGGGTTGGCCATGGGAGGGTGGCAGCAGCAGCCCAGGAGCTGCAGGGGCTGTTCCAGCTCCATGGTCCAGGAGCCTGGTGGGGCTGTTCCAGCTCCATGGTCCAGGAGCCTGGTGGGGCTGTTCCAGCTCCATGGTCCAGGAGCCTGGTGGGGCTGTTCCAGCTCCATGGTTCTGAAGCCTGGTGGGGCTGTTCCAGCTCCATGTGGCCCTGCAGCCTGGTGGGGCTGTTCCAGCTCCATGTGGCCCTGCAGCCTGGTGGGGCTGTTCCAGCTCCATGGTTCGGCAGCCTGGTGGGGCTGTTCCAGCTCCATGGCCCTGCAGCCTGGCTGGGGCTGTTCCAGCTCCATGTGACCCTGCAGCCTGGTGGGGCTGTTCCAGCTCCATGGTTCTGGAGCCTGGTGGGGCTGTTCCAGCTCCATGTGACCCTGCAGCCTGGTGGGGCTGTTCCAGCTCCATGGTCCAGGAGCCTGGTGGGGCTGTTCCAGCTCTGTGGCCCTGCAGCCTGGCTGGGGCTGTTCCAGCTCTGTGGCCCTGCAGCCTGGTGGGGCTGTTCCAGCTGTTCCAGGCTCAGCCAGGGCTGTCCCACCCTGCTTGGGGACCCATGGAGAGCTGGTTCTGTGCCTGGCATGCTCAGACACAGCACTCACACCCACACAGGGCTTTTCCCAGCCCAGAGTCTGTCCCCAGTCCCTCAGTGGTGTCAGTCTGTCCCCAGTCCTGGGCTCCCAGCACCAAAGCAGCTGAGCTCCCCAAGGACTCCACACGTGGGGTCAGGGACTGCCCAGCCCCAGCTCAGCCAGAGCTGTGCAGCCCTTGATGCCAAAGCTGTGCTCAAGGACCTACACCTCAAATCTGGAGATCATCCCACCTCCAGCTCACCCCCCCTCCAGCAGGATTCCCAAGGGATCAGTGCAGGGCCAGGCACCCTGCAGTGCTGCAGCCAGAATAACCCCAGCCCAGGCTGCATCTGCAGCCCAGGTAATCAGTAATTAGTGAGATACTGGCTCCTGCCCACCAAGGCTATGGTCTTGCCTAATTTTGCCTGACATCAGACTGCCTGGGTCAGGCAATTACTGTCTCCTGCAAATGTCTGCACACACCCCTTCACTAAAGGTCAAGGAAAGTGTAAATATTGGAAAATAGTGAGATTTTCACTCCAGAGAAGAACATGGCAGGGCTTGGAGAGGGCCATGGGGAGATGCCTCTTTCAGCTGGTGGAAGGTGAGGACTGGTGATTGATATTATTACAGAGGCAATTGTAGCTCCTTAAATAAGACAAAGCTCCTCAAACTTTGGGAATAATGTTGAGATACATTTGTTTTGCTATTGGAAAGATTCATTGAATAAAAAGGATGCTTTAAGCTAATAAAATAAAGCCATGTCTTATTTAGTCTTTCACCAAAAGAACATGAGAACCAAATCATGTGCAGAGTGAGCCCAGGAACTGGAAAGGGCACTGGGTGGATGTGTAGCACTGACTGGACAGACAGCAAAAGGACCATGTCTCTTAAAGTTATTGGGAAGTGTCTCTGCCACTTGTTTTATCCAAGTGTGAGATTAATCTCAAAAGGATGCTTCTGCTTAAGTAACTTGCAGGACTGTTCTAGCACCAAAGCTCTGAAATCTGAGGGCAGTACAAGTTATACCTAGTGCTTTTTGATTGGGAAAAAGAAAGAACAAGAGAGACTACAAAAGAAACCCTGCTGTCAGAGACAAATCCTATGGAATCTTTAAGAAATTGAGAAACTGCGTAAAAGCCACTCAAATGCAAGTTTAAAATTAGCAAAGGCATACTTAAACAGGAAAGATGGAAAATATTCCCATCAGTGGATGGCCACTAGTTATGAGCACTGAGCTGCTGTCAGATGTCTTCTGTAGGAGCACATTTTGCACTAACTCCTCTGGCAAACTGACTGGGATGAGCTTGGAAAGGATTGTGTCCCACAGAGTGACTCATTCCAGACAGGCTTTGACACCTCACTTGAACATTTTATGAAGATCTTATTAAGCACAGCCAAAAGATGGTTTTTCTCATCTTTTTGATAAGTAAATCCGTGCAACAGAATATCTGAAGTCAGTATCAAACAACTTTGCTCCAGAAAACCATGAGCTGTGACTAACCCAGAAATCCTGCTACCCCAGGCAGGCTGAACCCTTTTCCTCATGACAAGAATTTTTGTGTTTTAAATAAAAAATGAGCAGGGAATCACCACAGGACGTGACCTACATCAATCAAACCACCTTTGCACTTTCCTTGGAATTGGTGTCTCAGGAAAATTGGGCAACCTGCTGGTCTGAGGGCTGGTTATGCAGGGAGCATTCTGATAAATAACACCCTGCTGCAAACACCACAGCTGGCTGGGATTTCACCACCATCTACCTTCACTAAGGGATATCCTCTTTTAAGGAACAGAAAAACTTTTTCCAGATTTGAAGTCATGACACCCTGAAAAATGAAGGCTTCAGAAATTTTATACTCTCATAAGTTCAATCTTTTTTTGTCCTATTTCTGACCTTTCTCTATGCCACCCAAAGAAGGAGATTCCTTTCATTTCTCGTGTGCCCTTTACAGGATTTCATATTTATTTTTGCACTTTCTGCCTGAAATATTAGTTGCCCTTTACTTCATCTTTATAAAAAAATGATCATATGCCGGAATTATCTTTGAAAAGCAGCTTCTGTTTTCCCAGTGTGTCAAAGAAGTAAAGAACAAGTATTAGTGAGACTTTCTGCATGGTCACAGTGCTCACACAATGCTGCCAGCACGTGCAAACAGAATGAGATGTGATCCTCTCTCCCTGGCAAGTTGTGTTGTTTAAATCACAGAGCTGGAGCCCTTCAGCCACTGCCTAACACTGAGCAGAATAGCAAATGAACAAGAGCAGGACCAGTAAAAGCTGAGAGGAATGCAGCAAAAAATATTTTCTTCTGCATATTTTTCTTATACTTCTGATAACCTCTGTGACTTGCTGTAGACTAAATCAATTTATCACCACTTCTGGGTCCAGAAAGTAAATTTCACAGAATGCTTTTATAGTTGTTATTTCTGAAGAATAGCTGAACTTGGGACACAAAGGACATAACTGGTTTCAAAAGGTGAGATTTAATTGGATGGATTCTCACACCACCTAATTAATGCTCTTCTCAAACATAAGGCCTGGCCCTTGCCTTTTCTCGAGCTGTAGGAGCTGCTCTGTGCAATAAAACAAGGTGTCACAAAACCTCAGGGCCACAGAAACATTTAGGGGAGAAAGCCTCCCACACCATCCAGTCCAAGGATCCTCATCTTGTCCCCAGCCCAGAGCCTGAGTGCCACATCCAGAGTGGCCTTGGACACCTCCAGGGATGGGGACTCCAACCCTCCCTGGGCAGCCCCTGCTGGTGTTTAACAATGCCATCCATGAAGAAATTCCTCCTGAGAATTCAATTCTTCCTCAGCTTTCTGGCACTGAGGGGTCCTTCTAGGAGAGCACCCTATCTGTGGCTGTGCCTGTGGCTCGGGCTCTGAGCCTGCCCAGCCCTCAGGAGTTTGCTCTGCAAACCTGATCACACTTGATGGAAGCCAAATGAGGCTCTGGAGTTTGAGTTTGCCTCCATCAGGGTCCTGCCTGCTGAGGTAGAGGCCATGATGTGGCAGCCCCTGATGCTGACAGCTCAGCATCTGTAGGGGTTTGAGAGGAGTGACACCCCCAAAATCCCCTGTGCCCCTGGGGTGCCCCTCCTGCCTCAGGTGTCTCCAGGTGCTTCCTCTCCTCTCCCTCTCCCTCTCCCTCTCCCTCTCCCTGTATCTGGTAACAGCTGCAGGACCCTGGGACCCCTCTCCTTCTCAGCTCTGTCCCATTCCAGCTCTCCCCAGACAGGAAGGACCTGCACTCTCATCTCTCTTTGGCCATCAAAATGCAAATCAAAGCCATTAATGCCCAGCTGGAGCCTCAGGTTGGGTTTCCCATGCTTTGCAAAGTTCCTGTTTTCTCTGTTTTCACTGGTGCATTCAGTGCAAAACCTCCTCACCCACCCTTTCACAGGAAATGCTGTAAGAAAACTACAAATTTCAGCTGCAAATTTCCAAATTAATGCTTAGGTAGGTTTCACATCAGGACAGAGTCTGAGAGCAGCCTTTTCCCAGTATCTGTTGGATGTAGCTGGGAAATGGGGGATCCTGGTGTGGCACTTTGTGCTTTCTCAGCTGCTGATGACAAAGGCTCACGATTTGAAAGGTGGCCTGGCAGTTTATTGAGGGGTCACTGCTGTTCTGGATCCTGGGTACAGCTGCCTGAAGCACCATTTGCCTTTTGGTTCTGAGGGGTTTTCTATCTAAAAGAAAGGCAAATATTTTAACAGAAAAAAATGGAAATAATTTGAAAACGTAACTCTCAATGGGTTGGATAAACGACTTGTTTTTGAAAAGTAACTCTTGTGAGACACATTATCACCTAGATTAGACTGGATCAATGCAGTGCCAAGTAAGTGTCATCATGTAGGAAGTTTGAAGATCTGTCATAAAAAGGAACTTGGAAAAAATATTTCCGAAAAAAATCTGATTTCTTTTAATGTAATTTCACTTGTTATTATTAGAATATAGCTGAATTGTCTTAAAGACATTAAACATGTGATTTTATATTCTATAATTAAATGAAAATGGGATTTCCTAGCCCCTTACTGAAATGGGATTGTGAGATTAAGTGAAAATTTATCTAGGATCATTACTTGCTGCTGTCCAAGCAAAACTGACACTGTGGACATGATGGATTTTAGCTTGTGAAATACTGAACAGTCTTGTTGTCTGGCCCACCTGAGCACTTTGTAGGATGAAGCTGAAATAGGCTGGAATGGGGGTGGTGGCACAGAATTACAGATAGAGTTGTTGGTTATGTTATCTAGCTTTCCTTCCTATCACTACATAAGTTTTCCACAGTACATATCTTCCTTTCCAAAAAGATACTGGATAGAAGGTTCATGCCAGAAGTGAATAAAAGATGATGATTGAAGAGTTTTGGAAATGAAGAAACAGCATGGTGCTCACTGACACTAAGACACTAAGTTTAGAAAGAAAATGAGACAGCAATTTTTCTGCCCTTTGACATGCTACCCACATAACATTTCTTCTTAGGTCATATGTTCCTCCCTTACATTCTGGTCACCAATTAAAAATCACCCTAAAAGACTGATACTTCCAATCAGGATTCTCTAAAATAGTGATCTGTGTGGTATTTTGCTATGTATTTAAAACGTCATGGATGTCCATTGTTAAAAACATCATTTTCCTTAATCCCTGCTTCACCCCACAAGCTCACCCCTGCAGTCAATGGATGGATCAGGACAGTGAAGTCAGTGAAAGCCAAGCTAAGCCGTGTCTGCTGGCCCTGACCCCTTCAAAGCCAATGCAATCTTTGCAGCATCCTACACCCAGAGTGTCTGCTCAAAGTTCTCATCTGGGGACAGTGATCTTCCCCCATTCTCTGGGCCTCTGAACTAAGATGGCATTAAGAAGCTAATTGTGCTTGTAGCTTATGTTTTAGCATGATATTTGTGAAGAAATGGGAAACACCCCCAGGTAAGAGGAGCTGAATTTAATTATGTTCCTCAGTTTGGGTACACAATGCGTTAAACTCTTGGGGTTATTCAGACAAGGATGTCACTGCTGCCCCTTGCTTTGGGTTTTGTCATGGAGCCTGAGTCATTCTGCACATAAAAACCATGCAGGGAAAACAAGAAATGACACAACTGGAATTTGTCCTCATCACAGTGGATTCACAGGGAGAGGAATGACCCAGGCCTGACTCATCCCCTGAAATTCACCTTCTGTGGGACCCTCCCCAGTGGAGGGGAAGCTCTCCAGGGAAGTGGTGCTGGCAGTAAAGGATTGTGTATAAAGAGCTGGGAGCCACCAGGTAGAGCATTTTGACAAATGCTGAAGTTGTCGAGAGGAAAGTTTCCAAAGAGTGATGGAAACCAAGAGAGCAGCCTGGCTGGTTCCAGACAAGTAATCAGGAAACACCTCTTGTGCTAAACTAACAAAACCAGGTACTGGCAGGAGTATGAGCAGCAGAATATTATCACTTCATATTGCTTCCAAACATTTTCAACCAATAGCCACACACAGTTAATTACAGGATCATTTGGTTGCATACCAAACTGTGAGAGTTAACCCTAGGGTACCCAGCAGATGATACTACAGAGGACATTATTCAGGATGCTGAAAAATGTTTATAAATTTTAGTTCTCCAAGACAGTACTTTTAGTTGAAAGGGATGTTTTTCCTTTCTACTGGCCTTTTTAGGTAATGTCAAAGTAATTCTCCATCAATTTTGCAGTACTGCCTTTATAAAAACACAAAGTTTCTTACCTCAACTTCTTCATTAAATCCTTTGGTCTAGAACAAAACATGAGCTATGCTTGTATTTGATACAGAGACATATTTAAACTTCAGTCCTAACACTGTTCACAGCTCAGTAAATGGCACTGGAGAGGCACCCATGGCCTGCTTTGCCTACCTGCCATTTGTTGATCTGGGTAGAGCACCTGAGCTACCTCACCCCCAGTCCCATTCCTTTCCTTCTCCCAGCCCCACTGCTCTCCAGGGATAACACCTGGAGATAACAGGGATAACCTGGGCTGTGGCATAGGCTCCAAGCCCATTGCCACGGGTGCTTGTACCCTGGGTGGGATCTCACCAGATTGGCACATCAAGCCACAGCTGCTCAGGGAAGTGAGAGCCATTCCTGTTAGTTTAAAAGAAATGTCTCATTATTCCTCCAAATAATCTCCATGCAATTATGTTAGTTATTGGAAAGCAGAAGCTGGATCACAATGACAGAGTGTATATTGTGCACAGACTTCCACACATTTTGTGTTTACAATTCAAAATACTCATGTTATCATAAAGTAACATGATTTTGGTGTTAATTGTAATATTACAAAGATGACTTTCTAATTAAGTTTAATCCATAAGTGCTTTCCCCCTCCTGCTGCAGTTGGGGCACTAGGTCCACACTTCCACGTTTTCAGATAGCTCCCACTTCTCAGAGATAAGATCCTACCAGCAGAGCCTCTCTCTGCAACCCCACAGCTGCCAAGAGCAGCACGCCCAGACCCAGGCCAAGAATTTTAACAGGGATCTTCTGGACTGTTAGCAATGAAAATTTGCTCCTATGCAGAAGAAAGTGGAATTTCCTAAATTGATGTGTAATGCTGAGTGCAGCCTAAGCACAGGGTGCCCAGGGGAGCTGTGGCTGCCCCTGGAAGTGTCCAAGGCCAGGCTGGGACTGGGTGGGTTTAAGGTCCTTTCCAACCCCAACCACCCTGTGATTCTGTGATTGCACCATTTTGAGCAACAGTTGAAGCTTTTGTCTTACAAAGGAATCACATGCTAACAGAATTCACTTGAGGTGTGCTGTGTGGTTGGATGGGGTTCCCTGAGCCAGCTCACCCTGACACCAGCAGTGCTGCTGCTTTTCCTGACTGATCTCTCTGCTCACCACTCATGCACGAGTTCAGCAGCAGCAGCAGCCTACAATGCCATTGATGGTTCCTCTTTATAAGCCATGCACAAGTGAGTCTTCACCTTGAGATGGATGTTTTTAACAAAGGGTTAACCAGTTGCTCCAGGTCTCCAGTTCAGAAGGCCATAAGATGCCTGTAACAGAGCTAAACACCAGTCCCACCAGTACATGAAGCATCAGCTGAAGAAACCATGCATGTCCATAGTGCACCTTCAGTGTATTAATCTGATCTCAATTTTATAAATCTCTCATTAAGGTACCTTAATATAAAGCAGAAGTCTGTTGGATCAAATTAAACAAATATTTTAATGCTAAGGTATTCCTTAGCAT